>NC_057866.1:279975384-280277895 GCF_019393635.1 Dromiciops gliroides | reverse complement strand
ACCAGAGACACGTACAAGGAATAAATATTTATTAAGTGCCCACTATATGCCAGGCACTGCTAAGTATTTTAATGTTATTTCATTGGACGTACAAGCTTCCAGACAAAGCCACAGCTGACTTAGGGGCCACCACCTATATCTTGGAGTGGTCACTGAGTCCAACCTTCTCATTTTACAGACTAGGAAGCAAAGGCACAGGAAGGTTGAATCCTAGAGTCATAGCTACCAAGTGTGTAAATCATGAGATAGGAAGACCTGGCTTCAAATCCTAATGAAGGAGTCCAGCACTCCAACCCTTTGTCCACACTCATAATTTGTGTTCAGAATCCTGCTCAAATTGAATGGAGCTGATCATTTCATTCTAAGTGGCCCATATGAAATAAAATTCAGATGAAGTTTGGGTAAAGGTGCATGAAGCAGGGGAAGGAAAGAGCCAGGAACCAGATCCAAACAATTTACATGATCAGCACAAGAATCAGAAGAAACACTCCAGGCTCCAGGACCTCTCTTTGCAGGGAGGTACCAAGTGGGGCACCGATTGTCAGGCACAATTGGTGTGTGCATTTTGGTAATCTGCTCCTTACAAGAAAGGCAGTCAGTGGGAAAGGACTGGCATTCAGGATTAGAGCAGCAAAACATTGATTGCATGAAGAAAACAGAACCCCAGGGAACTGAGGCACAAATATCTTTTTAGGAGGATAGGAGAGAAAGGAATACAGAGGCAAGAGGGAGAAGTCAGATCATTTAGAAACATCCTATCAACAGAGAAGCAGAGATCAACCTGGAAGGGACTTCAGAAGTCTGGTTGTCCCATCCCTTCCTTTGACTGCCCAGAAAACTGGCCCAGAGCAGCTTAGTGCTTTCCCAAAGATTACACAGGCAAGAAGCCAACCAAGTTTCCTACCACTGTAGCCAAAGTGGAATCAGAACTGAGGCACTCTGCCCCCTAGAGCAGGTTCTTTCCCAACTAGACCCCACTGGCTCCCTAGCCAAGTGACCCTTTCCCCCTTGAGTCATTGGTCTCTGGTCTCAGACTTTTCATGAGTGCTCAGTCCTGATGAAGCCTTTCATGGTCCAGGAGTGAAAGGGGCGCTCTCTAGGTCCTGGGAGTAGGGACTAGAAAGGCCAAATTTGGAAACAGGTCAGAATTCACTGAATTGGGTTGGGTGGACTTGGCCCCTGACCAAGGGGAGAAAGACAGACCAAAGACTATGGGCTGCTCCTGTCGACTTCCCTAGAAACATGGGAGATAAAGAGTTATAGGCACCCAAATCCATGGTCCATGCAAAGGATTGTGTCTGGTGGTTTATTAAAGCCTTGCTCCTGGACGAGGTACCAGGCACTTCAGATCCAAATGAAGCCAACATGGGCCTCTTCCCCATCAGCTGACTGATTATCTTGCCCTGGATGGGCTCTATAATAAGTTTCTTGCCAAAGGTCTCTACCTTCTGGTCCACACAGGAAAGAGGCCAGGACAATTGTGATCTCGAGCTTTGAGAGAAATGATGGTTTGGGGCTTTAGAATCTCATAACATTAAGAGCCAAGCAGGGGCAGCTAGGTGACACAGTGGATAGAGCACCGGCCTGAGTTCAAATCCGGCCTCAGACACCTAACACTTACTAGCTGTGTGACCCTGGGCAAGTCACTTAACCCCCATTGCCTCACCAAAAAAAAAAAAAAAAGATAGTTCTACCTAGATTACTGCTGGGAAAACTGGAAAGCAATCTGGCTGAAACTAGGCATAAGCCAGAATCTCCAAATATATGCCAGTTTTCTGTTCTGGACAGAAGCAGGCCTTCCTTTTTCAGATTAATTTCTTTTATGAAAGCAAACTAGGTCAGTTTTGCCTTATTTCTTGCCTAGCCTTTAATTAGTAGACAGGCATTGCCTCAGACAAACTGAAACTTGGCAAAGACTTTAGCTTGAGAAGGCCAAGGTCTCCCACTGTATCTTGGCTCATCTTGACCTGTGTGTTGACATTGGACTCTGACTGTGGAGGAGAGAGAAGCCGATTTTGCACAGCTCTGTCTCACTTTCAAGATAAGACATCACCCTCCTGATGTCATTGGTGCTCTTCATGAGCAAAGAAGAAACACTGTATGGCAAGAAAATGGCTGCGCGATTTAGACAAAGTGTGATATCACAAGCAAATTAGGGAGTTTACCTGTCAGGTCTATAAATAAGGGAAGAATTTATGAACAAAATAGAAAGATAAAATGGATAATTTTGATTACAACATTAATTTTTTTGGTGAGGCAATTGGGGTTAAGCGACTTGCCCAGGGTCACACAGCTAGTAAGTGTCAAGTGTCCGAGGCTCGATTTGAATTCAGGTCCTCCTGAATCCAGGGCTGGTGCTCTATCCACTGTGCCACCTAGCTGCCCTGATTACAATATTAAATTTAAAGATTTGCACAAACAACGAATGCAAACAAAATTAGAAGGAAAGCAGGAAACTGGGAAAAAAGTTTACAGCAAGTTTCTATGATAAAGGTCTCATTTCTCAAATATATGGGGAAGTGAACCAAACAAGTTATGTCCCTAGGTACCTCATTTGAATGGCCCTGGGTACCCCAGAAGTTGTGGGGTACATCAAAAGAAACTAAACCAAAGGACAGACATACCTAACCAGTTTCCCCCACCCCTCGGGGAGGTAAGATTGGGTGTGGCTGCTGCCTTTGTGGAATAAGGAGCTGAGAGATGGCTTGAAAGATACAGAACCACCCCTCACCCAACTTCCCCCAGCCAGTGAGGGATGGTTCTCCCTCAACAGGGGAGCTTTCCAGTCAGACAATGACCTCACTGGGCGACCATCAGACCTCTATAAAAGTATCTGCCTGTCTCCAGCTCGAGGAGATAGGAATCTCAGAGCCATACTTCTGTGCTATGCCTTTTCCCCATGAGAAGTCCAAGGATTTCTCTTAGTTTATTTAGGGGCTAGGGAAAGGAAACCAACTTTATTCCAATTGGATTTGTGTGCAAGAGGGTGTCAGTCAGTCAGTCATTTATTTATTTTTTTATACTGAGGCAATTGGGGTTAAGTGACTTGCCCAGGGTCACAGAGCTAGTAAGTGTTAAGTGTCTGAGGCTGGATTTGAACTCAGGTCCTCCTGACTCCAGGGCCAGTGCTCTATCCACTGCACCACCTAGCAGCCCCCGAGGGTGTAATTCTTTTTTTTTTTAATTAATAAAGTATTATATTTTTTTCTGTTACATGTAAAGATAGTTCTCAACTTTTGTTTATACAAGCTTTCCAAATTGATTTCTACTCCCCCCCTTCCCCCTCCCCTAGACAGCAGGTAATCTGATACACACACACACACACACACACACACACACACACACACACACACTTCTGCATTAGTCATGTTATAAGAGAAAAAGAGCAATGACGAAAAACCTCAAAATAGAAAAACATCAGCACCAAAAACAAAAGAATTAGTATGGTTCATTCAGCATCTACCATAGTTTTGTTTGTTTTTTTTCCTGGATTTGGAGATCCTCTATCATGAATTGCCTGGAACTCTTCTGTACCATTTCATTGGTGAGAAGGATATAGTCCATTACAGTAGGTCAACACTCAATGTTGATGATACTGTGTGCAATGTTCTTCTGGTTCTGCTCATCTCACTCATCACCAGCCCACGCAAGACCCTCCAGGTTTCTCTGAACTCCTCCTGCTCATCGTTTCTTATAGCAGAAGAGTATTCCATTGTATTCATATACCACAACTTGTCCAGCCATTCCCTAATTGATGGGCATCCCCTCAACTTCCAATTCCTTGCCAGAGGGTGTAATTCTTTTTTTTTTAATTAATAAAGTATTTTTTTTTCGTTACATGTAAAGATAGTTCTCAACTTTTGTTTATACAAGCTTTACAATTTCAGATTTTTCCTCCCTCCCTCCCCTCCCTCCCCCCTCCCCCTGACAGCAGGTAATCTGATATAGGTTATACATATCTATACACACACACACACAATAACATTAAACATATTTCTGCATTAGTCATGTTAAGAGAAAAACAGCAATTATGAAAAACCTCAAAATAGAAAAAAACAACAGCATCAAAAACAAAAGAAATAGTATGGTTCATGCAGCAACTATACTCCGCAGTTTTTTTTTTTTTTCCCCCTTGGATTTGGAGATCCTCTTCCATCACAAGTTCCCTGGAACTCCTCTGTGCCATTACATTGATGAGAAGAATATAGTCCATCACAGTAGATCAACACTCAATGTTGATGATACTGTGTACAATGTTCTTCTGGTTCTGCTTATCTCACTCATCAGTTCACACAAGACCTTCCAAGGTTTCTCTGAACTCCTCCTGCTCATCATTTCTTACAGTACAATAGTATTCCGTTGTATTCATATACCACAACTTGTCCAGCCATTCCCCAATTGATGGGGAACCCCTCAATTTCCAATCCCTTGCCACCACAAAAAGAGCATCTATAAATATTTTTCTGTACATGTGGGTCCTTTTTTCTTTTTTATGATCTCTTTGGGAAAAAGACCCAAAAGTAGTATTACTTGGTCAAAGGGTATGCACAGTTTCATAGCCCTTTGGGCAAAATTCCAAATTGCTCTCCAGAATGGTTGGATCAGTTCACAGCTCCACCAACAGTGCATTAAGTGTTCCAATTTTCCCACAACTTCTCCAACATTCATTATTTTCCTTTCTTGTCATATTAGCCAATCTGATAGGTGTCAGGTGGTATCTCAGAGTTGTTTTAATTTGCATCTCTCTAATCAATAGTGATTCAGAGTATTTTTTCATATGGGAATAGATAGCTTTGATTTCTTCGTCAGAAAACTGCCTGTTCATATTCTTTGACCATTTCTCAATTGGGGAATGACTTAGGTTCTTATAAATTTGATTTAGTTCCCTATATATTTTAGGGATGAGGCCTTTATCAGAAGTACTGGCCTCAAAAATTGTTTCCCAGCTTTCTGCTTCCCTTCTAATTTTGGATGCATTGCTTCTGTTTGTACAATTTTTTTTTAATTTAATGTAATCAAAATCATCCATTTTGCATTTCATAATATACTCTCTCTCTTGTTTGGTCAAAAACTGTTTTCCTTTCCAAAGATCTGATAGGTAGACTATTCCTTTCTCTACTAATTTACCTAGGGTATCACCTCTCATGTCTAAATCATGTATCCATTTTGACCTTATTTTAGTATAAGGTGTAAGATGTTGGTCTATGCCTAATTTCTGCCATAGGATATAATTCTTTAAAGAATAATTCCTAAGACCCTCTACCCCCAACACCCCCCCCCCGGCCTATTTCCCCATTACAGAGTGATGAAAGTATATGCAGAGTTTACAGAGGAAGAAATCAAAGCTATCGATAGTCAGAAAAAACCTCTAAATCTAAATGAGAAGTGCAAGTTAAAACAACTGAAATTCCACTCAACACCCAGCAGATTGTAAAGTTGACAAAAAAAAGTGACAAATGCTGAAAGGAATGTAGAAAAGTGACTAATGCAGTGGAGAACAATCTGGAACTATTCCCCAAAACATAGAAAAACTTTGCACACCCTTTAACCCAACAATAGCACAACTAGGTCTGGAACCCAAATCAAAGAACAGTACACCTATGTATGCAAAACACTTAGCAGCTCTTTTTGCTGTATTAAAGAACTGGAAATTGAGGGGATGCCTATCACTTAGGGAGTGGGCTGCAAGAAATAAAGGTTCCAGAAAAACCTGGGAAAACATACATTAACTGATACAAAGTGAAATGAACAGACCCGGAACATTGTACATAGTAACAATATTTTAAGGATCAACTTATGAAAGATTAGCTACTTTGATCGATACAATTCCAAAGGGCTTATGATAAATTATGTTATCACGCCTCCAGAGAAAGTCGATAAACTCTGAGTGCAGAGGTGGAAATGTTTTACTCAATTTCACATATAGAATGTGTTGCCTTCTCAGTGGGTGGTGGTGGGGAAGGCATAGGAGGGAAAGAATTTGTAATTTAGAATAAAAAAAAATTAAAAACCCAACTCCTGGGAACTTGAAAACTGTGCTTTTTTTTTTTTGGCAGGGCAATGGGGGTTAAGTGACTCGCCCAGGGTCACACAGCTAGTGTGTCAAGTGTCTGAAGATGGATTTGAACTCTGGTACTCATGAATCCAGGGCCGGTGCTCTATCCACTTCACCACCTAGCTGCCCCCAACTGTGCTCATTCTTAAAGGAAATTGAGCACTGTTCAACTTTTTTTTTTTTTTTTTGGTGGGGCAAGGAGGGTCAAGTGACTTGCTCAGGGTCACACAGCTAGTATCAAGTCTGAGGCCAGATTTGAACTCCAGTCCTCCTGAATCCAGGGCCGGTGCTTTATCCACTGTGCCACCTAGCTGCCCTCTGTTCAACATTTTTTGGTGGTGATGGGAGATAGAGGAAAGGGAATCAAGAGTCTTGACTATTACACAAGTGGACTTTTCTGAGATTTCCAAGGGTTATCTCTTGGAATGTCAGAGCATGGGAAAGTCCCTCCACCCAGAAGCACTGACTACTAAGAGACAAAGCAGAAAGCAGGATCCAGGGCTCTTTCCATCAAGTTTCACTATTAAGCACCCCAAACCCTGGAGTTGGGATTACCAGGTAAACCAAGAAAATGGGCATATTTTCTCCTTCGTGGAAGGAGGGGATATTTCTGGTCCCTTGACTTCCCCTTTCCTATATCTTATGCTGAATTGCTTGTGTTTGATGGTGACAAGATTACTTGGGTACCTCAAGTCTAAGCTTCACCTTTGAACATTTTCCCTACCTCTCACATAGGGTAGTACAGAGAAAAATTCCTAGAGAAAAGGCTTCCTGGGAGGCAACATGAATTCATACTAAGGTACCAGCCTTGGAATTAAGACCTGGGTTGAGTCCTGCCTGACATACTAGTTGTCTGATCATAGATTAGTCTTTAGCTCTCACAATTCTAAGATTAAGCTAGTTTGTTCAGTCATTTCATTGGCATCACTCTTCATGACACCATTTGTGTTTTCTTGGCAGATACTGGAATGGGTTGCCTCTTGCAGCTAGTTTTACAGATGAGGAAACTGAGGCAAACATGGTTAAATGACTCACCCAGAGCCACACAGCTAACGTCTAAGGCTAGATTTTTAAATTCAGGAAGAGGAGTCTTCCCAATTCCACACCCCAGTGCTTTATCCACTTCACCACCTAAGCTAGAGGGGTTACACCAATTTGTGCCCCTGGAGTCCCCACACTAGAAGTTCCCTGCACCAAGGGAATCAAGGGCCATGGACTGGGTGAATATTAGTGGTTCTCTCTCAGCACCTCAGGCCTTAAGGAGATCTTTGTCAGATGAAACTGTTATGATTAACTTGGCTAAATGGGCAGGGCAGGGACTAGGTGGCCATTTTTTGTTCTATTTGGGGAAAAAAGTGGCTCCCTCCCCCCAGCATCCCAGAAGACACTCAGACGGGGACACCTCAGAAAGTGAAGTTCCTGGTCAGGTCCCCTTGCCACACCAGACTAAACAAGAAAAGTCATTCAGCTCCGGTTTTTCCCCCATCTGCCCCTGTGGGAACTGAGGGCAAAGGGAGGGACTCCTTAAAAGATAGAGAATTAACTGAGGACTTAACATGGTACAGAGGTAAATAATGCTGTATTTTTAACTAAGTGTCCCTGGGTTCAGATCTCTGGTCTTCTGTTACCTAGCTGTGTGACCCTGGGTCAGTCACTTCACCTTTATCTTCAAAGCAAGAACAGAGGCTCAAAATCCAAGAAAACCCCTAACCAGCCATCTCTAGCTAAACAAAGAATCATTAACTCAAGTCTACAGATCAACTACCCCATGAAGGCAACAAGGAAGATACCCCTTGACTGGTCCACATGCTAATCTTTCACTCCTGGCTACCCATGTTCCCCTGACCAGCTGTAGCAGTTGGCAAATAACCCTTGAAATAAGATCTTGCTTGAAATAGGATTTCAGATCAGAAGAGTTCCTGAAGACACTCTACTCCAACAACCTCCTTTGGGAAGGGAGAAATACTGGGACTAGAAAGAAAACAGGACCTGCCCCCCCATCACCCCAAGGCCATTCATAAGCCAGCAAGTAGTGTGCTTCTGCTCGCAGAGAGCAGACCCAACCAGGAACGCGGGAGCGAGTAATGGGTCCCACACCTCCATTCTGCCTCCCAGCTAAAGGTTGCATCTCCCCGCATCTCCCCGCATCTCCCCAAGAAAAGCCTATTCTCAGAGAAAGCAAGACAGGAAAGTACTTGATAGGTCCAGAGAAGAGGGAGGAGATGCTTCAAGCCTGTTTGGGACTGAGCATCAAACAGGATTTGAAGGAAAGAAACCTAACCTAGAAATAAAGGGAGAGAAGAAATCTTTTTTTCGTTTGGTAGCTAATACTTGGTGCCACGGAAAGCCAACCTCCCTCTACCCCCAGCAGACAGCCTACCACCACCCCCCCTCCCAGTTTAACTAGGATTTGTCTTTAGCAAGGCTGCTTTTATAGGCTCCCAGAAACTCCCCTTTCCAGCTGTTTCCTCCCATCTCCAAGCCGCCCCACCCAGTCAGCCCCCACCTGGGAAAGTTGAGGAGGGCACGTGGAGGCCAGACCAGGCCCAGGGGTGGGGGAGGGGGAAGGTTGTGGTGAAGGTCAAGCCTCCCTGAAGATCATGATGCCCTTGGGGCTGGCCCCCTCCCCCTTTTTAAAAGCAATTTTTCATCTATAAACGGGGAGGGGGAGGCTGAGTGGGGGGAGCTCTGGCGATTAGAGGTTAGTTTTCTGGCCATTCAGGAGGAAGGGGGGGGGCGGTGTTCTGAAATAATTGGCTGCAAATCATTGCCTCCCTGGAACCTTCGCCCGGGGTGAGCTAAGGGAGCCACAATTCGGTCCAGCTGAGGAAACCCAAGGTACGTGTTGGGTTTCAGAGCATCATGGGTCTGATGACTAAGAACAGAGATCTAGGACTTGGAGGAGTCTGAGGACAGGGCTGGGGAGGACAGAGGAGCCCGGCTCTAGAGCTGGACCGCGCCCCACACGGCTCCCCATTCTAAGCCCCTCCACGCCTGGGAACATTGGCCACTGGCTGAGCCTCCCCAGGTGCTTAGGGTGTTCAAGTATCAGAGGAGGGGGTAAAAGCCTGTGAAAAGCCGAGGCCAGAATGGCTGCCCTGGCAGAAGCCCAGGCCCATTGATCTAGCTTGCCCCTTTGAAAAGCCGGGTAGTGATGGAGAAAGCGCGGGAATGAAGAATGGAGCCAGTTTTGGGGGTTCAGATAAAATCTCTTTTCTTCCTTTTGGTGGGTTTCTTTAAGGGGGAAGCCGGCTTCCACCTGAGAAGTGTCTTAAGCAGGTCTGTCCGATTTGATCCCTGTTCCTGGTTAGGGGATTTGGCATTTTTCTCTTCCCTTTTTCTGAAGGAAAGCAACCCTGCCTTGATTCCTGAATAATCTTAATGTGCTTTATAACGTGACTTGAGGGAGCAAGCTGGGACTGGGGGTTCTCAGGTCCACAGTAGTTGGGGATATGAAGAGAGGGGTGTTTTTTAGCCCCCCCCCAATAACCTGGTCTCAGGTAGTTGTCAATGTGGCCTCTGCCATAGCTTCTCTGGCTGAGAAAGCAAGCTTCCAGGAGCATTGGTTACAAAGCTGTGGGCCGCTCTGGCTGGGGAACCTGCGGCTCTGAATCAGTGAAGGGTGTAGATCTGGCCAGATTGGAGGGGGGCTGCCTGGAGGTGGGGGAGCTGGTGGGCTCCCTCTTATCACAGGGATTCAAGGAGGATCGGATGCCATTTGTAGATCAGATTACAGGACACTTTTGCTGGGTGTGGATTGGACTAGCACAGAGCACCCATAACTACCTCCTCTCACCTCAAATTTGCCAAATGAAAGCAAACGGTTTTTGAGGTGGATCAGCTTCTTGGGTAGCTGGTGTCCAGAAATCTCTTCCTCATTAGCCTTTAATAGCATCTGCTTTCTGGAGCTGGCACACCCATCCACCAGGATTTGTCCTGCTTCCCCAGCCCCTGTCCTGAAGAGCTTCCCTATAGCTATTTATAGTCATACAAAAAATTGCTCTAGATCATTATTGATCAGAGAAATGCAAATTAAAACAACTCTGAGGTATCACCTTGCACCTATTAGAGTGGTAAATATAACAAAAAAGGAAAATATTGGATGTTGGAGGGGATAAGGGAAAACTAGGATGCTAATCCACTGTTGGTGGAGTTGTGAAAAGATCAACTATCAACCAATTATGAAGTTCCACCTCATACCTAGATTGACAAAAGTTGACCAAAAAAGAGAAAATATCAAATGAAGGAGAAGCTATGAGAAAGACATGCACAGTAACACATTTCTGGTAGAGCTGTAAATTAGTGAAGCAAATCTGTAAAGCAGTTTGGAACTATGTCCAAAGGGCTATAGAACTGTGCAATACCACTACTAGGTTTATATCCCCTCAAA
Source organism: Dromiciops gliroides (assembly GCF_019393635.1). Lineage (NCBI taxonomy): Eukaryota > Metazoa > Chordata > Mammalia > Microbiotheria > Microbiotheriidae > Dromiciops > Dromiciops gliroides. The sequence continues at coordinate 280,267,450 of NC_057866.1, read as the reverse complement.
AGAGAAAAAGACCTATTTGTACAAAAATATTTATAGCAGCTCTTTTTGTGGTGGCTAAGAATTTAAACCAAGGGAATGCCCATCAATTGGGGAATGGCTAAACAAACTGTGGTATGTGATGGTGATGGAATATTATTTTACTATAAGAAATGAGAGGCAGGATGACTTCAGAAAGACCTGGAAAGACTTATATGAACTGATGTACAATGAAGCGAGCAGAACCAGGAGAACGTTGTGCATAGTGACAGTAATATTATTTGATGAAGAACAGTGAATGACTTAACTATTCTCAGCAATGCAATGATCCAAGATAGCACTAAAGGACTAATGATGAAGCATGCTATCCACCTCCAAAGAAAGAACTGATGTTGATTGAATACAGACAAAAGTGTAAAGTCTCCAGGGTGGAGGGTGTGCACAAACTTTACAGAAGGGGCAGCTAGGTGGCGCAGTGGATAGAGCACCAGCTTTGGAGTCAGGAGTACCTGAGTTCAAATCCAGCCTCAGACACTTAACACTTACTAGCTGTGTGACCCTGGGCAAGTCACTTAACCCCAATTGCCTCACTAAAAAAACAACAACAACAACAAAAGCCAAACTTTACAGAAACATAGCAGTGTAAAAGTATGATGGGTAGAAACACATGTTCAGAGCAACATGTCACTTTTGGTTCTCAGCTTTGATGTCTTTGGTTTGTTCTGGGACTAAATGGCAACTGATCAGCTGCTAGGCAGAATCTATTCTCTTAAGGAGTGCTCAGCCTGCTTAAGGAAGCAGCTCCTTTGCTACCCAGAGACTGCCAAAGAAGGGTTGAGTTCCTTTACAAAATAACCACCTTCATCCAGGGCTCTGAACCCTACTTGGCTCAGCTCTCTTGGCTGGATATTTTTTTTTTTACTCTGGGCTGGATATGAAGACAACTTCAATTTGAGTGGAAAGAAGGTCCCCTGAGCCTGGGATTTGCAAAGATTTGAGGTATACTCTTTAGGCTTTGAGGAGTTTTCCCTCAAATCACTAAGGACTTAAACTTTTTTTTTGTTTAGTATTTTATTATTTTCTAGTTACATGTAAAGATAGTTTTCAACACTTGTTTTCATAGGATTTTTAGTTCCAAAGTTTTCTCCCACTCTCCCTTCCCTCCCTCTCTTCCCCAAGACAGAAAGCAATCTAATATAGGTTATATATATGCAATCACATTAAACATATGTCTGCATTAGTCATATTGTGAAAGAAGAATGAGAGCACAAGGGAGAAACCTCAAAAAAGAAGGAAAAACAAAACAAAACAAAACAAAAAAAGGCCCAGTAGTATAAACAGTATGGTTCGATCTGCATTCATAAACCACAGTTCTTTTTTGAGAACATTTTCTATCCTGAAGTTCTTTGAAATTGTTTTGGACCATTGCATTGCTAAAAAGAGCCAAGTTTATCACCATTGTTCATCACACAATGTTGCTGTTACTGTGTACAGTGTTCTGGTTCTGGTCCTCTCAGTCAGCATCAGTTCATATAAGTCCTTCCAGGCATCTCTGAACTCCTCCTGCTCATCATTATTTTTCACATTGATTTTTAAAAAAAACGTTGTGTTCTAAATTTTATTCTTCCCTCCCTCTTCAACCCTCCTTATGAAATCTAGTAATTCAATATGTCATACATGTGCAGTTATGTGAATCATCTCATTTAGGTTGTGAAAGAAAATAGACAAAATACTTCCTCTGTTGATGGTTTGCATTTTTCATAATTCCTTGTGATAGCATCCTGCTCATCATTTCTTTCACAGTTACTATTGCTAACTGTATTACCCTCCATCTTATTCCCTCCCCTTGATATTTACTCTATTTTCTATCTTCTTTCACCCTATCCCTCCTCAAAAGTGTTTTGCTTTTTACTGCCCCCTCCCCCAATATGCCCTTCCTTCACCTCTCCCCTCCCCCCATCTCCTTCCCCTCCCACTTTCCCTCAGGGAAAAATATAATACTATGCCCACTTGAGTGTGTATATTATTCCCTCTTTGAGCCAATTCTGATGAGAATAAGGTTCACCCACTCCCCTGCTCCTTCCCCATCTTCCCTTCCACTCCATAAGCTTTTTCTTGTTTCTTTTATGTGAGCTACTTTTCCCCAGTCTACTTCTTACTTCCTTTTCTTCCAGTGCATTTCTCTTACCCCTTAACTTTATTTTGAAGATGTCATCATGGGTCAGCTAGGTGACACAGTGGACAAAGCACCAGCCCTGGACCCAGGAGGCCCTGAGCCCACATCAGACCCCCCCTTCACCCCCTTCTGCCCCCCCCAAAACCAAGGATAAACAAAAAATAAATACTTTACAGATATCATCCCTTCATATTCAATTCACACCTGTGTTCTCTAAGTATATTCCTTTCAGCTGTCTTAATACTGAGAAATCTTATGAGTTAGAAGTATTATCTTCCCATGTAGGAATGTAAACAGTTTAATCTTATATTATCCCTCGTGATTTCTTTTTCCTGTTTACCTTTTACCTCCTCTTTTTTTTTTTGCAGGACAATGGGGGTTAAGTGACTTGCCCAGGGTAACACAGCTAGTAAGTGTCAAGTGTCTGAGGCCGGATTTGAACTCAGGTACTCCTGAATTCAGGGCCAGTGCTTTATCCACTGTGTCACCTAGTCACCCCTCCTGTTTACCTTTTTATGCTTCTCTAGGGTCTTGTATTTGAAAGTCAAATTTTCTATTCAGTTCAGGTCTTTTCATCATGAATGCCTGAAAGTCCTCTTTTTCATTGAAGTCCCATTTTTTCCCCTGAAAGATTATACACAGTTTTGCTGGGTACATGATTTTTGGCTATAGTCCCAGTTCCTTTGCTCTCTGGAATATCATATTCCATGTCCTCTGATCCTTTAATGTAGATGCTGCTGGATCTTGTGTTATCCTTACTGTAGCTCCACAGTATTTTAATTCCTTTTTTTCTAGCTGCTGGCAATATTTTTTCCTTGACCTGGGATCTCTGGAATTTGGCTATAATATCCCTGGAAGTTTTCCTTTTGGGATCTCTTTTTAGGAGGTGATCAGTGTATTCTTTCAATTTCTATTTTACCTTCTGCTTCTAGAATATCAGGGCAAATTTTCCTCATAATTTCTTGGAATATGATGTCTAAACTCTTATTTTATTCATGGTTTTTAGGTAGTTCAATGATTTTCAAATTCTCTCTCCTAGACCTATTTTCCAGATCAGCAGTTTTTCCAAGAAGATATTTCACATTGCCCTCTTTTTCTCTTTTTTCTTTTCTTTTTGGTGAGCAATTGGGGTTAAGTGACTTGCCCAGGGTCACACAGCTAGTAAGTGTTAAGTGTCTGAGGCTGGATTTGGACTCGGGTCCTTCTGACTCCAGGGCTGGCGCTCTATCCACTGTGCCACCTAGCTGCCTTGCCCTCTATTTCTTTTATTCATTTGGATTTGCTTTATTGTGTCTTGGTTTCTCATAAAGTCACTAACTTCCATTTGTTCAATCCTAATTCTTAGGCAATTATTTTCTTCAGAGAGCTTTTGTATCTCCTTTTCCATTTAGCTTTTCAAGCTGTTAACTTTTTTCTCATGACTTTCCTGCGTCATTCTCATTTCTCTTTCCATTCTTTCCTCCAACTCCCTATATCTTTCTTCTATCTTTCCTACTTTCTCTTCAAAATCCCTTTTGAGCACTTCCATGGCCTGAGACCAATTCATATTTTTCTTGGAAGCTTTGGATGTTGGAGCTTTGACTTTGTTATTACCTTCTTTTAAGGGTGACTTCTGGTCTACTTCACCCCCAAAGAAGCTTTGTATTGTCTGCTCCTTTCTCTGCTTTATTTATCTCAATTTTTTTTTTAGTGAGGCAATTGGGGTTAAGTGACTTGCCCAGGGTCACACAGCTAGTAAGTGTTAAGTGTCTGAGGCCGGATTTGAACTCAGGTACTCCTGACTCCAGGGCCAGTGCTCTATCCACTGTACCACCTAGCTGCCCCTTGCTTTATTCATCTCGACCTGGAATCAGATGTCTGATTGAATTCTGATTCTTTATGGTTGGAAGCTTGGCATGCCTGTGCCCCTCCACCACCAGGCTGCCACCACTCAATTTGGCCCATTGGTTCACAACCAGGGCACTTTGCCCTAACTCCAGCAGAGATCCCAGCCACTTCACTCTGGTCAACCACCAAACCCTCTCACCAGACAGTGAGCAAAGCCTCAGAAGAAGTAACTGGTTCTTTCCCCTCTGTTTTAATAGGTTATTTCTTCCTTATTCTTTAATGTGTATATTGTATGACCTTTTATCTCTAGGCCATGAATTCAATTGTATACTGTCTTGGTGTATAGTGAGATTGAAGTTTAATTTCTGCCAGACTCCTCTCCAGTTTTCAGTGATTTTAGTTAAATTGTGAGTCCTGATTTCCATAGCTGGTATCTCTGGTTTTATCAAACATTAGGCTACTAGGTTTGATTGCTTCAGGATATTATGGAACTAATCTGTTTCACTGAACAATCTCTTTGTTCTTTAATTTTTACCAGATAGGTTTGATCATACTTTTAGTATAGTTTGATTCCTGGCACAGTTAGGTGCCCCATTCTATTCCACTTAATTTTTTTCCTCATCATTTCCCTTGAGAATATAGACCTTTTATTCATCCAGTAAATTTCATTATTGTTTCAACTCTATAACATAATTATTTCAGATTTTGGTATGGTGTACTAAGGCAGCTAGGTGGTGCAGTGGATAGAGCACTGGCCCTAGAGTTGAGGACCTGAGTTCAAATTTTCCCTAAGATAATTACTAGCTGTGTGACCCTGGGCAAGTCACTTAACCCCTATTGCCTTAAACATCTGGGGCCATCTCCAGTCATCCACATATTTATCTTGCTACTGGACCCACATGGCTCTGGAGGAGAGAGTGAAAGGTTGGTGACCTTGCACAGCCTTCCCTTGCTTAAATCCAATTCAGTGCAAGTCATGACATTATCCCAATGTCATGGTCCTCTTGAGGAAAGAGGGACAAACAACCACAGGTATGGTACTAACTTAGGTCGTATTGTCTTTTTAAAAAAAATCATATTGACTTAGCCTATCCATTAGTATTTTTACAGTTATTTAGGTCTGTCTATATCTCTGTAAAAGCCATCTATTGACATAGGATGTGTATGTGTCTTAGCAGATTCCCCAAATATCTTACACAGTTTGTAATTACTTTAAATGAAATTTCTTTCTATATTTTCCTACTTGGGTTTTGTCTGGAATGTATTGAAATGTTGATTATAAGCTGGTTTTGTATCCTACAATGTTTCTAAAGATATTGTTTCAATTAATTTTTAGTTGACTTCTAGCATTCCCTAAATCATCATATCATCTATAAAATAGTTATAACTTCCCTCACCCCCAACTATGTATGTTCCTTTTTTTAGTCTATTGCTATAGAAAGATTTTCTAGAATTAAGTAACAGTGGTCATAATGGAAAACCTTGATTTGCCCATGATCCTCTTAAAAATGCAACTCTAGGGGCAGCTAGGTGGCTCAGTGGATAAATCACTGACCCTGGATGCAGGAGGGCCTGAGTTCAAATCCAACCTCAGACATTTGACACTTATTAGCTGTGTGACCCTGGGCAAGTCATGTAATCCTCATTGCCCCACAAAAAACAAAAACAAAAATGCAGCTCTACTCATGTCCTGTTACTTATAATGCTTTTAGAGATACTAATTACCATATTGAGGAATGGATGATTTATTCCTATGCTTCCTATTGTTTTCTCTCTCTCTGACTCCCTTTCTCACTTCCCTCTCATTTTTGTATTAATATGTTATTTTTACTCTTGTTAATATGTTCTTGTATGCTGATTATCTAATATTGAACCGACTTTTTATTATTTTTCTTAATGTAATAAATATTTTTATTTATAGTTTTAGTTCCAATTTTATCCTTCCTTCCCCTTCCCCTCCCTGAGGCAGCAAGCAATCAGATATGGGTTATACATGTAGGATTATGTAAAACATAACCATAGTTGTCATTTTGTACAAGAAAACTTGATTAAAAGAAAAAAATGAAGAAAGTGAAAATAGCATGCTTCAGTCTGTTCCTTCAATATCACTTCTTTCTTTGGAGGTGGATAGTATGTTTCATCAATAGTCCTTTGGGATTATCTTGGATCATTGTATTTTTGAGAATAGTCAAGTCATTCACAATTCTTCATCAAACAATATTGCTGTCACTATGCACAATGTTCTCCTGGTTCTGCTCGCTTCACTGTACATCAGTTCATATAAGTCTTTCCAGGTCTTTCTGAAGTCATCCTGCCTCTCATTTCTTATAGTAAAATAATATTCCATCACCATCACATACCACAGTTTGTTTAGCCATTCCCCAATTGATGGGCATTCCCTTGGTTTAAATTCTTAGCCACCACAAAAAGAGCTGCTATAAATATTTTTGTACAAATAGGTCTTTTTCTCTTTTTGGGGATGTCTTTCCAACCCTTTATTCTTAATCTAAATATATATATTTGTATTTGCTGCTATAGCCACTTTTGCTAATATTTGTTTTTTGAAAATTTTATTAATATACATTAGGAATATTGATATATAGTTGTCTCTTTGGTTTAGGAATAAAGGCCACATAAATATTTTTTCTGTAAAGAATTTGTGTGATATGGGAATTTTTTGAATTTTTAATAGAATTTACCGGTCCTGGATTTTTTTTTTTGAGATTTCCTTTATAGCTTATTCAGTTTCTTTTTCTGAGCTTGGATGAAATAAATTCTCTATAGCTTGCTTAGTTAATCTGGATTTTTTTTTTGTATTTATGCATGTTCATTCATTTAATTTGAGTTTATTTCTTTGTTGGGCATAAGTTTCAAATTTCCTTTGCTTGATGTGTTATAAATTATCTTTTTCCATGTTTCAATACTGGTAATTTGATTTTCTTCTCTATTAAAAATAAATAATAATGATTTACCTTTTTATTGTTTTTGTTTTTTTCTTTTTGCAGGGCAATGGGGGTTAAGTGACTTGGCCAGGGTCACACAGCTAGTAAATGTCAAGTGTCTGAGGCTGGATTTGAACTCAGGTCCTCCTGAATCCAGGGCCAGTGCTTTATCCACTGTGCCACCTAGCCATCCCTACCCTATTTTTAAATGTTTCTATGTTTTTTTAAAAAATTACTGGAGGGAGGACAAAATGAGACTTCTGATCTCTTATTTTTCCTTTTTCTTAAAATGTTTAGAGAAAAAAATTCCCTTATAGATTATTTTTGCTGAATCACCAAAATTAAGTGCCTTATTGTTATCTTTGAGTATCTATTGTTCTTTAATCTATTGATTTTAAGTGAGTTATTTAGTCTTTGCTGAACGTAACTTTTATTGCATTGTAATTGGTAATAGATTTTAATTTTATGCCTTAATACTTATCATGTTTGTAAATGTGCCATGGAGTCCTGAAAAAAAATATGTACTGAATATTCCTTCCTGTTCCCATTCAGTAATGACCAGAGATCTAGCATATTTAGCTTTTTTTTCCCCAAAATTTAACTTTTCTGGAATCTTGTTCAGCTCCTAAATTTCCTTTTAAGAAATAGATTAATATGTCTCTGAAATGGGTACATCAATATCCACAAATATTACAATTTTTGGTTTAGATTTTTCTCAGTAAGTCATTGGGCTTTTCCATTGAATATCTGGATGCCATGCCATTCAGGGCATATATACTAAATATCGATATTCATTATCTAGGGTACCTTTCAGCATCATGGCTTCCCTGTTTACCTCTTTTAATCAGGTCTATTTTCCCTATTGCCATGTATGAGATCATGATTGCTACCCCTACTTTTCCCCCTTTTTCCATTGCCTCCATACTCCTCTTTACAAAGATGAAGGGAGAGAAGATGGTGCTCAGCACTAGTAATCAATGCTTGATGAAAATCTCTAATAGTTTCTGTTTATAGCTTCTAATGTTAGTTTCTACTACCCCCCCAGCTTGTTATGTGGTTTCTCATGTCTCGTCTGCCTCAACTGAACTTCCTCACATATAACGTTCTACTTCTATCTTCACCCCAAACCAAATTTGTCAGATAAATCATAGTCAATATGTGTCCCATAGTAACAGAATAGTCCTGTGATTCATAATTACTCAGCAATATACTTCATAGCCCTAAAAAGAGTGATGTTAAATAGTTGCTGGGATACCACACACAACAGCCATGTTTACTATCAGTCAGGGCTTTTGTTTCTGAGAGTTAGAAATTAATTAAATTAGGGTTAGATTTTAAACTTGATCAAGTCTTTTCAAAAGCTATCTGTTTCTCACCAAGCTGCCTTTCTGTCTCACATTCCCCTGCCCCCAATTCAGTAAAATAATATGCCCTCATCACTATCTTATATTAATCCTTTTCCTCTCCTTGTCTTCTCTTTTGTACATATTCTGTCATATAGGAATTTTATCTTCAGATGAAGTTGAATTATTAATGGCCATTTTGGTTTCAATCATTTCCCCATGTTTGTGGCTTTACATACAGGATAAAGAATCCACAGCTCAAATACATTTTATTATATCAATAGCTTACTATGTATCAGGCACTGCGCCAAGCCCCAGGGACATAAGGAGACAGTCTAAACAGGGAGAAATCATGGAAACAGTTATGTGCAAACATACATACACACACACAAACACACATATATAGTATATATTATATATGTATGTATATATAACATATACATACATATATAATGTACACCTATAGTTTATGGGTATGTGTATGTATATACAACTAGTTTTTGCCTTGTTTGTGTATAAACTCTGCTTATATATGTATCTGCATACACACACACACACACACACACACACACACACACACACACACACACAAACTGGATGGATCTTACAGTCTCTTTCCATAGCAAAGAAAGTTTGCAAGATGGGAAGAAGTGAAAGTTCCTGTGGCCAGCCTCTGTCCATGGTACTGGATTGTGTCTAAAAGAATGATTGTGCTGTGTCTAGTTTAGCAGAGCCTCTTGAAAACTCATGCACATTTCATTCGGGCATCCCTGTTGATGGGCTCTGTCAGATGCCCCCATACATTTCTATATTCAGCCCTTTGGGGATTCAAAGGGAGCTTTTGGTAATGCCCTTCCCATTCAAAGGCTCAGGGGTTTTATCCCCACATCAGCCTCTAGGACTTGACTCCATATTACATTTATGCCATATTCAAGCACAATGACCTATTCAATGGACTAGGGATACAAAGCTGGTACTAGGGCATGATTGGGAGGCAATAATAATATCGGGTAAAGAGCAGTGAATTTAGAATCATGAAAAGTTGCTTTGAAATTCTGGCTCTGACCGATGTCCATAGTTACCTAGGATCAAGGTGGTTTAGCCTCAGTGGACATCAGTCTCATTGCTTGTAGAGGAGAAGGGGTTGCATTATGTAAACTTCAAGATCCCATCTACCCATCAGTCTTAGGTGTGATTTAGAAGGTCTTTGAGGAACTTGAAAGAAGAGAAGTATTTTGTGGGGCAGATAGTGTGTCCTCAGACATGAGGAACAGTTTGGTGAATGCTTAAAGGTATGGGAGAGTCCAGGACCAAATAACTTGTATATCATACAACTGGTACCATTTTCCTGTGTATGAGACAGAACTTGTCCAAGGTCACAAAGTCTGTCATAGAAATCAAAGTCAGCCCAAAATGTGTGACCTAGTGCAAATTCCTTCCTCTATGGCCAATGAATCCAACTCCCTTCATTTACAGATGGGCTTGGGAGGTGAAAGGTTAAATGTCAGGGTCAGAATTTGGACCCTGTGATAGCCCAATGATCTAGCTAGCACTCTACACTGCTTCCTACAGGATGTTGGTGAAGAAATCCCTGCTCCAGAGTGGATCTAGAAACACCTAGACTAATGGAAAAGGCGTGGTTATTGGTACCAGTTGACTTGGATGGGAATCAAAGCCCTGCCTCTAAATCCATATTAACTTGATTTGATCGCTTCTACCCTCACTGGAACTCAGTTTCCCTACCTGTAAAATGTGGGAGCTGGACCAGATGGTCTTCAAATTCCTCTTCAGCTCTAAAGCCTGGGTTCATGTGCATTTTGTGCTTTTCTAGTTATTTTTTCTGGCTCCATGATTCTTCCTATGGAGTAGACGATTCTACATGTGTCTGAGCAGGCCTTAGAGAACAATGATTTTCCCTGCACATCTCAGGTTCTTGATGGATGGTCTCTTTTTGGCATCTGACATTCAATCTTCCTACTCACTGGGTACAAAAGAATGAGAGATGGATAGTATGATAGGTTCAATTGGGAGGGGGAACATTTGTGTCCAAGTAAAAGCTGTCATGGGGGGGAATTGAATACACATATATGTAAAAGAGAAGAATTCAGATGTAAGTTTATGGAATAAAGTTGGTTGAGCACAAGACCTTCACCTAAAGGAAATATCTTTACATGGCAAAAAATGGGATTCACTCATATGCTACCTGACATCTCAAAAGAGGGGAGGGGACAGAAACAAGGGTTATAGGTGGGAGGGGAACCTTTGATAGGAGGAAAGACACTCAATCTCAGAAGAGAATTTAGGGAGGCCTGAGACATAATGTGTTCAGGAGTCAAAACACTGTCTAGAGCTTGTGATATGTTAGGTTTTGGGGAAAATGGTATATGTCTGCCTCACTGGCCTCAAAGAATCTATGGAAAACAACTAATTTCATATGCCCCTGGCCTCCTCATTAAGAATAGCAGGTAATACATGAGGGGCAGAGCCAAGATGGTGGAGGAAAGGCAGTGAGCTCCCGAACTCATAACACAATCACTCCAAAAAACATCCAAATAAGGTCATAGGAAAATGCCCGGAGCAGCAAAACTCACAGAAGAATGTGCTGAAATCATCTTCTAACCAAGAACGGCTTGGCAGGTCAGAAGGAGGGAGCTGCTGTGCTGATACAGGAGTCGGGCCCAATCCCACAGTCACCCTGACACAGATCCAGTCTCAGGAAGTCCTCACTAGAGAAGGACACCCCCCCGAGCCTCTGAATCAGCTGAAGCACCAGTGTCATCTGGAACTAAGCTCACAGTCTGGTGAGTGGGCTGAGCCCTGGGCAGGGGAGAGACTACAGGGGTCTAGGCTGGTGCTAAGGCAGAACTTGGCTACTGAGAACCAGGTGATAGGCTTGAGCAGAAGTGGCCCAGGTGGGGGAGGGGCACAGGCTTGTTGGAGCTAACAACCACAACACACAAAGCTGGTTGATTGGCAAGTTGGTCTGGGGTCATCTAGAACCAGGAAACAGGCCAGGCGAGGGAAGAACCTGATTCTCCTTAAATCATACCACCTGGGACTTCTGAAGCTTGGGATACTGCAGCCTGGAAACAGTGCCCCACTTTAAGGAGCTAAAAGGCAAGTAAAAGAAAGGCAAGATGAGCAGACAGAGAAAGGTGAAGACCATAGAAAGTTTCTTCAGTAACAAGGAAGACCAAGGGGCACCCTCAGAGGAAGATGTCAACATTAGGGCCCCTATATCTAAAGCTTCCAAGAAAAATACAAATTGGTCTCAGGCCATAGCGGTGCTCAAAAAGGACTTTGAAGATAAAATTAGAGAGGTAGAGGAAAAAATGGAAAGAGATATGAGGGTGATGCAGGAAAGACATGAGAAAAAAGTCAACAGCTTGAAAAGTCAAATGGAAAAGGAGGTACAAAAGCTCTCTGATGAAAATAATTGCCTAAGAATTAGGATTGAACACATGGAAGCCAGTGACTTTATGAGAAACCAAGACACAATAAAGCAAATCCAAATGAATAAAAAAATAGAGGGCAATGTGAAATATCTTCTGGGAAAAACTGCTGACCTGGAAAATAGGTCCAGGAGAGAGAATTTGAAAATTATTGGTCTACCTGAAAACCATGATCAAGGAAAGAGCTTAGACACCATCTTCCAAGATATTCTCAGGGAAAATTGTGCTGAAATTCTAGAAGAAGTAGCTAAAATAGAAATTGAAAGAATCCACTGATCACCCCCAGAAAGAGATCCCAAAAAGAAAACTCCTAGGAATATTACAGCCAAATTCCAGAGCTCTCAGGTCAAGGAGAAAATATTGCAAGCTGCCAAAAAGAAAGAATTCAAGTACTGTGGAGCCCCAGTCAGGATAGCACAAGATCTAGCAGGTTCTACATTAAAGGACCAGAGGGCATGGAGTATGATATTCCAAAGGTCAAAGGAAATGGGATTACAACCAAGAATCACCTACCCAGCAAAACTCGGCATTATCTTTCAGTGGAAAAAATAGGACTTTAATGAAAAAGAAGACTTTCAGATATTTGTGATGAAAAGACCTGAACTGAATGGCAAATTTGACTTTCAAATACAAGACCCTAGAGAACCATAAAAAAAAAATTGGAGCTGGGGGACATACCTGGGGTCATACAGTGGGTGACTGTCTTGTGTCTGAGGCCAGGTTTTGGCTGGGATCCCCCTGGGTCCAGGGGTGATGATTTGTTCACTGTGTCACTTAGCTAGATGATAACATCTTTAGGGTTAAATTGAGGGGTGAAGGGAATTCATTGAGGGAGGGGGAAGGGCAGAAGCGAAATCATACATGAAAGTAACAGGAAAAGGCTTATGGAGTTGGGGAAGAGATGGGAGAGGAGCAGGGCAGTAAATGAATTTTACACTCATCAGAAAAGGCTCAAAGATCTTAAACTCATCAGAGCTGCCTCAAGGAGGGACTAATAGACACACCCAACTGGGTGGAGTAATCTATTTATTCTGGGCAGTAAATGAGCCTAACACTCATTAAAATTGGCTCAAAGACCTCAATCTCATTAGAATTGGCTCAAGGAGGGACTAATGTACACACTCAATTGGGTAGAGTAATCTCTATAACTCTGCAGGAAAATAGGAGGGGAAGGGGATAAAGAGAGAGGGGCAAAAGAAGGAAGGGCAGAGTGGGGGAGAGGACAGACAGAAGCAAATCCCTTTTGAAGAGTGATAGGATGAAAGAAGATGGATAATAGAATAAATATCATGGGGAAGGGAATAGGATGGAAGGGAAACAGTTAACAATAGTAATCATGAAAAAGAAAAGGAGGAAAAATTGTACAAAAAATATTTATAGCAACTCTTGGTGGAGGCTAAGAATTGAGAATCAAGGGAATGTCCATCAATTGAGGAATGATGGAAAAAGCTGCGTTATATGATTGTAGTGGAATGGACTCGTGCTACAGAAAATGACAAACAGGATGATCCCTGAAAAAACTTGAAAGACTAATGAACATCGATGTATGGTGAAGTGAGCAGAGCTGAGAGGACATTGTGTGCAGTGACAGCAGTATTGTTTAATGAGTAATTGTGAATGACTTAGCTACTCTCAGCAGTACAATGATCCAGGGCCATCCCAAGGAACTAATGAGGAAGCATACTATGTACTGCTATAGAAAGAACTGATAAAAAGAACACTTATGGATTGTACATATATAACCTGATTGTGATCTTGTGGAGGGGGGAGGAAAGGGAGGGAGAAAAATTTGGAACTCTAAATCTTATGAAAATGAATGTTGAAAACTACCCTTACATGTAAATGGAAAATAAAATAAGTGTCGAGAAAAACAAAAACAAAATAAAAAAGAATAGCGGGTAAAGGGGCAGCTAGGTGGCACAGTGGATAGAGCACTGGCCCTGGATTCAGGAAGACCCGAGTTCAAATCCAGCCTAAGACACTTAACACTTGCTAGCTGTGTGACCCTGGGCAAGTCACTTAACCTCAATTGCCTCACCAAAAAAAAAAAATAGCGGGTAAAGAAGAAGGTAGCTTTTAGACAAGTCTACTCTGTTGGGAAATGGCTAACTATTGTTTTGTGAGGATGGCGGTCCATTCTTGGAGGCTCCATTGTTGTCCTTCCTTAAGGAATTACCACACAGTAAGTGTATCAGCCCTCAGATCTGGACTCCTTTTTTTTTTTTTTTTTTTTTTTTTGCGGGGCAATTGGGGTTAAGTGACTTGCCCAGGGTCACACAGCTAGTAAGTGTTAAGTGTCTGAGGCCGGATTTGAACTCAGGTACTCCTGAATCCAGGGCCAGTGCTCTATCCACTGCGCCATCTAGCTGCCCCCAGATCTGGACTCTTGATGATTCCCTTGTTTCTACTGCCTGCTAAGCCTATTCCCCAGACTGCTTGGCTCTTTTTTTTTTTTTTTTTTAAGTGAGGCAATTGGGGTTAAGTGACTTGCCCAGGGTCACACAGCTAGTAAGTGTTAGGTGTCTGAGGCCGGATTTGAACTCAGGCCGGTGCTCTATCCACTGCGTCACCTAGCTGCCCCTGCTTGGCTCTTAATGTTATGAGATTCTAAAGCCCCAAACCATCATTTCTCAAAGCTCGAGATCACAATTGTCCTGGCCTCTTTCCTGTGTGGACCAGAAGGTAGAGACCTTTGGCAAGAAGCTTGTTATAGAGCCCATCCAGGGCAAGATAATCAGTCAGCTTGACACATAACTGGTTTGGCTGGGGGAAAGCTCACCCTTCCCTCTCTCCCACAATGTTGATACCTACTATCACCCTCCCTCCCCATGACACCCCCAAGAAGACTGATGCTATTTTGGATCTAGGTCCTGTCCTGGAAATCACTCTAACTTACCAGATTTGTCTCCATTCCTTCTAAGTAAGACCTTTTCTGCCAACCTTCTAAGTTGTTTTTGGTTGGAAAATTATTTCATCCTGTCTTTTTGTGGGTTCTGCTGCTCCAGGAATTATCTTATGACATTATTTGAAGGTATTTCGAGGGATTCGGGGGAGAGCTCAGGCAAGTCACTGCCTTTTCTCTGCCATCTTGGCTCTGACCCCCCCAAAAAAGCCATCTATTCTCTTTGACATCGTCTTTGGAGAACCTTTTCTAGGGGCATAGTTTCACTTATGTTCTTCCAGTCCAGATGAACTACATAAGTTTTCTGTTTTTCTAGCTATTTTTTCCGACTATGTGACTCCTTTAGCATCACTACCCGCTGCTAACACCAGAGTAGAAGAGCCCATAGCAATGTCCTTGGGCAGACCTCAAAGAACACATACTTTGTCTTTCAGGGACCTGAGATAGATGCTGGCCATTTGGGATGGGAGTCGGATCTTCAAGGAAGCTGCAGGATTAAATCCCTCCTTGTCTTTGTCCTGTTGGTTTACTGGGGCTGGTTTAGCTGCTTTGGGCAGTCACAGGACTGGCAGGAAGGAGGGTGAGGATTCTGAAGTTATTGTGGAACAGCCTTTGGAAGATGGGGATATGTACTCAGCAGGGACTGGTCATAACTGCAAGCATATGCTTCATTGGCTAGTGAGCAGTGCTCACTCGCTGGGCAGTGGTAGTGTGCATGATGGAAGGAGGTAGCAAAGATGAGTGTGCACTCAGTGGGGACAACTGACTGGTTCAGGTCCCCAGAGTGAGTGAGTCCTTTCCTGAAGGAGAGATGCCATCTTTGAATGAAAGTTGTAAGTGTTGTGAATTATGGGTGTACCCAGTCAGAAAACTGTCTGAGAGAAAATAGTGTGCCGCATGCCTGAGCCCCAGTCTGGAGAATTTTGGGCCCTCAAACCTGTGGTGCTGACTCATAAATGGTAATTTTAAAACCTTAGAAAAAAGGGAATGTGTTGTCCCAGCTCTGCCTAGAAGCTCCAGGAATTAGAAGCCGTGCTGGATCAGTGGAGGGAGACTTAATGGTCCCACTGCACCTTGCTATTGGTCAACATCCATTAGCATGGCAGGGCTAGCACGGGGAAAGAAGAGGGAGGAGCCGGTACGGCGGGGGGTGGGGGGGTGGGGGGGTGGGGAGGAGAGGTAAGCTAGGGAGGATTAGGGAGTAAGGCCACCCAGGATGGGGAGGTCCTTCAGCTTTCCCATTTACTACCTGAAAAAACATTGTGAACAGAGAAAGTTGGGGGTGGGGCATAAGGAGGACAGGAAACACAATCATCTGTAACATTTGGATGGGACTTGTCCCTTCCCTCCCCCTCTCCTGCCCCAACCAGCTTCTATTCAAAAGACCCCAACCTCTATGAAAGGATATGATAAAGCAGATGGCTTCATGCCGTCTTTGGAGAAGAGATCCTATACTTTGTCTAAAAGGATTGCTTCTATAAGGGTAAAAGTGTTTATTCTGCATGCCTTTAACCTGACCCTTGAATGGTAAATGTTGTCTTACTCTGATCATAAATCCTACCAGGCTCATTCCAAATGCTTCATTTTTTTCTCTGTATGGATCCCCTTCTTTCTCCACCCCTCCCTCCCTGGGAAATGACTGACTTGTCTGTCCCCAATTGCTAAAAAATATTGTTAGTTGGCTGTATACTCTAAGCAGGCCCGAAAAGTTAAAGAAAAAAAGTGTCTTCCAGGAATCTAAATTTGCTCCCCAGAATGAGTGGCACCAACATACCGGCCCATGATGCTCTACCCCACGGCACCTAGCTTCCAGTCACAGAGGAGGCCCAGCTCATAAATGTGGGTTGCATAGCACAACCTCTATATCTCCTCTACCATGAAGTAAAGCTGAGGACCTTTAACCTTAGTAAAAATGGGCCAAGGTGGGGGTGGGGGGAAGCTAAGTGGTATGGTGGATAAAGCACCAGCCTTGGATTTAGGAGGACCTGAGTTCAAATCCAGCCCCAGACACTTGACACTTACTAGCTGTGTGACCCTGGGCAAGTCACAACCCTCATTGCCCTGCAAAAACAAACAACCAAAAATGACCCAAGGGAGTTAATTTGTGTGTGTGTGTGTGTGTGTGTGTGTGTGTGTGTGTGTGTGTGTGTGAGAGAGAGAGAGAGAGAGAGAGAGAGAGTGTATGTGTATACAAATCAAACATTTACTGTCAAATTAGTTAATTAGCCATTTAGAATGGTCACAGTTGCTAGTATACTGTATAAAGTTAAAGGCTTCATACTTCCTGTTAACCGCATTCTATCGGCCTTCCAGAGAGTACTTTTTGTTAGGTAAATGTAAGAGTTGCCAATATATGTTTGTGTGTGTGTGTGTCCACATGGGTTTATTTAAATGTGCCCATGGGGATGTGTCTAGCACTTCCTCTGTCCACCATTTCCAAGAGAAACTTTGATCCCTACCAGCCAGGGAATTGGGACACTGGGGCTATAAAGCTGGTCACTCTGCTTTCCTCAGAAATGAGGTACTGGGATAGAATTATTTCTACCTTCCCCCCTTATAATTAGTCATTGGGAAATACTATTTAGATTCAAGTTTGATAGCCCTGTGGGCCTAGGTCCAAATTGCTCTCCAGAATGGTTGAATCTGTTCACAACTCCGCCAACAGTGGATCAGTGTCCCAGCTTTCCCACATCCCCTCCAGCATTCAAGATTTCCAGTTTTGTTATATTTGCTGCTCTGACAGGTATGAGGTGATACCTCAGGGTTGTTCTAATTTGCATTTCTCTGATCAATAGTGATCTAGAGCACTTTTTCATGTGATTATAGATAGCACATGTAGCTTCTTTCACAGGCAGATATTTCTTTAACATTCTTCCATTGTTTCTACAAAAAGTGTTGCAGCCTATTTAGCTACACCAGGCAGTCAATCAATAAGCATTTATTAAGCACTACTTATAGTGTGCCAGGCACTGTGCTAAACACCGTGGCTACCAACGAAGGCAAGAGACAGTCTACGTCCTCAAAGAGCTCACAGTTAAATGGGTGAGGCAACATGCCAACAACTATGTATGGAGGTACATATGGGATAGACAGGTGATACTGATGGAGGGGAAGCGTTATAGGGAAGAGGGACAGGGAGAGGCTTCCTGGGGAAGATGGGATCTTAGCTGAGGCTTGAAGGGAGCCAGGAGGAAGAGGGAGGGAAGGAAAGCATTTTGGGCATTGGCACAGTTTGTGAAAATGCCTTCAGCCGAGGAGTGCCTTGTTGGAGGAGCCAGATAACTGAGAACATTTTGGATGTGATCTTGGAGGTGACACAGAACCACTGGAGTCTATTGAGCAGGGGGCTGATGTGGCCAGATGTCCACTTTAGAAGAATCACTTTGGTGGCTGAATGGACAATGGATTGAAGTCCGGAGAGGCTTGGGCCGGGTCTGCCTACCTCATTCCAGCAGCACCTATGGCAATAATCCAGGTGTAAGGTGATGAGGGCCTACTCTAGGTAGGGAGCAACAGCAGAGGAGAGGAGGAGCTATGTTCAGGAGATGCATCAGGGGTGAAATCAACAGGCCTTGGCAGCAGCTTAGCTATGGGAGGTGAGAGAGGGAGTCCACAGTGACTTCTAGGTTGTGAGCCTGATGTACTGGGAGGATGGTGAGGCACTCAAGAGTGATAGGAAAGGTGTTGGGGGGAAGCTTTAGGGGGAAAGATACTGAATTCAGTTTTAGGAAGGTTGAATTTAAGGTTCAAGATGTCTAATAGGTAGTTGTAGATGCAAGACTAGAGGGGAGCAGAGAGGTTAGGGTTGGATAAGTATATTTGAGAATCATCAGCATAGAGGGAGAGGAGAAGAGGGTCCAGGACAGAGAGAGCCCTGTGGTATGTATACACACACACACACACACACACACACACACACAGAGAGCAGACATGACCTGGATGAAGATTCAGCAAAGGGAAGTGGTAGACAGGTAGGAGGAGAATCGAGAGAGAGAGAGAGAGAGAGAGAGAGAGAGAGAGAGAGAGGTGTCCCAAAAACCTCTCAAGGAAAAGAGGGGGATCAACAGTGCCAAAGGCTGCAGTGGCCAAGGAGAGTGAGGACTGAGAAAAGGCCACTGGATTTGGCCACTAAGCTCATTGGTAACTTTGGAGAGGGCAGCTTTGGTGGAGAGGAGAAAGAGAGGGATTCCTAGGGATCAAGTGAAAGAGAGCCTGGAGAGGCAATGGGAGGTATAGACAGAAGCAGAGGGGGAGGGGTGGGATTCGGGACAGCGGCATTGGGATGTTGACAGAGGCAAAACGGCCCGGACTGCTTTAAAAAAAAAAAAAATTATTTATTTATTTTTTTAGTGAGGCAATTGGGGTTCTAGGGTCACACAGCTAGTAAGCGTTAAGTGTCTGAGGCTGGATTTGAACTCGGGTACTCCTGACTGCAGGGCCGGTGCTCTATCCACTGCGCTGCCTGGCTGCCACCCCCCCCCCAAGACTGATTTGAAGAGGTTAGAGATAGAGGCAGAAGGCAGAGAGAGGCTCCCACACAGACACTCCCCCCCTCCACCTAGTCCTCTCAGTCACCTTGTCTGCCGCACACAGGCTGATGAAGGTCCCTCTTTCCTGGTAGTGAAAGAGAAACTGGCCTGGAAAGATACCATGGGAAGGAAGGAGGCAGGAAGCTGAGGGGCCTGAGAGGAGACAAAAAGAAACGAGCACTGATTAGGCACTTACTATGTACCTGCACTAAGAGACCATACATAGTCAGAGGGAGGAAAGGCAGATGGGGGGGCTGGAGGCAGGGTGTGGTGAAGGCAGTGGGTGCCGTGGGCATGGTTTGTCAGGAGTAGAGCCTGGAGGGTGGGCAGCCCTTGCTCCCCAAGCCCAGAAGAGGACCCCCTCCCTGACTCTCATCTCATCCAACTCCTCCCCCATTACACAGTTTAGGAAACTGAGGCACAAGGGCCTGCCTAAGGTCACTCAGGGCCTGAGAGTCAGAAGTAGGAATGGAACTTGGCTCTTCTGAGGGCAGGAGATAGATGGGGCAGATTGCAAGGGCTGAGTTCCGGCTTCATTCTATCCTTCAGAAAGCCATGTTGCCACCCTGTGGCTATCAACTGCATCACACACTCGCTAACTGTGCAATGTTGCCACCCTGTGGCCATCAGCTGCATCGCATACTCACTGTCACAGTCAACAAATTCATTCTTTTCCTCCCAACTTCAGGGCTACTGCTCTATGAACTGTGCCACCTAGCTGCCCCCAGCTTCTGCAATATATTGAGTTCTGGGGTACTTCACTTAGAAGTGTATCCTAAGATTTCAGAAAAATATGGAAAGACTTAAGTGGACTGATGCTGAGTGAAGTGAACAGAACCAGGAGAATAGCAACATTGTGTGATGATCATCTGTGATAAACTCGGCTCTTCTCAGCAATACAGTGATCCAAGGTAATGGCAAAGGACTCATGATGGAAAATGCTCTCCACATCCAGAGAAACAACTGTGGAGTTTGAATGCAGATCAAAGCCGACGATTTTCACTTTTGTTGTTGTTGTTGTTTCTTCTTTCTGGTGGTTTCCCCCTTTTGTTTTGATTCTTCTCTTACAACATGACTAAAGTGGAAATAGGTTTTACATGATTGTAAAGCATAACCTGCAGCAGATTGCTTGCTGGCTTCAGGAGGGAGGAGGGAGAAATATTTGGAACTCAAAATCTTACAAAAGTGAATGTTGAAAACTTACCTTTTTACATGTAACTGAAAAAAGTAAAATAATATTTAAAAAAATGTGGCCATGGGGCAGCTAGGTGGTGCAGTGGATAGAGCATCAGCCCTGGAGTCAGGAGTACATGAGTTCAAATCTGGCCTTAGACATTTAACACTTGCTAGCTGTGCAACCCTGGGCAAGTCACTTAACCCCAACAGCTTCACTTAAAAAAAAAAATGTGGCCAAAATGTCTCTGGCAGAAGTCTAGGCTCTATGGGAAAGGACCTGAACGTGTGATTTCATTGGCATAGGGCACTTCCAGGTGAGGAAATGCCCTCAACAGTGCGGATGAGCGCATTTCTCGCAAACATATATAGTCTTCATCCCCCTCGCCACTGGCTGCTTCCCTCCTCTCTACAAACACGCCCATAGCTCCCCCACCTTCAAACCCTTTTCCTGTATCTCTTCTGCCCTTTGTGGCTAAATGCCTGGGAAACTGTTTCTGCTTGGCTCCTGACTGCTAAGTCCTCTGGCCTTTTCTCTCTCCTCGTGCTTTTTGACATCGATGGTTACCCTCGTGTCTGTACTTAATGCTCTCCTAATTCTCTTCCTCCTCTTCATGGGGCTGCTGCTGCTCAGCTTCCTTTGCACTTCTTCACCCAGGCCACACCTGCTCACAGTGTGTGCATTCTGCAAGGCTCTGTCCTCCTATCTCTGTGCTATGATCCTCTTGTAGAGGCTAAATTCTCACCTCTTTCTCCTGACTTCTAGTCTCACATCTACCCCTGCCCAATGGATGTCTCAAGTTGGATTTGATCTCTGTGACATTGATATCTTCCACCCAATAAGCTCAGTTTTGGGCATGTGATCTTTTCCCTAATCTGTTTTCTTTTCCTATCTTCTCTGTTAGTATGGCAGGCACCACCTCTGAGTTCCTCCAATGGGTGGGATTTGTTGTTATACCTTTTCGGTAAATCCTTTTTCTAAAAGCTGATGGAGTCAACTGGTTGATTGTTGAAGAGGAGCATATATGAGTAGGAGCTCAGGAAGTGCAGTACCTGAAGCCCCAGCCCCTCTTTGTTGTCCTCAGAACTCTGAGGATAATCCTGTGTGTTCTATTTTATGTATTTACAGATATGATTCTGAAGAGGGACCAAGGAGGTCCTCTGACTCCAAAAAGGCCAAGTTCCTATCTCAGAAGACATGCCAAGAAGTACAAGTTACTTGGTGACCAGCTCCCTCATCACTCTTATTAAAGGAGGTGTAAAATGTATAGGTTTCCTCCACCAGGGCATTTGTACTGAAATCCCTCAGGGCAGTTTCCCAGCTCAAACAGAAGAGAGACCTTCTGGAGAGGACTCCTCCTGCCCAGCCCACCCAGTGACTCCATCTGTGAGTGACATTGGGTGGGAGGTCCTGCGGGGTCTCTAAGAAACATCATTGGGGCAGAGCAAAGATGGTAGAGGAAAGGCAGTGACTTGCCTGTTCTCTCCCCAGATCCCCCCAAATACCTTCAAATAATGCCATAGGACAATTCCTGGAGCAGCAAAACCTACAAAAGGACAGGGTGAAATCATTTTCCAGCCAAAAGAGAACTTAGAAAGTCAGCAGGAAGGGTCTGTTGTACCAGGATGAGAGTGGAGTGCAACCCAGCTCAGGCCTCACCAGTGCAGATCCAACTCTAGCCTGAGTCCCAGAAAACCAGGAGTAGGCATTGGGAACCTCTGAATCAGTGGCAGAACTTAGCTCACAGATGGTAAGGGGGTCAAACAACTGACCAGAAGGAGATGACAAGGGTCTCTTTGCTAGCACTGAGGCAGGACTCTTGTTTTGCCCATACTTGAATCCAGGTCACAGTCTTGGTTGGCAGTCCCAGGTGAGGGAGAAGCACAATCATGTAAGAGCTTGCAGCCACATTGGAGCTGTTCCCTGTTTATAGTTCCAAGGCAGAAAAGCAAGCCCATGGCTGCTTGCAGACCAGAGCACAGGACAGGAGAGTGGTAAACATAACTCTCCACCTTGGAAGAACTAAAGACTTACAAATTCCTGGAAGTATCTTGGAAAACAGCTGCTCAAGATCTAGGCTGAGTTGATACAGATCTAGCCCCAGGCAGGCCGCACCAGAGAAATTTACTCCAGAGCCTCTGAATTGGCTGCAGCACCAGTATCTTCTGGAACTAAGCTCTTTGCCTGGTGAGAAGATGAAGTGATTGGCCAGGGGGAGATTACAGGGGTCTCTGCTGGAACTGAAGCATAATTTGGTTGTTCTACCCCAGCTGAGAACCAGGAAACAATCTTGAGCGGCAGCAGCCCAGGTCAGGGAGGGGTGCAGACTTGTCAGAACTACCAACCAGAGCAAACAAAATTTTGTTGCCTGGTTGAATAGCAAGTAGGCTTGGGGTTATTTACAGATCAGAGCACAGGCCAGGCAAGTGAAGAACCTGCCCCTCCTTAAATTGTACCATCTTGGATACCCCGAAGTTTGGCACAGTGCATCTTGGAGGCAGTGCCCCACTTTAAGAAGGAGTTAAAAGTCAAGAAATAGGCAGGCAAAATGAGCAGACAGAGAAAGATGTGGATCATAGTGACAAGGAAAATTGAGGTGCATACCCAGAAGAGGATAACAATGTCAGGGCTCCTACATCCAAAACTTCCAAGAAAAATGTGAATTGGTTTTGTGCCATAGAAGCACTCAAAAAGGACTTTAAAGATAAAGTAAGAGATTTAGAGGAAATAGTGAGAGTGATGCAAGAAAGTGATGATAAAAAAGTCAACAAGTTGAAAAGTCAAATGGAAAAGCTCTTTGAAGAAAATAGTTGCCTAGGAATTAGGTTTGAACAAATTGTTTCTCATAAAGTCACTAGCTTCCAAGACACAATAAAGCAAATCCAAATGGATATCAAAATACACCTTCAGAAGAAGATAACAAAGTCAAAGTTTCTACATTCAAAGTTTCTAAGAAAAATATGAATTGGTCTCAGGCCATAGAAGCACTCAAAAAGGACTTTGAAAATAAAGTAAAAGAGGTAGAGGAAAAAATGGAAAGAGAAATGAGGGTGATGCAAGAAAATCATGAAAAAAAAAGTCAACAGCTTTGTAAAGGAGACACAAAATACTGAAGAAAATAACACCTTCAAAAACACACTAGGCGGGGGCAGCTAGGTGGCACAATGGATAAAGCACAGGACCTGGATTCAGGAGGACCTGAGTTCAAATCTGGCCTCTAACACTTGACACACTTACTAGCTGTATGACCTTGGGCAAGTTACTTAACCCTCATTGCCCTGCACCAAAAAAAAAAAAAAAAAAGAATGTTAAAAAACATACTAGGGCAAATGGTAAAAGAGGTACAAAAAGCCAATGAGAAAAAAATGCCTTGAAAAGCCAAATTGGTCAAAGGAAATGGAGGTACAAAAGCTCTCTGAAGAAAATAATTCCTTAAAAATTAGGATTGGGCAAATGGAAGCTAATGACTTTATGAGAAATCAAGAAACAATAAAGCAAAACCAAAAGAATGAAAAAATAGAAGGTAAGGTGAAATATCTCATTGGAAAAACAAATGACTTGGAAAATGGATCCAGGAGAGATCATTTAAAAATTATTGGACTACCTGAAAGCCATGATCCAAAAAAGAGCCTAGACATCATCTTCTAAGATGATAGGAGAAAAGGAAAGGGAGAGGTGGAATGGGATAAAGTATCTCACATAAAAGAAACAAGAAAAAGCTTATCCAGTGGAGGGGAAGATAGGGGAGGTGCTGGGAAGTGAGTGAACCTTACTCTTATTAGAATTGGCTCAAAGAGGGAATAACATATACACTCAATTGGATATAATAATCTATCTGACCCCGTAGGAAAGTAGAAGGGGAAGGCGGGGGGAATTATGGTGGGGGGGGTGATAGAAGGAAGGGCAGTCAGAAGCAAAACGCTTTTTTTTTTTTTTAGTGGGGCAATTGGGGTTAAGTGACTTTCCCAGGGTCACACAGCTAGTAAGTGTCAAGTGTCTGAGGCCGGATTTGAACCCAGGTACTCCTGACTCCAGGGCCAGTGCTCTATCCACTGCGCCACCCAGCTGCCCTACCAAAACACTTTTGAGAAGGGATGGGGTGAAAGAAGATAGAAAATTGAGTAAATATCATGGGGAGGGAATAGGATGGAGGGAAATACAGCTAGCAATAGTAATTGTGAAAACAATTGAAGCAAGTTTGTCTGACAGGCCCCATTTCTCAAATGCATAGAGACCGAGTCAAATTTATTAAAATAAGAGCCATTCCCCAATTGATAGATGATCAAAAGATATGAAGTTCTCAAATGAAATAAGCTATCTATAGCCATATAAAAATGCTCTGACTCATTGTTTGGAGAGATGCAGGTCAAAACAATTCTGGGATATTA
Organism: Dromiciops gliroides; assembly: GCF_019393635.1. Classification (NCBI taxonomy): domain Eukaryota; kingdom Metazoa; phylum Chordata; class Mammalia; order Microbiotheria; family Microbiotheriidae; genus Dromiciops; species Dromiciops gliroides. The sequence goes on along the minus strand of NC_057866.1, from coordinate 280,242,741 downwards.
CCTCATGCTTATTGGATAGGTTAATAGGGCAGCAGAAGAAAATGACAAATATGGGGAAAATGAGATATTAATGCCTTCTTGGTGAAGTTGTAAACTCATTCAAACATTCTGTAGAGCAATTTGGAACTATGGCCAAAGGGGCTATAAAACCATGTATACTCTTTGACCTAGTAATACTAATACTAGGTTGGCATCCAAAAAGAGAGAAAAAAAACCCCAAAAAGTTGAATTCAAAATTGAGGAAATACCCATCAATTGGGTAATGACTGAACAAATTGTGGGATAAGATTATGAAGGAACACTATTGTGCTATAAGAAATGATGAGCAGGATGCTATCAGAAAAACCTGAAAAGACTTATATGAGCTGATGCAAAGTGAAATATACTGTATACAAAGTAGCAGCAATATTGTAAGATGATCAGCTATGAATGACAGCTATTTTTAGCAATACAGTGATTCAAGAGAACTCTGAAAGACTTGTGAAAAATGCAGTCCATTTCCAGAGAAAGAACTGATGATGTCTGAATACAGATTGAAGCATAATTTTTTTTTAGTTCCTTTTTCCTAAGTTTTTTTTTTGTCTGTGTTGTTTCATAACCTCACTGATGTGGAAATGTTTTGCATGACTACACATGTGTAACATGTTTTTTTCTGTTTAGAATTTTATTTTCCAAATTACATGTAATAGCAAATTCTGACATCAATTTTTTAAAACTTCGTGTTCCAACTTCTCTTCCTCCACCCCTTCCCACCCCCCAGCCCAAGAACTCAAGCAATTCAATGTAAGTTATACATGAGTAGTCATGGAAAACATCTCTACATTAGCTAGGTTATGAGAGAAAACAGACAAAAATAAGACTTCAGATTAAGGAGTTGTCCAAAAAAAAAAAAAAGAAAAGAGAAAATGTGATTCAGTCTGTTTTCAGATACTATCAGTTCTTTCTCTGTAGATGGATTGCAATTTTCATAAGTCCTTCAGAGTTATATTGGATCGTTGCCTTGCTGAAAATAACCACATGCTTCCCAGCAGATCATCTTACACTGTTGCTGTTATTTTGTATACAGTACATTTCTCTCTGCCTCAGTTCATGTGGGTCTTTCCAGGTTTTTCTGATAGCATCCTGTTCATCATAACTTTTATATAGTACCTTTAAACTTGATAAAGAATTTTCTTCACAATAGCCCAGCAGAGTTGGTACCATACGTTTTGCCATTGTAGTCAATCGTCATAGCTATTTCCCTCCATCCTATTTCTTCCCATGATATTTATTCTATTTTCTATCTTATTTTGCCCTATTCCTCCTCAGAAGTGTTTTGCTTCTGACTGCCCCCTCTCGCTCTACCCTCCCTTCATCCACCCTTCCCTACTTATCCTCTTCCCCTCCTACTTTCATGTAGGGTTAAATAGATTACTCCTCCCAATTGGGTGTATATGTTATTTCCTCCTTGAGCCCACTCTGATGAAGTTAAGGTCTTTGAGCTAATTCTGTTTTGTAAAAAGAAATTTATTAACTAGCTAATCTAGTCTAGAAAATTATATAACAGGACTTATAAAAATTATAACTATATGAAAAATTATAAGTTTACAAAAATTATAATTGGGCCATAAGTCCCATCTGGGTCGCCATTCAAATGTAAAAAAATATTTTGAATGACTAGGGCTAATTTGGGGGTACTAATCTGACTGGAGGATTAATCTGTGGCCTCTTGACTCACTGGCTATCTGACTGCTATTAACTTAATATGGGCCGTTTAAAAATTTCTCCACACTGCTCCCAAATTGATAAGCAAAAGATTAAGAAGCCTCTTAACTAAATAATCAAAGCAGAGTTTATTTATGAGATACACTTTAAACATAAAAACACAGGGAAATAAAATGTAGAACCTGACTGCATTCTGGTGCATCTCTTTCTAACTGCTGTGCCTGGAACTTTTTTAGCCTCCTCCTGTACCAACGGACCTTCTTCTATTGTTCTCCTAGTGCTCCAGCGACACCCCTCCCCCACCCTGTGCTTTCTCCAACCTGTACCCTGTGCTGACCACTTCTGTGCTCTCTGCTCCCCCCCACCCCCACTGGTTTCTCGAATCTCCTGTACTGTGTCCCCCTCTCTTTACGTAGCCTCAGTCTCTTTAGCATCCTTGTAGCCCCTTTCTGTCCATTCCTCCAACCTCTTAACCTTCCGGCGTCTCCTATCCTCCTCGTCCTTTGCCATTCTCCCTTTATATATGTTCCTTCTCACCCCTCAAATCTCGGACTCCCTTCGCCCCCCCCCCCCCCAAGCTAATCCGCCAGCCGCACTAGGGCTGTGGGGGGGGGGACGCTAGAGCATCCCATGCGTACCACACCCAGGACTCCAGGGACCTGTGCCCCCTGCTGTGCACCCAGGGACCTCTGCACGGGCTATGCCAGAGGCTGGCCTGGAAGCGCCTGGGATCTCTCTGATAGATCCACTCAGGGCGGAGGGAGCTAGGGCTTTTTCCCCCAGCTCTCTGACCTGGTGTCTCAGCTCACAAGGCTTTTTTGGCTCAGCTGAAGTGGAAGGGGAGGGGCACCAGCCCCTCCCACACAGAGAAGAAAAACCTGAGGGCCTAAGGCTTTCTAATCTCAGCCCAAAGGTAGGGTCCCCAAATCAAAATAAATTTCCAGTTTTCTTAAATTTTTCTTCCTCCCTCCCTCCTCAACTCTCCCTATGAAATCAAGCAATTCAATATATGTCATACATGTGCAGTAATGCAGAACATCTTCACCTTCCTCAAAAGTGTTTTGCTTTTTACAGCTTTCTCCCCCAAACTTCCCTTTCCTCCTTCCCCTCTTCTACCCCCTCCCCCCATCTCCTTCTCCACCCACTTTTCCACAGGACAAAAATATGTTACCATACCCACTGGAGTAAGTATGTTATTCCCTCTTTGAGCCAATTCTGATGATAGTGAGGTTCACTCACTGACCTATTCCTTCCCCCTCTTCCCCTCCCCTCCATAAGCTTTTTTCTTGTTTCCTTCCATATGTATAAGTTATATTGAATTGCTTGCATACTTAAGGGGGGCTGGGGAGAGAGGAAGAGAAATTGGAAGACAAAGTTCTAAAAACTGACATTTAAAATTGTTTTAACATGTAATTTTGCGGGAAAATTCTAAATTAATGGAAATAAAGTAAAGAAAAAAAATCACTCAGGGCAGCTTGGCCTAACTGGGCAGGAAGGGAGCCCAGGGTGGCGAGGAAGAGTTGATCCTGGATACCTCTTCTCCACACTGACACTCCATTAGAGGAGGGGTCCCGAACCTGCTCGGGGATAGGCCACCCTTTGGAGGCCCTCTGGTGCAGCCTCCGGCCTCCTTCTCAGAATCGGCTCCTAAAGAGGAGACCAATTCTATCCCGATCTTAAAGATGGAAGACCATGTCCTGGAGCTGGACACGCCTGAACCTGAGGGGAGTCTCGGAGGCTTCTGTTTAGAAAATGAGGCTCTGGGTTGGTGACTGCTCCCTCTGAAGAGGAAACAGGATGTGCTTGTTAGTAGGTGGACAGTCAGCCTGGGGTCAGGAGGGCCCAGGCTTCAGGACTGGTGGTCTGGACATGGGCAGGTTACAGAGGCTCTCGGTGTTTGAGGCTCCAAGCTAAAGAGGAGACCCCAGATGGTGCTGGGGAGGGAGTTCCCTCTCCTTATGGCATTCTTGTGCCTCCCCATCCCCATTCCCATCCCTGGGGTCAATAACAGACATTGTCCCATTGTCTACGCATTACAGCCATCCCTGAAAGAATGGGCTTTGGCTGTGACCTGGAGAGGTCACAGTGTCTGACAAACATACTGGTCAAATGCAAGAATGACCAGAGAGGGGAGCAGGAGGGGCATGAAGCAGGAGCAAGGGCCGTCCGTGGCCCTTCATTGGCTCTGGTATGATGCCTAGACACCCAGCAGCAGGCCTGGTGTTCCGGCTGGACCCCTGAGCAGTCCCAGGGGAGAGAGCCATGGAGAAGAGCCCCACCTCATCTGGGGTCAGGGAAAGTCCCCGCCTGCCAGGCAGCATTCTGCCATGGAGAATGCTGGACTTTGAAGTGGCAAGTGGTCAAAGGGCATCCTGATTCTCAAGCTGTCTGACTGTGTGATATGGGCCAAGAGACCTAACCTCTCTGGGTCTGTTTTCTCACCTAGAGAATTAAGGCATTGGACTGAGGGCCCCCTGAAATCTGTCTAGCTGGAAACCTCTGATCTCAGAACCCTTTAGAGCACAATGTAAATATACATTATTATTTTTTTTGGGAGGAGCAATGAAGGTTAAGTGACTTGTTCAGGGTCACACAGCTACTCAAGAGTCTGAGGTTGCATTTGAACTCAGGTCCACTGCTCCACCTAGCTGCCCCCTACATTATTGTTATTATTAAATATTTCCCCTTCTGGAATGTTCATCTTGTCCAATCCTCTTCCAACTTTCCTGCCTCAGTTTCCCCACTGTTCATCCCCGGGTTGGAGATTGTGTACAGTCTTGCATCTTTTCTTTCCCATGGCTCCTGAGCACCAACCAACCTTTCCATTTGGATGAGGTCCTCTAAGCACTTGGAGAATGGGATTGGTGTGTTTTGTCAAAAGTAGATTGTCGGGAAAAACGAACACAGGCCAGGCTGTCCCCTCATGTTAAACATCTAATAGTGCAATTGTTGGTTATATTCTGTACAGTCATTCATAGCAAGTGATAAACTTTTTCCTTGTTCATTTACTTCCATGGTCATCATGAAGAGCTTTATTTACATTAAAGAAAAAAAACACACAAATATGTTGATTGAGGTATAAAACCCAAAGACTGTCTGACATATAAATACAAGTCTATTTTAAATAATACTCTGTATCATGCGTTACCTGTGTTACTCAACGGGACGGTATGTTCAACATACAATCTTCCACGTAAGAGGTTTTAGACGGAATCTACAAGGTCTAGGTATTCACAAGGAGCACGTGTTCCAGGAACCCCTGACCCCACTTTGTGGCTGAATCTGATCTACTCCCCTCTCATACACACACATCCACACACACACACGCAGTCTCTTCATCAAGAAGAGCTTCTGAAGTAACACTGACAGCGGTAATTGAGGTGCACAATTAGCTAAGCACGACCCCTCCTGACCACGCCCACTTACTGATGGGGACAAAGGAGAGGGATCCAAGACCACGGGGCTGCTGAGGAGGGGTCCTGCCATGACATGGGCACCTGCAGGAACCGTGGCCTGAGCAAGGAAAGCCAAGAGATGAAAGAACAGAAGATGGTGGCACAGCAAGGAGGACCTGACCAGGAAGGACACAGCATCTCGCTGTGCCTTCCTTTTGCACAGACTTCCTTGGGATGTGGGGGAGTTCCCCCTCTTTTTCAACATCTTCTGCTCTGGACATTACTAGAGAATCGACTCTAGGCATGATGAGAAGGGTTGTTTTTTTAACCTTTTGATAGAAATCATAAGAAAATTTGGCCCTCATTCTGATGTTAGCTTTGGCACTAGCACGTTCTTCATCCTCATCCTAACCTCTGCTCTTTAACAAAAACCAAAATTCCCTTATTGCTGGATTGTCCTTTTCCTGACTAAAAGGACCAACAGTGTAGGGTCGTCTATGGTCAGAGATGGGCCCCTCAGACTGGAGCTTTGAACAGATATGGATGAAAGGGGGTCCTCTCAGGCTGGAACCTCTCCCACTGGCTCCTCAAGAAAAAGGGAAGAGGTTCACGGGAGAAGTTTTCTGGACTCCCCTAATGCATGAGGGGGACCACCTCATTGGTCCCTGCAGGGCTCAGAGATAATGCAATGGAAATGTCTCACCCAACCTGGTGGCCTGCCAGCCCAGCAGAGCTCATTCCCTGTGTCTCTCTGCATTCAATCATGGACATTCACTCATACACCCATCTCTCTACAGAAACCCATTTTTCTTTCATCACTGATGTTGGAAAGAAACACTCCCTCCTATGGTGGCTCTGCTTGTCCTCCCAGCCTGGCTTTAGTCAAGGGCAATATCCCAGGAGAATGGAGTCTCTTCATCTTATTCCCTACAAGAGTCCTGCTTCGCAGAAGCAGTGTCAATATGGTACAACAGATGGTTTTCCACAGGGCCATGCATTCTGGTCAAGATTGGCTCTCGTGATGCATCTATTGTGTGATCGCATCCCAGCTTGGTTCCTGGTCTGTCATTTGATCCAGCATGCCTAGGGCTGACTCATTTGTCTATAAACAAAACCCTCAGTGGTGCTGGTCTAGATGCAAAGTCTTGGTCCGTAGATCTGTTGTCACCTGGATTTCCCATCTTTGGAATCCATGCTTGGACGACTGAAAGAATCTCGGATCTTCACCACTTCAGCTACACACAAATGCCCAAACACCTTAGTGTACCATTCTGGTGTGTGGCCCCTAAAGTGGAAGGAGAGACAGTCATCAGCTGGGTGGGGCAGTGCTAAGAAAGGTGACAGTACATACTTGAAAAGAAATTTGGACTCATTCCTGACACACAAAACATTAGGACATTTTATTGCTCTTGTGATGGAGGGAGAGCCCCGCCAAGACAGCCTCTTCCACTTGGGGACAGCTCCCATGACCTCAAACCTAGATTTTCCCCTGAATCTCCCCTCTGGGGTCAAACAGAATGTGTCTCCTCTGCCTTCTCCAAATACTTGAAGACTGTTCCAAGGTCCCCTGAATCTTCTCCAGTCTAAACGCATGACATTCTGCAGTATTTATTGTCCTGTTTGGTCTCCCTGCCTCCATCCAGTCCTTCCACTCTTTAATCTCTCCTCTGCCCAGCTGCCGAAGCATCAGTCCTAAATTAGACACAGGTGTGACAGTGCTGCCCTCTTTCCCTCTGTCCCTACAGAAGAACTCTGTTCCTTGCTGAAAGTTTTCCACAGTCAGACACTCATTACTCCCTTTGGTGCCCTCTCAGGTTCAGCCACAGTGGCCTGCTCCCTGTTGCTCACAGGACGGTATCTCCCCCCTCTGCCCTGGCATACATTCCCTCCTTATCTCCATCTCTCAGAAGCCTGAGCTTCAAAGCTCAGCTCAAGGGTTGCTTGCTACTCGAAGCCCTTTCCAATCCCAATTCCTGTCACCTCCCCTCCCACCCTGAAGTTTCCTTGTATTTAGTTACAAGTAAGCAAATTGATTCTGTGACACTCGGCTTCTATTGGGTTCATTTTTATATCCATAGAACCTGGCACGGAATCCACATAGAGGAGGTGTTTACACATAGATGATTGTCGATTGAACACGTGGTATGGTCTACAGCTCCTTTTCCAGCCTACCCAACCTCTCCAGGAAACTCCTCACGTTGTCAAAGGTGCCGTCTACATGGACCTCCTTGGGCCTTGGTTTTGTCATTTTTCACATGAGGGGCTTGGCCCTGTAATCTCTAAGGTTCCTGCCACCTCTCAGTCTAGGAGCCTAGGACCACTTACTTCTCCGGGCTTCAGTTTCTTCCTCTGTATTAGCAATGAGGGGTTTAGTTAGCCTCAGTGGCCTCACGGATCCTGTGGCTTCTTGGCCTCAGCTTTCCTCTCTATAAAATGAGGGAGTTGGCCTGGGTTCCCTCTAAGAGCCCTTCAAGCTCAATGTCTGACCCTATGACCTTCCTGAGCCCCAGGTATGGTCTGGGGAGGTCCACTGGGACAGGACCCCTCTTACAGAGATCAGGCTTCTGGTAATGTGGCCTATGACAGTGGGAAGCAGCCTCCAGTCAAGAGAGGATGAGATGGGGAGAGAGAAACTTCCCAGGAGGCTTCCTGTTTGTTTAGAGTAGATGGGCTCATTGGGCTCTGGGCACAGAAATCTTGTTGCTAAGAGGCTGTGGCCCTGGGGATGCTGGTCAGCCCGTTGGAGCTACCTATTGAAGGGCAGAAGTTCAAGGGCTGAGCAGAGGTCACAGGTTTTCTGCAGCGATCCTCCCCAGTGGAAGCTGCCTGGGGGTGGTCAAGGCCCTCTGCCTCATGTTGCTCCTAGTATCAAACTCAGGTCTGGCCTCATTTAATCAGCCGCCCCCTCCTCCTCCTTTCCCACCTGCCCCAAGGCCTGGGACACAGGAACGTACCTCAGGTCACTTCGGCACATGTAGGTGAGCTTGGATCTCCCAGCCCCACATGGCTCGACCAGGTATCGGGCCAAGAGCATGTTCACCCTCACTCCAATCACAGGGGCCTGGGCATGGTCCACGGAGGTGAGCAAGAGCACGCAGGCCCCCCTGGGTAGGTTGGTCCTCCATGTTCTGTGGAGAAAGAGACATTGAACCTAAGAATGGTGATTGTGATAACCAACATCTGTGGCCCACCTTCGGGGTCTGTAAACCACTGCATGTGGGGCATGTGGGCCCCACAGCAGCCCAGTTAGCAGGATCATTCTTCTACAAATGTGGAAATGGGTTTGCAGGGGCCAAGTGAGAGCTCGTGCTCCTGCAGGGAGGAGTGTCACGGGTGGGCTTTCCAAGCCCCCCAACCACAGGGCTACTAATGCGGCAGCAGCAGTGACTGCCAGTGATGTTGCAGTGCCCTAGCTCCCTCCTAGGATCTTGAAGGATGGGCTTCTCAAACTCAATGGTGTGATTTACAGACCTGAGAGCTGTTGTGAGTCACTCAGGGCCCACTCTCTCCCCTTGGGCACCTCCCACTGGGTCTCCACTGGGCCCAAGCTTCTCCAACCAACCCTCTCATTCCTGCACCAAACTGTGTATACCATGCTCATGCCTTCCCCCCAGGAGCAGCCTTCTTGAAGGTAGGCATGGCCTCGTTTTTGCCTTTGCACCCCCAGCACCTACACAGCAGGAGTTTAATAACTGTTTATTGATGAGCTGACCTTTCCCGCCCACAACCAGAGACAACTCTCAATGGGGAAAGCTATTGTTCCTAGCAGGCTGCTTAGCCACCAGAGCCAGCCCTGGCCCACCAGAGGGCAGGCTTACCTCAGGACAACGTGGTCTCTGGCAGGATGCGGCACCATACTCCTCCGGACAAACTGGTAGATTTCAGTCTGGCTGTCCAAGACTTCGATCACTTTGGCGTCCAAGAGGTCCAGGTCCCAAACGTGTTGCTCCTTCAGGAGGCGGTTTAAGATATCCTCAGGTTTGGCAGGGACTTCAATCGTTGACTTCCACAATCGAAGTGGGGGTCCTTCGCTCACCTAAACAAAGCACCGACTCACTTGTCACTGCTGAGGACCCTTGCTCTCAGCCAAGGCAAACTCCAAAAGCAACAGAATGACAGTGAGTGGACTCAGACCCTGAGATCCTCTTCTCCCATGAAGTACGCTTGGGTAAGCTAACGTGAGCTTTCCCACAGGAGGCAAGGAGGGAATCTGAGATAAAACAAAGTTTCTACTTGGCAGGGGAAGGTTTTAGTGAGGGAACTAGGAATTATGGGGAGAAATTAGGTGCTGGGATGATCTCTAGATTAGCACTGGACCAAGCAGAAAACCATTAGGAACTAGTTAGTGGGCATAATGGATCTAGATTTGGAATTAGAAGACCTGTGTCTGAATCCTGCCCTGGCCACTAAGAGTCGTACTAAGATAGTCTGTAATCCTCTCATCTTCTGTTTCTGTCAAATGAGGATAAGCATGGCACCAACCTACAAGGATGATTGTGGGAATCAAATAGGATGATCGTGGTAAAAACAAAGTACATTGTAACCTTTACAGAGCTAGATAACTATCTGCTATGCCCACTGACTGAAGACACATCTCAATATTCAAATGAAACAGAGGTTTCTAGCCATTGGAATCAACATAATCTTGGACTGGTTATATCAATTATAAGATCATAATATTAGTTGAAAGGGACCTTAGAGATGAGCAAATCCAAATCTCTTATTTGATAGGTGAGGAACCTAAGACCCAGGAAGTTTTTCTGTCCTGCTCATAGTTAACATAGGCAGAAAAGAGCAAGCCCAGTATTTGAACCTGGTCTCCTGTTCCCAATGTTCGGATGCACGCTTAATTGTATGTACCACATTCCAAGAGGGATGTCACTAAGCTGGAAAACCTCCCTGGGCAGGGGATGGGAGACTATGTTGTTGAGGTAACTAGGTCTAGAGAAGTCTCAGGGACACATGCTAACTGTCTTCAAGTGGTTGAGGGGCTCAAATGGAAGAGGGGTCAGATGCATTTGGCTTGGCTGTAGGGAAGAGCCAGCAGCCATGAGTGGATGATGCAAAGACCCAAATTTCATCTCAAAGAAAAATTTGCTAAGAAAGAGCTTCCCCAAAGTGACATACATGTTAAAAATGCTTTAGGGCTTGAGGAAGCTAGGTGGTGCAGTGGATAGAGCACTGGCCCTGGAATCAGGAGTACCTGAGTTCAAATCTGGCCCCAGACACTTAACACTTACTAGCTGTGTGACCCTGGGCAAGTCACAACCCCAATTGCCTCACCCAAAAAAAACCCCAAAACAAACAAACAAAAAAGAATGCTTTAGGGAGAGATTACCCAAGGCTACAGGTTCTAAACTTATTTAAAGCATTCAAGTAGCATGGAAAATGGGATGGAGGCCAATGGTGGGAGTGATCCAGAGCTGGGCTTTGGCAAGGCGTGAAGAAAAATGGGACAGAAAAGGGAGTGGGGGTTTAGAGAGTGGCTGTTAGAAGTGGAACTTAAACTGGTTAATGTAAAGGTTAAAATTGGGAAGGAAGGAAAGTAAAAGTCAGAACAGGAGTGATGGTGGATGAAGAACAGGAGGAGGTGTGGAGTAAGACAGAACAATAAGAAGTTATGGAGATGAAGAAAGTTTGGAATCTCTGATCATGGGAGTGGAACCCTTGGTGGGGGGTGGTGAGATCAAAGGTGTGTGGTGTAGCAGACCAGGGGATAGATAGCCAGGGAACATCAACACTAGGTCCCTCAGGATGAGAGCAGGAGTTGGGGGTGGAGACTTAATGTTGTTTCCCTTTGAAGGTGTGAGGCCGAGCCCCTGGGGAGAGGGGCTGGATGCCTGGGGTGAGTTGTCTCTTCCCCCACCCCCTCCATGACCTGCATGCCATTGAGTCGGCCCAAATTACCTTCTTATATGCCAGGTCGGCGTGCTCCGAGGTTGGGCGGCTGACCCAGCCTTTGAACTTGTCTTTGACCTCTTTAAACAGGCTGTCCATGCAGTCCTGGAGGAAGTGGTGATAGTCAGCAGCATCCTGGCCACTGAGGCGGCCCAAGGCCTCGAGGGTGAGGGGCCGCAGCTCCTGCTCCGAGTATGAGTTCCGACAGCGGCTCATTTCCTCAGGCACCTGGGGGAAGGAGACCAGGTCCAGAATTTAGCCCCTCAGCATCTCCACTCCCTGACCTGGGGACCTCTCCTTAGCTTCTCACATACCATGGGGGAAAGCACCCTGGCCTTGGCTCAGGACATAGATCCTGCAATTCATCTCGGTTCCCTAAGCCTCGGGGGAAAATAACTGATGTTCCATGAAAGGGCCTGGCCAGCCGTGAAGGGGAGGCCGATAGCCGTTCCCTCTCTAGCCACTGCGGAAGGTCAGTGTCCAGCCTCTGGGGCTGCAGGACCGGAGAGAGCCTCCTGCTCTGAGAGGAACCAGGAAGAAGACAGAAATGAGGGCTATCGTGGTCCAGAGGCAAGTCATGAAGCCAGATGTGTGTCTGGGCAAACCCCCTCACTCCCCCAGTCTGGTAGACAGGGGTGAGCTGCACAGAAGGTGTCGCCCTGCGTTGGCGGAGGGAGGTCTCCTGACTGGCGCTGCACAACCTGGGCCCCAACCCTATCCCTGTGCTCGCGGGGGGTGGGGAGGAGGGATTTGGCACAGATCCCTCACCCTGTCTTGCCAGCACCTCCCTGCACCCCATCCTTTTTATGTATCCTTGCAGGAAATGATTCATTTCTCAGCTGACCTCTTGGTTGGAGTCAGTGCCCACAGAAGGGATTTTCTTTCCAGTGAAACTACGGTGGGCTGCCTCCGCCCTTGGGCCTTGCCTCCCCTCACCTGGAAGAGCTTGTGGCACTCTGCGATCATGTGTGCCAGGCCTTGGGTTGCTGCCAGGTTTTCATTGAGATCTTTCTGGTCCGGCTTGCCCAGACTCTGCTTTCGCTGCATCACCCTGGGCCAAAGGAAGGAAAGGGGAGAGGGTCAGAGTGAGGCTGGCAGAGGTGGCTAGGGACACGGGGCAGGAGCCCCAGCACCCTGAGTCATTCTGCAGGTTTGGAGAGACAGACGCAGAGAGAAGATGCGGGTGAGGATGGCAGCGACAACTAGCATTTCCTGATCACTCTAAGATTTGCCAAGTGCTACAAAAATGTCCTCTCTATTATCACAACAATCTTGGCCAGAAGGGATTGTTATCCCTTCTGTATTTGATAGTTGCCAAGGTTGGCAGAGGGGAAGTCACATGGCTAGGAAGCATCAGAGGTCAGATTTGAACTCAGGTCCTCCTGACTCCAGGGCCTGTGTTCTATCTACTGCTACCCCTATTTCTCTCTTTTGCTTCTCCACCCCTGCCTTCCTGCCACAGGGATCTATTGTCATAGAACAAAAAAGGGAAAACCCAGCATTTCAGCAAAACTCCCCAAAGCCATGACTGTATCTGACGGCGTACCCAACACTGCACACCCAGAATCCCCCACCTTTACAATGCAGAGAAAATCATGTCAGGAAGTCCTGGCTTCAAGGTCTGCTTCTGAAAGTACTTGCAGTGTGACCCTGGGCAAGCCCCTCAAGCCCTCAGTGTCCTTAGGAAACTCGAAGACTAGAAGCAGCAGCAAAGTTGCCAAGCTGCTCGAGTGTCCCCCCTGGGAGCCCCCACTCATACTCATATGGGCCACTGCCCCCTTTGTAGCTGTGGCCAGGCTTGGAGTCCAGTGGTGTTTCAGAAATCTTATTCCTTTTCCTGGTTCTGATTACTGTACACTATGTCCCTTCAAATAAAATTTCTCAGGTGTCCCTGGATTCTTCCCACTCATTCTTTAGAGCACAGGAATAAGTCTTCCAATGATCAGGCACCAAACTGGATTTGGCCATGACCTTGGTGTTTTTTTTTTGTTTTTTGTTTTTTTTTTTAGTGAGGCAGTTGGGGTTAAGTGACTTGCCCAGGGTCACACAGCTAGTAAGTGTTAAGTGTCTGAGGCCGCATTTGAACTCAGGTCCTCCTGACTCCAGGGCCGGTGCTCTATCCACTGCGCCACCTAGCTGTCCTCCATGACCTTGTTTTGGCTACAAAAAGTGCTGCTGTGAATATTGTGGTCTAGCAGAACTGTTCTTTTGGTATTTGGTCTTCTTGGGGCCTGCAACTTGGGGGCAAAGGAGATGGGTGTTTTAGTCATTTTCTTAGCATCAGGCCAGAGTAACAGAGAGCCTCACTTCCCTCAATGAGTTCAAGTCCCTGGCCCAGATAAACTTGATCCTTGGGTCCTGAAAGAGCTTTAGGTATAACTGATGCACTCCAGTCAGTAACTTCTGAATTGCCGTGTAAACATGGAGAAAGATCATAGCTCTGTTTTCTTTTTCTTGGAAAATTGCCTCTCTGAGCTTCACATCAACTTTTAGGAAAATTCTGGAAAGGGTATTTAAAGAGATGGTAGGTGAAGATTTAGAAAGGGAAGCAGCGACTTCAAAGAGCCAGCCCAGCTTCATTAAGCACAGGTCATGCTGGACTAACCTTATCTTTCTTTGTTGACAGGGTTAGTAAACAAGAGAGAGGAGTGGAGTGTTGTGCATTCCTTTGATTATAGCCAAACACCTACTGCCACATCTGAAGACTACTCTTTTGGAGAAGGTGGGTAGATATGGCCTAGATGATAATGCAATTAAATGGATTCAGGACAGGTTACAGGGCCAGACTCAGAGTGGCCACGAATGGTTCAATAGCAAAGTGGCAGGAGGTCTTCATCAGAACGCCCCAGGGCCATGTAATGTTTTTGTTAATGATGTGGTTAAGGACATGGCTCGAATGTTCATCAAATCTGAGGACACTTGTGCTTCCAGGACCTTCCGGAGCCACTGATGACCAACAACCTCTCAGACCTCCTTACCGATATACCAGTGTGAGTGGGGGGCCCTGACCTCAGTGGTGACCAGGGATGAGGAGTAGGGGGGCGGGGTGGGCAGAACGGGCCTCTTGTTTCATAAGGCCTGGCCACTTCGGAGAGGGGAGGAACTAGCTCACCCATAAGTGGCAGGCTCTTTCACAGACCCAGGTCATTGGGCCAAAGGGTATAGAGGAGGAAGGTATAGGGCTTTAGCTCAGGTCTTCCTGAACACTCCCCTGCACTGCCCCTTCATTCCTCCATTAGGCAGGAGATCCCTGGCTTCTTGTGTGTGTGTGGTTTTTTTTGTTGTTGTTGTTTTTTGTTTTTTTTTGCTGCTTGTGTTTTGTGAATTTTGTAACAATCCGCTTTTTCTCTTGGGCTGCCTCATACCAGCTAGAGTTGAGGCTCGCTTGGGACTGATGAACAGTCAATGTTGCTGTTGTACAGATGTGCCCAAGGACCCAGGGGGAGAAAGAAGCAAGAAAACAAGCATTTATTAAGCACTCACTGGATGCTATGCTCTGTGCTAAGCACTTCACAACTGTTATCCTATGTGATCCTCACAGCAACCCTAGGAGGTTGGTACTATTGTTATTCCCACTTTACAGTTAAGAAAACTGAGGCAAGGGGCATCTAGGTGGCACAGTGGATAAAGCACTGGCCCTGAAGATTCAGGAGGACCTGAGTTGAAATCTGGCCTCAGACACTTGACACTTTTTAGCTGTGTGACCCTAGGCAAGTCACTTAACCCTCATTGCCCAGAAAAAAAGAAAGAAAGAAAGAAAACTGAGGTGAAGTGACTGGACTTGAACTCAGGTTTCCTTGACTCCTGGCCCAGAACTCAATCCACCATGCCTTGTAGCTGCCTCTTCACACAGTGGAAGATAGGGTCCAAAAAGAGCTTGACAGTCTAGCCTAATGGTTCTTAATTCTCACTGACCCTCTGACACTTTAAAATCATTGAAGACTCTCCTAAGGAGCTTCTGTTTACATGGGTCATAGCTATTACTGAAAACCTCTTCATTTCCTACAAAAGGCATCACTGCAGAATCTGCCACATGGGTCTGAACCATCAGTTTCTCAAGGGAAAGAGAGCAGTCTGTCTGAAACGTCCTTGGGATTTTAGGGGACTACAAAGTCACTGAGTGACCAGAGAGACAAGGCAGTGAAACGTGAGTGAATGAAGTGGTTCCAGAAGCCGATGAGAATGACTGTCCCCACTCCAAGAGAGCAAGTGAACTTGGAGTGCACTTCGGGACACAGCCAATGTGGGAGGTGAGCTCAATTGACTATTCACATTGGCTACAGGAGTTTTCTTTTCCTATTCTTTCCTTTGTTTTCCGATTCAGGGGCTGTGGAGAGTTAAAAGGAAGAGGAAATCAATGCTTGATGTGATTTTTGGATTGCATCAAGAGAGGCATGGCTTCCAGGAATAAAGGTAGTGATGTCACTTGGAAGAGGGATTGGATGTGCTTTGTTTGGCCTCAAAGGCCAAACAGGGAACAATTGGAGGAAGTTGCTTGAAGCCAATAGGCCCAGGCTGGATGTTAGGAACAACTGACTTCCTCACCAGGGCAGTTGTCCCAGAGGAGGATGGGCCATCCCTGGAGGGAGTGAGCGCTTCCTCGGTCCTTCGGCTAAGGCTGGATGACCAGTGATGGTAGGGGGCTGCTGAGACCCCTCCCCACTCTCTGTGGTTTGGAAACATGTCAAAACACAATGTGAGCCCAAGCAAGATCAGCAGAGCAAACACAGGGAGGGACAGCTACGGAAAGAGGTGATTGTAGGGAGGCCCCAATACTAACCCTCTCATCTGTTTTTATTTCCTTTTTTTGTACATCTAATCATTTGGTTTTGGATGGTTTAAGGCAAGTCTAGGAATCACTGGCATCCTCCAGGGGGCCTGGGGCCTTCCCTTCTATCCACAGAAATTGCAATCTTTCTGTAGTTGAGTCTATAGTATTTGGGCATTGCTGTGGAAGAAAACAGGAAGTGAGGACCCAGGAGTCAGATCACCTCCACAAGTAACCCAGTCTTAGCTGGGTACTCCTGGGCAAGGCCTTTAACCCCACTGTGCCTCAGATTTCTCATCTGTAAACTGAGAAGGCTGGATCCAGTGGCCCCCGATGCCCTTTCCTGCTTAGTCTTTCCTATGAAAATTCATTCCAACTCAATCAAGGAGTTGGTGACTCTCCCCAAGCTTCCTGAGGCTGGTCCTCTGGTGACAGACCTCATGCCCCCTCCCCTCCCATTTAGTCTGGGAGGGTCTTCTAGCGCTCGGCCCTGTGGGTGTAGCCTTGGGGGACTCTGGTTCTCTACTTGAAGCCCCTTCCTGTGGCTCAGCTCACCATGGATGGGACCCTAAGTGGCTGATAACCAGTGTGTGCCACACAAACCTGTGACTGAACCCCTGGAAGACGTGCAGCCTCCCCAAGAGCAGAGACATCCGGGCCATGCAAAGTATGCTGCATTTGTGGGATGCATGTGTGTGTGTGTGTGTGTGTGTGAGAGAGAGAGAGAGAGAGAGAGAGAGGGGGGGGGGAGAGGGAGAGAAGGAGAGAGAGAGGGAGAGAGAGGGAGGGCAAGCGTGAGTGTGTGTACAGGCAACAAGGGACAGGGGCATGTACCTCGGAGAAGAATGTTCCCTTTTAAGGGTGTTGAGGTGGAAGAGGGAAGGCGCCAAGCACACAGCGAGGTTGGTGGGCGTCATCTGGTTTTCCTTCACGGCGGCGGTGACCTCGCTCAGGAAATAGAGCAGGGTCTGAAGGACCTCCCTGCTCTCATCCGGGAGAAGCATGATGGCCGCCTGGATGGCCTGGAGGCGCTGGTCCTTGGGCACATCTGTGTGACAGCAACATTGACCCCTCATCAGTCCCAAGCAAGCATCGACTCCCTCCATCCCCTTGTGAGGTGGCCCAAGAAAAAACATGGATTATTACAAAATCCACCAAACACCAGTGATCTCCTGCCTTCTGAAGGTATCAAGGGGCAGTGCAGGGCAGTGGTCAGGAAGCCCTGAGCTAAAGCCCTAGACCTTCCTCCTCTTTATTCCCTTTTGCTAGTGGCCTGGGCCTGTGGAAAAGCCTGGCATTTATGGTAGGCCATCTGCCCCCCTACCCCCACCAGCCAGGCCTCATGAGAGAAGCCCCCCACCCCCCAATCCCCGCCTTCAGCTCCTCATCCCTGGTCATTACTGAGGCTTGTGCCCCCACTCACACTGATATATCTGTAAGAAGGTCTCTGAGAGCTTGTTGGTCATGAGTGGCTCAGGAAGGTCCCGGAAGTACTGCTTCAGCATGTCTGCCACATCGTACGCAGACTGCCCATCATAGCTCACGTGGGCCGTGGAGTTCTCATTCATCTGGCGCAAGGCCTGGATCCTGGACTTGACGCCTGACTTTCTGAAGAGCCCGACCTGTTCCCAGGCAGCAGGGCCCAGGGAGGGAAGCCGGGGAGGCAGGGTGAGGACGTGACAAGGAAACGAGCCCCTTGCAGCGCCCCCTCCCGCTGCTTGGCGATTGCAGCACCCACCTGGTCCAAGCACTGGCTGTGCAGATAGTCCATGGCCTGCTGGATGCTCTGGGGAAGGGGCTGCCCAATCCGCTGCACATTGACAGAGAGCGGGACGCCAAACACGCTTCGGTCCTTATAGTCTGGGACCTTAAGCCTCTTCATGAACTTGGGTACTGCCCTGGGTTGGGAGCACAAGAGAACAACGAGGGCATCATTCCCGGTCCCAGAGATACAGGATGGGGAGGGAATGGGCGAAGGCGAGCCAGATATAGTTTAATGTTATAAAGTCACTAGCTTCCATTGGTTCAATTCTAATTCTTAGGCAATTATTTTCTTCAGAGAACTTTTATATCTCCTTTTCCACTTGGCTTCCTCTCTCAGACCCTCAGCTTACCCTTCTCTAGAATGGACATAAAACTCACACAACCCATGTATGTTGCACAGGATGGTTGTGAGGAAATTGTTTTGAAAATCCTCGTGTGTAGACATGTATGTCACCACTATTACCTATGTGGCCTGGATAAAGTCTCTTCCCCGGAGGTGGGCCTCCGTTTCCTCCCCTGTAAAATGACTAGCCTGGAAGAGCCTTAAGGCCCCTTTTAGCTTCATTCTATGGCCTCAGCACCTTTAGATTTGACTTGACCATCATCACAGCAATAGTAATGATAACAATAATGGCAGCTGTCAACTGATACAGGACTTCAAAGTTCGTAAAGCACTTTACACTTTTTACTTCTCTTTGTATGTTTTTGGGTGTGGCCAGGGTGGGAATTTGCCAGACTATGCAGCACTAGTGAAAGAATGATTTATTTATCTTTAAATTTGCTCAAGGTGGATGTGGAGGAGAGATAAGGAGAGATTTTTTACAAAAATGCTTATTAATGTAAAAAAAAGATATAATCAGTCATTTTAATGATGTTAAATCTTTGGATTTCCTCCACACTCTAGTGAGGCAGCAAAATGGGAAAGGCCTGAGGCTGACTGACCCAAGAGTCCCCTTGCTCATGGCCCCTAAGAAGGTGAAAGTGAATCATACTCTTGGTGTCCACCTCAGGCTCCCTAAACCTCTGAATTGGGGGTATTGAGAAATTGGGACGATCCACCTCAGGTCATCAGATGGATCTATCAGGCATACCCAAGAGCCTATGTGAAAGGGAAGAGGATGAGAAAGGGTAAGACTGTGGGAAGGAATGGAGAACACCTCCTCCCAACCCACTGAAACACTTCCCTGATCCCACAATTCAATGTGACACATTTAAATTGGGTTATGAATGGGGGCAAAGGACAGGCTTTTTCCTTTAAAGGAAAGAATTCAGAAGTATGTCATTCCTCCGCTGACCCCATTATAAGGACCATAAGCCTTCAGGTCCTGCCCAGGCCGCCCCAGCTCTCCGGAGCTGCAGGGCTGGCTGGGGGACACCAGAGGTGCGTTTTTGATCCACGGCACACAATGACCACTCTGTAAGGGGAGAGAGGCAGCCTGGCGTCAGGGCTGGAATGCAGGAGGCACTGAGGACCTCTCCAGTGAGAGGCTGCCCAGGACTTATTTATTTCATCATTTGGAACAAGTGACTCCTGTGAGCCACGAGACTCCCCCAAACAGAAGCTTTCTTTGATGCCTGGTGCTGAGCTCCAGGCCCCGAGTCCAGAGGGGCAGAGAGGCCCCAGGAGCACTGCAGTGGCCAGGGCGCCGAAACACTGGCCGGCCCCCTCTGCTCTTATCTCTCCAAAATTGGTAAAACAGGCCCGTCTTCTCTCCGCTACCAAATCTTTAGAGACTCTAAACAGGGCGCACGTCTTCAGAACAAGGGAAGATGGCTTCAGCAGCCCACCCGTTGTTACATCGATGGCCACGGCCAATGGCCATACAGTGCTCTGACTAGTGAAGCCCACCAAGCCTCCCTGAATCCATTGTCTGTGTGCCCCCCAAAGAAGCCCTTTTCCATTGTCCTGCTCTACAGAGGAGGGTAGAGGGATGAGCCACAAGGCCAGGGGTCGAATCCTTGCTTTACCACACACAGTGGTGTGACCTGTGCCCCTCGCCCACTCCAACCACCCCTGTTGGTCCTCAGTTTTCTCATCTATTCAGGGAGGAGGCTGGCTGGAGGCAGAACCAGGCCCTCCTCAGTGATAATGCCTCTGGCCTCTCTGCTCCCAGTGTGTAAACGCACTCTTGGCAGCAGTCCTCATGTCTCCACACGTTGTGCTGGCCACATGAGGAAGAGGCTGCTGCTTCCCTGGAATTCCTGTCCATGCTCTAGCACCCAGACCAAGACTCCACCCCCCCATTCCCTATCCCTCTGCCTGTCTCTACCTCTACCTGCTTCTCTCTCTCTGTCTCTCTGTCTCTGTCTCTCTCTTCCTCCCTTTCCTCCCTCTCTCAGACAAACTCACACTCTTACCAAACACAGACAAAATGCTGTCTGCCTGGGTACTGAATCTTCCCAAGCTGCTTAAATCAAACGTCTTTCTTTTGTTCACTGCCAAACCCAGTGAACTGCACCCAGCAGGTGGTTGAAGTTCACTGAGCCCAGTTAAGTGGAACAGACCTTGCTCCCTTCTGTATTTCGGTACCTGGTTGCCTGCTGACCCCATCCAGTCTCCTTTGCAATTCAGGAGGGTGAGAGAAGGATGAGCATTGTTTTCTTTGTCATGTCACACAGCGGCAAAGTCTGGGTCAAGATGGCTGGGAACTTGGAAGCCACCAGGTTGCCCAGTTCCAACCATTGTGGATAGATGAGGCCACCATCAGGCCCAGCATTGGGACCCATTAGAATGGTGCTGGGATAAGGAGGCTTCCTTGTGTCCCTAGCACTCTACAGAGCACTGGGCATGCAGATGGTACTCAATAAATGCTCGCTGACTGACCCACTTTGTTTCTCTCCACTGTCACCCACTCTCATCTCTTTTGTTCCAGCCTCTGAGGACAGAAGTCCTTGTCCTTTTCCTTGATGAGGCCAACACCTAGATGGTATGCCCTAGGGGCCTACCCTCCCTCCTTCCTTTCCTTCCCTGAGAGCCAGCACCCTTCATCCTTCGCTCTCTCACCCTATCTTATCCCTTAGCTTTGTCCATGCTGTCTATACACACTTCCTCAGATCAATCGCATCCTTTAAAAGCCTTCTGCTGCTGCTGCTGCTGTCCCCTCACCCTGCCATCCCATGGCTCTTCTGCTTTCTCCTTCGCTCCCATTGTCTTTGCAACCCCCTTCAGCTTGGCTTCTGGCCCTCTCCATGGATACCAACCATCTCTCAGCTGCTGCCCCAATGGCCTCTTCTCCACTGCTGTCCTGCCCTTTGACCTTCTGCAGCTTTGGACAAGTCTGGTCACCTTGGGCTCATCACGGATCGTCTCTCTTCCTCTTTGGCCACTGTGACCTGTCTGGTTCTCCTTCTGTGTGTCTGCCCACTCCTCCTCTGCCTTCTTGGCTGCATCTTTATTCATTTCCCTCTTACTAAGTACTGGTCTTTCCCAAGGCTGGGCCCTCTTTTTTTTTAAAGTGAGGCAATTGGGGTTAAGTGATTTGCCCAGGGTCACACAGCTAGTAAGTGTCAAGTGTCTGAGGCCGGATTTGAACTCAGGTCCTCCTGACTCCAGGGCCGGTGCTCTATCCACTGCACCATCTAGCTGCCCTGGGCCCTCTTTTTTTCTCTCTTCACACCTTTTTGGTGATCTTATGCCTCATGATCACCTCTACAAGTGACTCCCATATCTCCCCATGCCTGCTGGATGTCTCCACTATGCCCCCTAAGAACCTTAAACTCAATGTATCCAAAAGAGAACTCACAATTTCCCCAAAATTGCATGCCTCTTCTGAACTTTGCTATTTCCATCGAGAGCACTATCTTTCCAGTCACCTCCATTTGGTTCCCAACCTAAAAGTCATCCTCAACCTTTCATTCTCACCCACCCCCATCCCAGCCAATCACTTGCTAAGCCTTTCCCCTCTGCCCCCTTCAGTCTACTTGTGTAGTTACCTCCCTCATTTAGGTCCTCTCCCCTTCTCATCTGGACTACCGCTACAGATTCTACTTGGGACCCTTACCAGGTCATCCCCTTGCTTAAGACACTTTGGTGGCTCCCCATGACCCGAGAAAGGACCTTTGACAATATGATACGGTTTCTATCTCCATCCTGATTCCACATGGCTGTTCCCTCCCGCATTCCCTGCTCCATCCCAATTATGCCTCTTCACCTCCCATCTCCATGTGAGAGGTTCCACATAATTGGAGTACGAGCCTTATTGGAAGCTATCGCTCCCTTCAAGGAGCCTGTCCTCATTCCCAGCTCCTCTCCCCCCCCCATTAGTGCCACTCCCTGCTTCCTTTTTTTTGCATCTGGCCTTGGCAGTTACTTATTTATGAACAATTTATAATTCTCCAGGAGAAAGTAAGCAGCCTGAGGGCTTCACTGTTGTAAGCACATTCCCAGGCCTGGTGCAGTAGATGCTTGGTTGCTGCTCACTGATCCAACTGACTTCCAAATTAGGGGAGTTCTCATTATTTACTGTTGTCTAACTGTAGTCCTCCTGCTAGGGGGATGAAAGCACAGGTGCTACGGACAAAAGGCTCGACACCACCCCTCATCCCCTGAACTCACCAGCTAAAGCCGTGCTTGTTGGATGGCGTGTACCTCTCCAGCAAGGCTGTCAGCTTGAGGAGCGAATACTTCTGCAGAAGGTTCATCTGAGCCACAGATTGGCAGTTGATCTGAGGCACTGCTGAGCTTGCACTAGGCCACTGGGAACTCTGCCAGCTCAGCCTGGGTCTGGGATGAAGCAGGGAGACCATGGGCAGTCAGTTTTGATCACAGCATTAACAACGATGACTAGGCATTTTATCTCTATCATCTCACTGGTGCTGCCCAGAATCACAGAACTAAGGAGGATTCAAACCCATGTCATGTCTTCTTGGCTCCAAATCCTAAACTCTATGTACCGAGCTACTTAGCTGCCACACCTGTATTATCAACGCAGCGATTCTCCCTCCCTCCCCTCCAAAGCACTGGTGGTCGCGATATGTGGAGGGCTTCTGAAATCTCTGCCAGTAGCCCCCGAGTTCCACAGGCTCACCCCGCCTGGGCCCCTGGGGGCGTCTGTGAGCCTCAGACAAGCTGAGCCCAGTGGAGAGAGGCATGGAGCTCTGCTCTTTGAGTCTGACACCATCGGGCTAAGGCATAGGGAAGGCTCGGTGGAGAGGGCATCTTTGAGTGACAGGGCAGACAAGAAGATCACCCCATCCCTCCCTAGCCCATCCCAGGTGAGGAACCAAATGGCAGGAACTGAGGATCCAAGGGCTAGGGCTGGAAGGGACCTTAAAGGCCATTGAATCCATGCCCTGAATGACACATGAGGAAACTGAAGTCCAGAGAGGCTAAGTCACTTGCCCAGAATCACACAGCTCCTCGGTGTCTGAGACAGAATTTGAACAGAGGTCTTCCTGACTTTAGTCCTGTCCCTCCCTTCTCTTCTCTTGCACAATGCCCCTTCATTCTGGTCAGGAATCCTGTTCTGCCAGATGCAAGTGACTGATTTTTCTCTATCTTCCTTCCCCTCCCACCCACGCCTGTTTGGTGGGAGACCGGAGCCTTCCTTGGGTGGGGGAAGGCAGCCCACTCACCCGTTGGACCGAGTCAGGGATGCACCCACACCAGAATCCCTCCTTTCCTGGATGTCCGAGGGCTCTTCAGTTTCGTTCAGGGAGTTCCCCACGCTGTCTAGGTCGCTGGGCGAGGTGCGATCATTGTCGCCCTCAAGGTGAATCTGCTTTGGGGAAGAAGGGCAGGGGGAGACTGAATCCAGTGCTGAGTCGGAGTCTCCCTCGTCGGAGAACTTCTCGGACCACTGGTTGACAATCCTCTGCATGCCCTTGACATGGTACAAGATGTCATCCAGCTCGGGGAAGATGTCTTCTCGCTCGAGGCCTCTGAGGTCCCCAGAGCTGGAGTAGAGGCTGGAGCCGGGCACGTTGTCATAGACGCTGAGACGGCTGCTCACGGAGCAGGAAGAGTTGCGCCCGCGCAGCACCTTGGCGGCCTCTCGGCTGTGGCCAAGGAAGTTACCCGACCGCCAGCCAGCGGCAGAGCCATCAGCCCCCGGGGGTGGCGGTGGGGGAAAGCGGCTGTGAGAGAGGGCCTTGGGGAAGGTACCCGGCTTGTGATCCTCGGGGATGTAGAACACGGCCTCGTCTGGGCAGCTCTCGCGGTTCCTGCGGTTGTGCTCGAGAACACCATCGAAGGCCGCCTGCTCGAAGGGGTCAAAGCCTTCCAGATACATGCCGGCCCTCTTCTTGCAGGTGCTGAGGCTGCGGGTCCTGGTCACGGGGCTGGGGGTGCTGACGGTGCTGCTGCTGCTGCTGCTGCTGCTCGTCTGTGTGGAGTTGGAGACGCTCCTCTTACGGACACCAGGGACACCGAAGTGGCCGCCACCCAGGCTGGAGACATCCACGCAGCGCAGGCGCTTCAGCTTCTCCTGGCCTGCGCCCTCCTGCAGGATGGGGTCGCTGATGACCAGGCCCAGCTTTGCAGGAGCAGCCTTGGGCCTGCCGCTGTGAGAACGCCTCAGCTTCAGGCTCTCCATCCTCTTGAGCAGGCCTCTCGGCCTGGCCTTGGTGGGCTGCCCCTGGGCTTTTGTGCCATCGCTGGATGGCTCTGTCGGGGAGGGCAGGGGCCCATCCTCCCGGGGACTCGAGGAGCAGATGCTCAGCACGGAGCTGGCCCGGGGCGTGCCAGCCTCCATTGGGAGGCTGCTGGTGCTGCTGAGGCTGCGGACGGAGGTCAGCTCCTGGCCCTCACTCAGGTCGGTCAGCAGGCTCTCTCGACTAGTGGTACCGGTGAGGGCTTGGCGCCCGGGCACCCCGGTGGCCAGGCTGGGTGTGGGGGGGAAGACGTCAAACTCATCCATCCTGGACCACCTTTTGCTGTCCCTCTGGAAGGTCCACTTGCCACTGATGGCACACGGCTCATCCTCATCTGAGTCCTCACTCTAGGGGCAGAGAGACAGACAGACAGACAGAGACAGACAAGACAGAGACAGAGAGGGGTGAGTCACACAGCACAACCCCAACAAGGTCTACTGCTCTGTTGCCATCAAGAGCCCGAGTCAAATGCAGGCAAGGATGTCTGTCCAAGGCCCAGATGGGAAGGGTCTTCCCAATACCATGGAACCACCGTGCCAGGGGCACAGGTGGGGAGAGCTCCGAGGTCAAGGGGAGTCCTGGCCTGTGGGCAATGTCCAGCCAGAGCCAGTGCTGGAGGGAGGGCTGCCCCTGGACACCCTCTGGTGCTGATGCCTCTCCAGAGAGGCTGTGTGTGTGTTATAGGAGCTAGCATGCATGTGTGTTCTCTGGCTTAGTCTGTAGGTGTGAATTAGGATGTGTGTATTGTAAGTTAGCATGTGCGAGCTAGCATGCATATGTCTTCTGTGGCTTAGTGTGTATGTGTGAGTTAGCATGTATATGTTATGGGAGTTGGTGCACGTGTGTGTGTGTGTTCCGTGGCTCAGGGTGTGAATTAGCATGTGTGTATTATAAGTTAGCATGTATATGTTATGGGAGTTGGTACATATATGTGTTCTGTGGCTTAGTGTGCGTGTGAATCGGCAAGTGTGTATTGCAAGTTGGTATGTGTGTACACGTGGTGAGAAGTATCCTCTAGATCCCCTGAAACCTGATCGCTTGATTCCACCCTTCCCCCCTCATTTAAAGGGCTACCACCCAATGCCCAATGCAGCCCATCACAGTCCTGAGGTTTAGTGTCTCTGGGCTCTGCCGGGCGAATGGGAGCCCTGTGATTTTCACACTCTGTCTGGGAAGCCCCTGCCTTGGAGCAGCCCCCCTGGGACCTGGCTGTCTGAATGCCCGCTTTGTGGCTGAGGGGAGGCAGCATGAGTGCGGAGCATAGGCCGTCACCCGTGTCTGTCCTCTGAGCCCCTTCCCCGGTATGGGGAATGTCACGCGAGCCATCGGGAGCCTCGTGGTCACCTCTGCCCAGCCTCATGTGCTCTCCGAAGGAGGTGGCCCAGGCAAGGCAGGGCTTCCCCGAGGATCACATCCTCTTTGGAAGGATGTTTGTGTAGGCACGGGTGATGCCCTCCTCCCCAAGGCTGTGCCGCTCTGTCCTCTGCCTTACACACGGGTTCTCCCTTCCCCACGTCTATCCCGGGCCTCACAAACATTGCTCTGGGGAACCCTGGAGTCCTTGATTGTTTCACAGAGGAGGAAACTGAGGCTCAGGGCCAGAAGGGGCCTCAGAGGCTCTTTATGTAGTCCAGATAAGGAGAGTAAGGCCCAGGGAGGCTTCCCTCCAGATAGGGCAGGGTAGCACCAAGATCTGAACCCAGCTCCTGTGACTGGGAATCTAGCATTTCAGCAGCAGAGGGAGGCCACTCTGGGCCAGGCCGTGGCTGGACAGTTGTCCCCTGCACATCATCCAGGCTCTCTTGGTGCATGTGGACGGAAGAAGGCCTGGCCTTGCTTCCCCCCCCGCCCCCGAAGCCATCCAGAGGGTCTTTGGCACCCTTAGGTGCCCCTGCCCCTTGTCCCCCAGGGCCCTCAGGACACCAGCCCGCCTGTGGCAGAACACGCCCACTCATGGGCCACTGGCGCACTCACCCGCTTCCTGTGGGGGCTGATTTCCAGCTTCATTACTGCACACTTATTTAATGTGTTCAGGCGCCTGCGAAGCAAGGACATATGTGTTCAGTGGGTCAGTGCTGGGCTGCTTTCCCCACCGGCCAAGCCCGAGATAGTGGCCAGGAGTGCCGTATACCCCTTGCCTCATGCCCATCTTTGTTCCTTGACACAGAAGAAACATGGACATGGACTCTGCCACCAAAGGCGGCATGCCTTTAGTGCAGGGGCTGCTGACCCCCAGGGCCCCTCTCCCCGGCCCTGGCCCTGTCGAGTGGCTCTGCACTGGACAGACAGATGGTTACTCAGCAGCGATAAAGAAGCAGCATGACCACCTCACCCCAAGAACCCTGGGGTCCCCCCACCTCCCTTTGGCTGGACTGTCTCTGACAGGGTGTCTGAGTAGGAGCTCCTTGAGGTCAGGGGCCACCTGGTTTGGGGTTTGTATCCTTGGCACCTGAAAAGTGCTCACTGGTGGCTTTTCATCTGTTCATTGACACACGTGCCTACTTACAAAGTGAGTACGTCCCCTTACCCACCGTGGCCTGCCACTGTCTAGCAGTGGGACTGGTCTAGAAGGCCCTTCCCAATTTCCATTTTAGGAGCCTGGTGACCCTGGAACAAATCTGTTTTGGGGGGCCAATGTAGCTGTACATGATGTCCCCCCAAGTTATGAGCAGAAACCAGCTAGAAAACTGAGGCTATGAGGCCAATGGTGTGTCCATTCCCGGCTGCGTCTCATACTCCAAAGCCCACCCAGGGAGGAGGGAGCCGCCACAAGGGGTGGTCGGCCCCCACGAGGCTCCGCAGAAGGCCAGTCTGTGATCCTTATCTACAAGTGGCACCCTTCCACAGGGGAGGATGACACGCCATCCGTGGAAGTGGGTGAGCATTTCCTCAGGGCAAACAGCGCTAGCTCCCCAACACTCTTGTCATCTTGGGAAATGCCTTTCAGGGCAGAAATATCCAGCTGTGTGACTCTGGGCAAGTCACTTAACCCTCAGTGACCCTTCAAAAAAAAATAAATAAAAAATACCAAACTGTGCCTTAACTGCCTGACTGAAGACAGAGCAAGCAGGCCAGGACTGTTGGGCCTACTTCTAGCCAGAACATAGAAAAATAAATTATGTGACTTCAAGTATTCACAGTGTAACATTTTTTTAAAGGATGCTTTCAAGAAAATTTAAAACACAGAATTAGCTCAAAGACCTTAATCTCATCAGAGTGGGCTCAAGGAGGGAATAACATACACACCAATTGCGAGGAGTAATCTACTTAACCCTACAGGAAAGTAGGAGGGGAAGAGGATAAGGAGAGAAGGGTGAATGAAGGGAGGGCAGAGTGGGGGAGGGGACAGTCAGAAGCAAAACACTTTTGAGGAGGAATAGGGTAAAAGAAGATAGAAAATAGAGTAAATATCATGGGAAGGGAATAAGATAGAGGAAAATAGTTATGATGATTGACTATAATGGCAAAATGTATGGTACCTACTTTGCTGGGCTATTGTGGTTGTTTGTTTTTGTGAGGCAATTGGGGTTAAGTGACTTGCCCAGGGTCACACAGCTAGTAAGTGTTAAGTGTCAGAGACTGGATTTGAACTCAGGTCCTCCTGACTCCAGGGCCGGTGCTCTATCCACTGTGCCATCTAGCTGCCCCTGCTGGGCTATTGTGAAGAAAATTCTTTGTCAAGTTCAAGGTACTATATAAAAATTATGATAAACAGAATACTAACAGAAAAACCTGGAAAGACCCACATGAATTGAAGCAGAGAGAAACGTACTGTCTACAAAATAACAGCATTAGTATAAGATGATCTGCTGGGAAGCACGTGGTTATTTTCAGCAAGGCAATGATACAATATAACTCTGAAGAACTTATGAAAATTACAGTCCATCTACAGACAAAGAACTGTTGGTATCTGAAAATAGACTGAAACATAATTTTATTTTTGACAGTTCCTTAATCTGAAGTTTTGTTTTATCTGTTTTCTTTCACAACATACCTAATGTATAGATCTTTTCCATGACTACTCATGTATAACTTATATTGAATTGCTTGAATTCTTGGTGATGGGGGGTGGGTGGGAAGGGAGGGAGAAAGAAAAATTGGAACACAAAGTTTCAAAAAATTGATGTCAAAATTTGTTTCTACATGTAATTTGGAAAATAAAATTCTAAACAGAGGAAAAAAAACAAGGATGCTTTCAAATTTCTGTTGTGGATCAAGTCCTACATCCCTTGCTCCTCCTGCCACTGCCCAAAGCCAAGCCAGTTTGACTTTGGGGGCCAATGCTAGCTTAATTTTCTTGAAAACAAACCCCCCAAATAAAAGCCCATGGAATGTAATGGAATAAGCAGGGCTTTAATGAGCCAGCTCTCCCAGTATCCTGGCTGAAATGGCATGCCATTGCGTTAATGACACGGGCCTTCAGGCCCCACTTGCCTCTAATGGCTTCCAGATGACCCCAACTTGGGTGCTTCCTCTGTGAGCCTGGATGGCGGCCCTTCCGGGCAGCTCCATCTGGACCTGGTGTGGGGGCCCCCACCTCCCAGAGCCTGGCTCTCTGCTATCTAGCCTGTATGTGGCCAGGCCACTCTTTATAGGTCCAGGGTTGTTAATCCATACAAGAACACCTGGGTCAGGTTGCAAGTAGGTCATGGGCCTCCTTTGATGTTTCAGGGTAAAACACATTGAGCCCTAACTGATAAGCCCTCCTGGCCCCTGAAGATTAAAAGCTCCCCAGGTCAGCGTCCTGTTTAGAGAAGAAAGCCCCAGGCAGGCGTGGCAGATGACCCAGAGCGTGCTCCAGAAAGAATTCTCTCTTTTAGAAAAAGAGGTGGAGTGAAGATGGGGGCTGGATGAAAGGCAGGGTGAGAGAAGACATAAACAAGAGAGGGCATTTCTCCTAGGAAGCCCTGCTCGTGGCGCTGGCCTCCCTGACATCAGTAGGGGAATTGCTAGGGGACCCAGATGGTGCTCGCTTTGGGCCCTGAGTGAAAACAGCTGGCTCGGGAAATTCTAGAACAAACAACAATGGCAAGATGTGATCTCGGGCTCCATTTCTTCTGTCAAGCTTGGGGGGCCAGGCCAGCCTGGAGGGGGAGTGCCATCCCATCCCCCAAGCTCAGGCTTACCTGCAGTGTTCTGAGACCATTCAATCATGGAGTCAGGGCTGGATTTCTGGGCCTCAAAGGATTCTAAACGAGCCATCGTTGAGGTTATTGGGTGTGGGTTAAGAAATAGAACAGCTGGGGCAACTAGGTGGCACAGTGGATAGAGCACTGGCCCTGGAGTCAGGAGGACCTGAGTTCAAATCCGGCCTCAGACACTTACATTTTCTAGCTGTATGACCCTGGGCAAGTCACTTAACCCTCATTGCCCCACAAAAAAAAGGGGGATAGTGTGCTGGCTAAGGGAGTGGGGGAGGGCCCTACGCGAGGGTGATAAGAAACCAAAGATAGGGATTTCAGAGGGAGCTTTCCCTGAGGAAAGCTGAGGCTAGTTGAATGGATAAAGTCCCCAAGGTTCTGGGAGAGGGAAGAGGCCCACTGCCCTCTG
This sequence comes from Dromiciops gliroides, assembly GCF_019393635.1. Lineage (NCBI taxonomy): Eukaryota > Metazoa > Chordata > Mammalia > Microbiotheria > Microbiotheriidae > Dromiciops > Dromiciops gliroides. Next base: position 280,213,071 of record NC_057866.1, on the reverse strand, counting down.
CCCACTGCTGCTCACTCCAGGTAAAGGGAGGATTTGGAGGAAGCATTTTTAGGGCAGGACTTTCAACAGCCCCAAATTATTCACTTTTCTTCCAAGGAAAGAGCCAAAAACTCTTGACAAAGCTAGGCCTTCCCGGACCGTTTTCTTTTTCCAAGTCACTTAGCAGAAGCTCCAGTATTTAAAAAAATAGGATATAAGCATGTGATCTGGGATGAGAAGGGGCACGTCCACGTGGAAGGGGAGTCAGTGCTAGAGAGTCCACTTGGGCCCATTCTGGACGTGTGATCCTGTGGGAGTCACGGTGCCCGTTGGCAGCGACTCTCCAAGACTGGAGACTGTCAGATGCCAATCTATGTTAATAGAGGGACACAGACGCTACAAAAACAGGTGATGCTACCAGGAAAAAGCAGGTGCTGTCTGGGTTCTTCCTACCACGGAGGCTAAGCTAGAAATCCACAGTGTGACTTAAGCCCCGACCCTGACACACTGGGTACTGCCAGACTCCCCAATCTATAGAGCTTCCCCTAAGCAATAAGCCCTGTAAGTGAGCTGGGGGCTCAGGCGGCACATTTCTGCACCAATGCTTGCCATCTGTCTGCCTGGGGAGGACAGAGCTCGTGGGTCCCCGTGTGGCCGCAGGAGGCCCCCCACACCAGTCCCGGCCATTGCCCCAGAGCCCTCTCCTGCAGAGATTTCGTTGCCAATGCTGATGTATGGGGAGGGAGAGCAGACCCGCCCACAAGCAAAGTTTCCCACCAGAGGTACACACATAAGGTGGCTGGGGCGCATGGCTGGCAGAGACCCTCATAGGTCATGTGTACAGGTGCCACCCCCCAGCCTCTGCTTGAAGACCTCCTGTGATCCAGGTGCCCGCCACCCCACCTCGGGACAGCCCTTGCCACTGGAAGGCCTTCCGCACACCCAGCCTGAATCTGCCTCACTCTGACTCTCCCTCTCTGCCCCCTCCCCCCTACTCGGTGGGGTCCAAGCAGAGCCCACGGCCCTCCCAGGCCTTGGCTGAGGTGACACAGAGAATGGCTTGCAGACCCCCCCCCTCCCCAATCCTTGCCAGCTAATCCATGTGCTCAGTCTGGGCCCATGCCCACAGTGAACCAAGGATTCCGCCTGGGCATCCCTTGCCCAGACCTGAGGACCCCACGGCACCCCCCTGGCCTTGCCAGGATTGGTTCTGCAGCATGCTTTGCCCACACTATGGCATTTCAATCCTGAGGTACACAACATCCCTCTCTGTGCTACCCCACCCCCACCCCCATTTACTCATCCCAGATGAGGAAACTGAGGCTGATAGCGGCGAAGTCATCCACTCACAGTCACAGAAATGCTAAATGACTGGCAGCACCGGAGCCTGGCTCTTCCAGACTCCAAATGCAGGCCTTAACCACTGTGCCACCCTGCCTCTCGTGTCTCATGGTTGGCCCACCCTGACCTGGCCACCTAGTAAAAGCCTGATCTTTTTTTGCAAGGACAAGGACAAGCGTCCTCTCCACACCCCCGATGGCACATTTTACTTTGGCCCCAAGGGCCTGGTTCTGTATTTATCCCAATTAAACTCTGTTTTCAGATCCAGGCCTTCATGACTGACCAGCAGTCAGTCAACAAGCACTGATTATCTGCTAAGAGCTGGGGATACAAAGACCAAAGCCAGAGTCTGCTCTGAAGGGGAGCTCACAGGCTGATGGGGGGACGCTGCCAGAATTAGGGGCATGAGGAAAGGCCCCAGCTCTCCTTCCCCTCAGATGCCCCTTGGAGGCACCGCCACTCAACCCTCCAAATTCAATGGGCAGGAAAAGCACCATGAAACACAACGGAAAGCCCAGGATGGAGGGGGTAACGTTGTCAGCAGGCGCCTGGCGGAGCCATTGTCCCAAGCACTTGGGCAGGCTGGGGGCAGGAAGGGGGAGACACAAAGGAGCAGCGTAGGTCATGGGGAGAAGGCGGGAGTACGCAGCCGCAGAAGAGGGGAGCGTGCTGGGGAAGGAGGAGCTTGGCTTTGGATCTGCAGGCACTTCCTTCTGGAGAGGTGCAAGAGAAGAGCGCGACCCATGAGGTCAAAGGCTGCGGGAGGTCAAGGAGAAGGCCGCTGGACTGGGCCTCAAGCAGAGCGGGGATGGCCTGGAGCCGGAAGGGACCACAGAGGACATAACGTCCAAACCCCTCATTTTACAGATGGGGAAACTGGTCCCTGAGGCAGAGAAAATGACTTGCCCAGGGTCCCACACTAGTAAGTGGTTACAGCAGGATTTGAACCCAGGTCTTCCTGACTTAAAGTATAGATTCTTTCTACTACCCTACATTGTTTCTCCTGCCGTGGGCTTTCTCCTGCAGTAGAATCCTGCTTCTGTAAAGATCAACAAGCTATTAGAAGAAGCCCCATAACGTATAGAATTTGAAAAGAGTAAAAATGACCCCAAGGCCTAAATATCAGGCCACTGGCACCCCTTCCCTCAGCCTCTTGGCTACACCCCCCCTCCCCCTCCCCCACCCCTAGCTTCTTGGCTTCCCTTGGACTCAGAAGACTGAGTCCTGCCCAACCCTTCAGACCTTCTGGGGCAGAAAGTCCGTCATTCTGGCCAAGAATAGCCAGTTCCCTCAAACCAATGACTGCTTCATCCAGGGGCCTGGTACCTGACAAGTTGGTCCCCTGGGGAACCTCATCATGTTGAAGACTACCAGCTCTGAGATGCAATGATGGGAGCGACTTCAGAAGTCACTGGGTCCAGCTCCCTCCTTTTATAGGTGAGCAAACTGAGTCCCAGGGCCCAGGGGTGGGACCCCCTCTGACTCCCGAGCTAATCTTCCCACCATACCTGGTGGTGTCTAGTCCCCGTTTCCAGAGCTCTTTCCTCCCTGTCTTAGCCATCAGATTTACTCCAGGGCCCCTCAGTGACAGAACACCAAGCCTCTGGAATAGGGGCATCCCACTCCCCAGCCTGCTCCTGAGTCCTTTCTAGGTAACATCCTGCTCTAAAACAGGGGTGAACAATTCTGAGGACCTCTATGGCCTCACTCAAGGCAATGAGTCCTTGGTTTGGGAGGGAGAGAGGTGCTTCTGAACCCAGGTGTCACCGGGCAGATGCTGGGCAGGAAACAGCTTGAGCTTAGTACCAAGAAATCCCCAGAGTTTGAGCATGGACTCAAGCAAGCGGCAGTCCTGCTTTGACAGCAGCCTAAAGAGGCAGACCCCTGATCCAGAAGAGAGATGCCCACCAGGGCTCCCACTTACCGGTACAATGCCTCAATGGAGTCTCGGTCCAAGAAGTCGTGCTCCCTCTTGACAAGTGTGATGTCGATGGGAAACAGCAGATCTGTGGGGAGCAAGAGACAAGCCTCTGTGAAAATGTCTGCACCTGCCGTGAAGGCCCACCTGCCTGCCTTCCCAAGGGCACTGCAGGCTGGAGACCGCCAAGGCCAGAGGCGCAACATCCAAAGACACCTTCCTCCTAAAAGAGCATCCAGTTCACACACGGATCCTCCTGGAGAAGACGTTGTTCCCCAGAGTGAACTCTGAGTCACACTGGCAAGCAAAGCTGCTGCGTGCGCGCGTGTGTGTGTGTGTGTGTGAGAGAGAGAGAGAGAGAGAGAGAGAGAGAGAGAGAGAGAGAGAGACAGAGAGGTGTGTGTATTTGAGAAAGGATGTGTGTGTGTGTGAGTGAGAGAGAGAGAGAGGTGTGTGTATTTGAGAAAGGATGTGTGTGTGTGTGACAGAGACAGAGACAGAGAGACAGAGAGCACACAATGCTTGCCTTTGTTCACCAGAGGCAAAAACCCAGCAGAGATGAAAGCGCCCGCAGCGCCCAGAGGAAGTGAGCTGCCTTTCATCCAGAGGCAGGCAGCAGGACTGGGGTGGGGGGCTGGGGAAGGGCTCCAAAGAGCCTATTTTAAGCCCAAGGGTTTTCCTATGAAAATACAGGGTGGGATGGAAAGTACGTCAGGGGAGAACAAATACCGGGGTGCAGGGGAAATCACAGTGGCTCCTGAGGAGTCTGAGGACCTGTGTTTGAATCCTCCCCGGATATACACCACCTGAGCAACTTCGGAGCAGTCACTGAAGCTCCCTGGGACTTGGAGGGGGTTGGGAATGATGAGCTCCAGAGTGAGCCATCGAGAGGTGAAATAGGAAATCAGGGACAAAGGTGGAGGAGCCCAAGAGAAGCTGGAAAAGCGCCAGAGGCCACTGAGTCACCGGCAGATAGGGTAACCACTCCATACACAGGCCTCCAAAGGAAGCCTGGTTTTGCTCTGGAGCATGGAGGTGAGTGACTCGTCCAGGGCCACACGGCCAAGACGGCAGAGCAAGGACCAGGACAGGTGGGCTCTCACGGTGCTTTGCCCCCAGCGCCCCTTCCCCACTCACCTTCATACAGTTGGGCGTACTGAGGGAAGCCGGCTGCCCGCAGCCAGTCACAAGCTTCTTTGGCCTCGATTTCTAGAGGGGAACAGAGACGAGATGCCTGATTAGCCACTAGAGAACCTCCCGGTGCACTGAGCCCAAGTGAGCAGAGCCCATGCAAAAGACGGTGGACGAGCCACCAACAGAGCCAGGACAGGGACGAAGCCAGGGACCCTCCCCCACCGACCATGGGCAGGATGAGCCGGGGCCCACACTCTGGGCAGTGCAACACCTGCTGTGCTCCGACCTTGTTGTTCCTTCCTCCACAACATGTGGCTGTGTGACTGGAGGTCCCCATCTCCTCACACACGCACATGCCACTGCCACAAAGAGCCTCCCGCCCATCCACCACACCTCGCACTCAGCTCCTGCCCCACCAGGATCACATACCAAGTCCTTTGTCCAAAGCCACACAACTTCCTGTGCCTTGCCCATCTTTTACCCCCGCGCAGCTGGGGCTCAGCTGGGCTCTTGGGGCTTCTTCCTCTCCTCCGAGCAGGAGGGGGCGTCATTGTCTATAGCCACATCATGCCCATGTGTCATCTCCCCACTGAGAAGGGGAGCTCCAAGAGGGGGGACCCCGAGTGTTTGCCTTTCGATGCATCCTTAGCACTTAGTGCCGTTCCCAGCATGCAGGTGACGCTGATGGATCAGTTTGCTTGAAAATGGTCATGGGGAGGGGACCATCGGGAGGAGGCTGCCCACAGTCTGTGGTCTCTACTGACCTGTTTTATTTTTTGAAACAGGCACCCCCTCGTTCTCCTGATCCCATAGCCTGTGTCCTGTTCTCCTAGACCTTTCCAAGACTCAAGAAAGAGGTCAGGGCTAGAGGTCAAGGTTTGGGAGAGACTTGCACGGAGTGAGAGCTGGGGAGCAGAGAGTGCCAAGGGGCGGAGTATGGGGACAGGACCAAGGAGGCCCTGGGCCCCGGGGCCTGGAGGGAACACCCATCTTGACCACTCAGGGAGAAAAAGAGTGATGGAGACAGGCAGAGTCCCAAGGGAAAGGGGGCCTTTCTTGACTGGGAACATCAAAGGTGGGAAGAAGCCCGAGAAAAGGCCCCGGCCCAGCCCAGAGGATGGGTGTGGCTGTTGGCAGTGTGCCTGGTGTGTGAGGGATCAGGCGCCGATGCACAGATGACTCTTTCACAGGTTTGGTGCGGAAATCTAAAGGGCCAGGAGAAGGCTTTTAGGCCTGGGCAAAGCTGGTGGCCATGGAGAGACTCGAACCGGTCATGGCCACGTAGTGAGACCTCAGGTTTCCTGGACATCATATGTGTAGTTATGGGAGGTGACATGAAGGGACCCCCAGGCCTTGCCATCCACCCTGTCAGTGCCCCCTGGGGTCATCTGGGCCTCGTGTCCAGCTGGCTTCTAGACACCCATCACCCTGAGGCCTCCATCTTGGGACCCCCAGGCCTTGCTGTTGGTCCTGCAGGTCCTTTCTTCATGGGTTAGTCTTTTCAGCTGGAGGGTCAGCTCCCTGGGAACAGGGATTGCTTCCTCTTTTCTGTGAGTACCTCCAGGGCCTATCTCAGTGCTCAGCATCTAGCAAGCACTTGGGATTCTTCAGTTAGTTATTCATTCCTTTAATTCAGTTTAAAATCAGCTCCAGATAATGAGAAAGCAAGGCTCCATCCAGTGACAAGCAGGGCCTCTGCCCTTACTTGGCACCATAAAATCATTTCTATTAGACAAAAGCTCAGTTTTTACATGAAATGGGTTATTTCATGCTGCTCAGCAGGACCTCTTCTTGCCAGTCTTGCTTAGCCCAAAGAGCCCAGTGATCCTTCTGCACCGGGGGTGTGGGTGTGGACAGCAAGCATGGGAAGAGGGTCCCCTTGGAAGCCATTCTCCAAAGGACAAAAAAATGCCTCTAGATTCTAAAAATACAACGGGGGCACAATGAAGCCTTTATTCCTGGCTTTGCTCAAGCAAACAGCTTGCAAACGTGTTAAGGAGGAAACAGGAAATTTTTATTGGAAACAGCTTTATTTGCCGTCCTGTTCCCCCAAGTAGCCCTGCACAATTAGGTAAGAACAGGGGACCCTTTTGTGCAGGACCAGGAGCCATGGTGGGGAGGGGGGCACCATGTTTTAGCAGTGAGTGCCATGACCAAATGGTGCCAGGGGAAGGTGGGCTCGGCGCTCCGCCCCTTCCCCCACTCCCCCCACTCAGTTGCTTCTCCTTGTCGTTAGGACCTGGCCAACTCTCAAGAGAAAACCTGCTCCCTTAAGTCCAGTAGCTATGATAAACACCAAGGACATAAAAATGAACAAAAGGAGATGTTCCCTGCCTCCAAGGTGATTCCCGGGGACAGACACAACCTTTAATGAGACATACTGAGTGATCCACCCCAGGGTGGGCCTAGACCGAAAACAACAGATCCACCAGAGATTCCCCAAATCACCTGAAGACCTCATCCAAGACACCAGGGTTCAGACAAGGAGGCAGCTCCCGGGCTGACAGTGTGGGATTCACAAGACTGCTCTACACACCTCTGCCAGGGAATATGGCGTCCAGATTAGGAGAGCCCCCTGAAGGCATCTCCCGAGAAGACAAAGGCAGGAATGTCAGAGGGCAATGACAGGGAGGCCAAACTCAATCTGGTTTTCAAGGGAGGTCCAAGCATGTGGGAATGGGAGAAGTGAGGACAACTCAAAAGCTGCCTCTTTCTCTAGGTTCTTCCACACCAAAGCTGGTGGCAGAGGTCCTGGAAGCGACGGGAACGAACTCTCACCTTCCAAGGACAACATTACCTGGGCTGAGGTGTGCCCAGCCTCCTCCTCGGCCTCCTCTCCAAGCTAACTAAGCTCCCCTAGGGCCGCCCTGGCTCTTGTTCTACCATTAGATCTCCCCACTGCTGCTGCTGCTCCTCCTCCTCCTTGGTGGGCCCTTCTCCAAGGCTACAGCTGCCTGAAAACATCCCGGCACAAGGGGCGAGGTCAGCCTCTCTCCCTGAGCTCTCCCACACACTCCATGCTCTAACCCTACGATTCAAGAGTCCACAAAGCCCATCTAGGGTAACTGTCCAAGAAGCAGGCGCAGAGGGGAAGGGGCTGGGCCCAAGGTCCTCCACTCTCCATCCGGGGCCCTGCCACACACCTCTTCCCTTCCTCTGATCTATCTAGAGGCACTAGGCGAGGACCACCCGTCTGCAGCACCCACTGGGAGGTCGGCTGTTCTTCCAGCCCGTCTTCCCCCTGCCCCTCAGGGCCTTCATTCTCCAAACCTCCATCAGAGGGAATCTGGACGCAGTGCAGATGTGCCGATACCACTCACTTCCCCGTGGCTTGTTCCATCTGCAGACCAAGCAACCCAGGTCCACCGTGTAGTCTCATCAACACGCATCAGTGCCAGGCACTGGACCAAGCCGAGGGAGCTGCATGAGCTCACACCAAAATCAGAAGGAAAAGGGAACTAGCGATAATAAGTCTGAGTTTTCTATTTGGTAAAAATGACTCCATGTCAACGCCTCATCCTCCCCGCTCTTGCCAATCTACAATCTGCCCCTTCCAAACATTCTATCCATTTCAGAACTATGTCCACAACAACCAAGAGGAACAGTAACATCAGAAGGAACAGATGCCGAGCCAAACCAGCAGAACCAGGAACACAACAGACACCTCGACTGCATAGAGAAACGCGAAGAACCCTCCAGAGCAGCCAGGGCAGGACCCAAACCACCCCCTGCAGGGGAGGGCCTGTGGGTGGAGCACCACCTGGAGCATCCAGCTTTGTTCTGTGCTGCTTAAGTTTTGCTGAACTCGAAGGGAGGGAGGAAGAAGCAGAAGTGTTTATTAAGTGCCTGTTTTATACTGTGCTAAACCCTTGACAAAAAGTATCTTATTTGGTCATCATGACAACCCAGGGTGGGAGGGGCCATGACACTCCCCATTTTACAATTGAGGAAACTGAGGCAGACAGAGGTGAACTGACCTTCCCAGAATCCCATAGCTAGTAAGTGTCTGAGGCTGGATTTGAACTCAGGTCTGTTACCCCCAAACATTCTTTAACAGGTCTTCCTAACCCAGGCCTAGCTCTGCATTACCTAGCTGCTTGGGGATAGAGGGAAGGATAAAGTGGGAAACGTGTAAAAACAAGAGATCAATAAAAATTCTTTTTACAAAACAAAGAAAAATGTCTATTTTCTAAGCAGATTCCTGTAAGAGTCCTGTTCTCATCCTTAATTAAAAGCCATTGACCCAGGTATTTGGGGTGTGGCCCTGCAGGTGAGGGGTGGGATCCTTATCAGTTTCTTTCATTTCTCAGCTTTCCCCAAAGCTTTTTTAGTGGGGGGTGGGGGGCAGATGCACCTGGGGATAGTGCTGGCTTTCGGGGGCCCAGCCACTGCCCACACCACTCCTGGGTCACAGAACTGAGGAGAGAAAGGCCCTCCTCTTCCACAGACCTCCTAACGTCACTCACTTTCCTGATAGAGGGCATTAGAATCACCGGTGTGATTGTTCCCACCCCAGAGGGAAAGATGAGGAGGCTCACAGAGCTAAAGCCAGGACAAAGTCAGACCTCACTTCTCATCCGGTGCCTCCCCCAGTGACAGGGAAGTGAAGGCACAGAGAGGTTTAGTGACTTGCCTTTGGTCACACAGTAGCATGGGTGGAATTTGAATTCAGGCCTTCTGACCCTCCCTTTCCACCCCACCCCCCATCCCTCATGCTCTCCTGCTCTTTTCTTTGTGGGTCTTATAGAAAACACTAAAGAAGGAGGCTTTCTCTATCTTGGTGTTTCCAAGGGTAGCCAAAGCCAAGCTGTTCTCCTTGTCTGAACTTATTATTCACATTCACGGAGGGGTTTCTGAGGGCTGCTTCTATGACCTAACCCCAATGTGTATCAGGGTGGCCACCTCCTCCCCTGTTGGCTCAAAGGGCTGACAAGGGTCTTGTTTCCAAGATATACAAGGAGCTGATTCACATTTACAAGAATCAGAGCTATTTCTCAATTGATAAATGGTCAAAGGATATAAATTGGAGATTTCCAAAGGAAGAAATGCAAGCTATCAATAGCATCTCTGAGGTGCTACTGATCAGACTAGCAAAGGTAACCAAAGAGGACAATGGCAGATGAAGGAGAGCAGTACAAAAGAAGAGTCACTACATCAAATGCTGGTCCAGCCATCCTAGGAAGCAATTTGTGACATGACCCCAGAGTCTCCACACTGGGCTCACCCTTTGACTCAAATATCTTTGCTAGGTATATATCCCAAGAGCTCAAAGAAGCTCTATGTGTGGTGGCCAAGAACTGGTAATGGAGGGGATGCCCATTGATTGGGGAGTGAACAGACAAGTTGTGGGGTATGATTGTGATGGAACACTTCTGCTCTGTAAGAAATGTCAGGGGGGATGGTTTCAGAAAAACCTGGGAAGACTTACAAGAAGTGATGCAAAGGGAAGTGAGCAGAACCAGGAGACATGGAAAGACTTCAGAATTCTGGTCGACGTAATGATGGCTCAAGTAGAAATTGCTTCTTGTGGGGAAGCATGTTTACTTAGAAAACCACAAATTAATTTTAAATACTTCCCAATTCCATTGTAATCTGGGTCAGAGGAATTTGGACTTATCTGAACTGAGACACCAGAGGCCCGATGATGATGCCTGCCTCCAACTCCCAGTGGACAGTGAGGGACTCAGGCCCACACCGAGGTGGGAATCTGATTAGTCTATCTATGCATACTTCTTATAAAAGCTTTGTTGGTATTGTTTCAATGACAGGGTGAAAGAGAAAGAAAAGAGATTTTTAATTGAAAAAAAAAATGTTTAATGAGGGGCTTGGACTCAATACCCTCTCAAGGTACTTCTAATTCAAAGGGGAATGATAGGACACCAGCCTGGAAGGACAGGCCTGAAGCAGCTTATGAAGGGCTCAAAAGGCCCGATGGAGAGAGGCTTGCAATGTTTACATTTTGTCTTCCAGTCACTAGGAAGCCACTGGATATTTCTTTTTTTTCTTTTTTTTTTTTTTTTTAGTGAGGCAATTGGGGTTAAGTGACTTGCCCAAGGTCACACAGCTAGTTAGTGTTAAGTGTCTGAGGCCGGATTTGAACTCAGGTACTCCTGACTCCAGGGCCAGTGCTCTATCCACTGCGCCACCTAGCTGCCCCGCCACTGGATATTTCTTGACCAGGGAAGCAACATGGGCAGAGAACTCTGGGATTTTTCTAATGACCTTTCTGACCTGGCTTGCTGGGATGGCCCGAGGGTTCCTTGCTTTTTTGGAGGGCCTTGTGGAGGAGGGGATGAACCTGCCTGGATCCTGGGAGTTACTCTCAGGACAGAAGCATGCTACTTTCTCACACAGAGAAAGCCTGGGGCAAAGAGAGAAGAAACAACAGTGAATCTCTGGAGATGGTGGGGTCTTCAGTATAGGACAGCCTGGGTGTAAGAGGAAGGGAAGGGGCTTCTGAAAGCTGAGCTGATTAAAATGCAGAAAACATTCACGTGTGGGTCACCTGTGGAGAGAGCAGAATGGGCTGGTCAGGACGCCCACAGCAGGGGCCGAGAGCTCAGGCAAGTGACTGGGTGGGGGGTCAGGCCTGATACAGCTGTCGTCGTTTGTTATGGGGAGCTCTGGTGGATGAGGCAGAGGCCGATGTCACAGACGCGACTGCCATTGCCTGAGCAAGATGAAGAAGAGGGAAGAACCCAGGCCTGCTTGTCACCTCAGGGTTAAGGGACACTTCTCTGGGACTCAGTTTCCTTATCTGTAAAGTGAAAGGGGTTGGACAAGGTAGCCCCTGAAGCGTCTGATTTCCGAGTCACTTGGGGCAAAAAAGCTTCCTCCAGTGAGGAGGGTGTGCCTAGAGGCGGCCTGACAGAGGGCAGAGGAATCCTGCTTTCCCATGGAAAGAACACCAGTTTTACTCATGAGATCTGGGTTTGAATCCTGGCTGTGACATTTATGATTGCTCACATGGCTGTCAGCAAGCAGCAAGGTCCTTGGTGGAGAGTCCTGCACCCAAAGTCGGCAAGACCCAGATTGCAATGCTGCTTCCAGACTAGATGTGACCCTGGGTGAGTCATGCCAACTCTGTGAGCCTCAGTTTCCTCATCTATAAATAGGGGTACCTCACAGGGCAGCTGTGAGGAGTAAAGTGAAGAAAATACCTGAAAAGTGCTTTGAATGCCTAAACACGCGGAAGAAATGTTAGCCGTTATTCACCTCTCTCAGCCCGGAGACCCTACAAATGTGTTGTGAAAGACTGCATTGAACCTCGAAGGGGAAATCACTCCCAGTCAGTCTTTTGAGTCCAGGACTCTCGGATCTGAGGCACTTCTCACCATCCTATGTACTCTGCCTGTTGGAATGCCCCGCCCCTTCCAAAATAAACCCTGCTGGGGCAGAGCTGAGTTCAAGGGAGCCTTTCATTCATGTCTCTCTGGCCTGGCAGAAAGAAAACAAGGAGAAGCAACCCCTCCCAGTTACTGGGGCTGCCCTGGCGGGAGTTCCAGGGGGCCGTCTGTTTGTAGGGGCCAGTGTGAGAACACACAATTCAACAGGCATGCATTATCCAGAGGCATCTTTGGGAAACGGGTATATCTGGGTACCTGAACCTCACTGAGTCACCGTGGAGAGAATCAGCCCAGCAGGAAGGGGGTGAGGCTGTGCCTGGGGCTCCCCTCCCCCAATCTCCAGGAACCTCAGCTCTCCACAAGCCAACCCATGCAAACGTCCCAAGCAGGGCATTGAATGCCATCTATCGTGGCTCCCAGGGAGGGTTTCCCCAGCCCACGGAGAAAATGAGCCTGGCCATTTGCTATTTGGAGGTGTTCCCCTCATTCAGTGTGTGACTTGGGACCAGTCCCGATCTGCTACCCCAAAGCCTTGGTTTTCTCCTGATCCCCAGGCCCCCTTGTTCTTCTTCAACCTCCCATGAGGTGAGGCTGAGAAATGGGGAACACCATCCTCAAGTGGAGATGACAAGCATTTATCAAGCATGTCTCATGTGCTGGGCCCTGCATAAAGTATGTGAGGACCCTTCTGGCTCAAGGAGACTGATAGGAAGAAGCTGATGTGATTCCTGGCACTCCCCTTCACCCCCAGGTCACCCCAAATCACCCCAGAACTTAGATCTAGGAATGGATGAGACCTCAGCCACGAAGGCAGGCATCCAACCCCTTCACTTTGCAGATGGATTGACCAAGATGCAGAGAGGGGCAGTGACGTGCCCAGGATCAGACAGTCTGAGGCAAGGTTTGAGCCCCTGGGCTCCTAAGGCCAGTGCTCTCTTCTTTTCAATCAAAAATAGCTCCTTGAAAATGGGGCCGTTTCATTTTTGTCTTTGTGTGTTCCCCACTGCATACCGTGCTTAGCACTCAGTGGGTGCTTAAATAAATGCATGAGAAGACAGGCAAGAGGAGGAATCTGGTCACTCAGATGCTCAGGTGTCCCCTGGTATGGCAGAGGCTGAGCACAGATGCCCAGCTAAGAAATGTCTTTGAGTGGCATGGCCAAAGGGGACGTGCCTTTCCTTAGGAGGCCCTGCACCAGAAATGCCCAAAGACCCAAGTGTAGCCTCCAAGACGGAAGAAAGTATGGGCCATGGGTAGGGAGAGTTTGTGTCCCATTCACAACCTCTGCCCAGGTAGTCTCCCACAAGCCCTGGTGAGAACAGTGAGCGGGTGCTGTTTAGCCAAGACACCAGTGGCAGCCTCCAATGGGACCTAAGGGAATCACTCAGTCATCTCTACTTGGACTGAACTCCTGCCCCTGAAGTTCCCGTGGAGTACATTCTTTCCCCTCCTGGAGCCTCAGTCTCTATATCTGTGAAATGGAGATAATGATTCAGATGGCCTCTGTGGGCCCTCCTGGCTCTGGGACTTTAGGGAGGAAGCATCAAAGGCTCAGCAGTGGAGCCAGGAGTTGGGTTGTGGTGACTGACTTATAGAGGCGGAGCTGATATGGCAGAGAAAAGCCAGAAGTTGCCCGAGCTCTACCCAATTTCCCTGGGAAACAACATTAAATCAAGACTCTAAATGGATTCTGGGCCTACAGAACCGACAAAAGCTTACAGCTTAAGATAACCTAGAAGGATTTCAGGAAAGGTCTGTCTCATTTGGGTAAAAGGGGAGGGCAGGACAACACAGAGGGGGTCTGAGCAAGCCAGTGGGAGGCTCTTAGCCACAGCACAGATCAGCAGCTGAGGCCCCTCGGTCCTAGCTCAGCAAGCTAGTGGTGCAGCATGCCAGTTGTGAGGCCCCCAGCCCCAAGGCAGAAGGCAAACTGCTAGCTGGGGCATCCCTTACACAACAGGTGTGACTAGACTGGGTCACCCCAGTGCAGCCAGCAACCTCAGCATAAGAAGCTTGGGTTGGTGCCGCCGTGCCTCAGGAGCAGAGCTCAACTTTAAAAGGAATGAAATAGGCTAAAGTGTGACTAAGAAACAGAAAAGAACCCTCACCATAGAAAGCTACTATGGTGACAGGGAAGCCCAAAACACAAACTCAGAAGAGGACAACACTGTCAAAATGCCTACACATGAAGCCCCAAAGAGGAAGATGAAGAGATCTCAAGACCAAAAAGCCTTCTTGGAAGAGCTCAGAAAGGATTATTAAAAATTAAATGAAAGAGGTAGAAGCAAAAAATGAGAAAGAAATGAGAGAAATAAGAGTAATGCAAGAGAATTATGAAAAGAGTCAACAGCTCGGAAAAGGAAGCAAAAATTAACTGAATAAAATGATTCCTTAAAAAATATAATTGGCTAGGGGCAGCTAGGTGGTGTAGTGGATAGAGCACTGGCCCTGGAGTGAGGAGGACCTGATTTAAAATCCAGCCTCAGACATTTGACACTTACTAGCTGTGTGACATTGGGCAAGTCACTTAACTCCAATTGCCTCACCCCCCCCCCCTAAAAAATCCAATCAAAATATAATTGGCTAAATGGGGGGGGGGAATCCATTTAAGAAAACTCCTTAAGGGGCAGCTAGGTGGCGCAGTGGATAGAGCAACGGCCCTGGATTCAGGAGTACCTGAGTTCAAATCCAGCCTCAGACACTTAACACTTACCAGCTGTGTGACCCTGGGCAAGTCACTTAACCCCAACTGCCCCGCAAAAAAAACCCCAAAACAAAACAAAAAAAGAAAACTCCTTAAAAAATAAAATTGGCAAAATGGAAAAAAAAAAGGTACAAAAACTGACTGAAAAAAAAAAACCTTAAAAATTAGAATTGGGCATGTGGAAATGAATGACTCTATGAGGCATCAAGAATCAGTCAAACAGAAAAGAATGAAAAAATAGAAGAAAATGTAAAACACCTCAATGGAAAAACAAGTGACCTGGTAAATAGACCCAAGACAGATAATTTAAGAATTATTATTAGACTACCTGAAAGCCATGATCAGAGCCTGGATAGCATATTTGAGGAATTTATTAAGGAGAACTGCCCTGGTATCCTAGAACCAGAGGGAAAACATAGTCACTGAAAGAATCCACCAATCACCTCCTGAGAGACCCCAAAATGAAAATTCTAAGGAATATTGTAGCCAAATTCCAGAATCATCAGGTGAAGGAGAAAATACTGCAAAAAGCCAGAAACAATTTAAATATCAAAGAGATTGTCTTAGAGCTTGGCCACCAGCCAGGTCACAACACCCACTGAGTAGAGGCAGAGCTGAGAGCTCCCTCCAGATCTGAGGAGCTGAGACAACCACTCCCCAAACCTGGCTGGCTCTGATTTCTCCCCAGATAACTTCAACCTAACAGCCTTAATTTTAGAGCCTAACTATCTTAGCAAATTCCCCAGAAAGGAAATGATGTTCAGCAGGCAAACAGGGAAGACAATGAGGCCTTCCTTCCATGGGAAGCTCAGGGCAAAAGTCCAAGCCCTGCCCTTCTCCCCCTTCCCACCCCATGCTGGGCCCACCTCAGTGAAATCTCAAGAGAGACCAGAGACCCTGGCCCAAGAGCTTGCACTAACTAGGGCAAGCCTGCTCCCTGGGGCACCCCCTCCAACCACTGAGAGGCTGAGAGCCCCTGGACAGGAGCCAGCAAGCTCAAAAGTCTGATACATGAGAATGCCTTCCTTCAGTTAGTAGTGGCTATTAGGGATAATTATAATGTTATCGAGTATAAAATTAATTAATAGTTAATAAAATATTCTGAATCAGAATAAGTAGCTAGCCTTCCCATAATGCTTTTAAAGATTTGCAAAGCCCTTTACTGATGGGATCTCATTTAATCCAGAGAACAATCCTGGGAGATGGGGCTATTGAGGAAATTGCCTGGAGTCATATAGCCAAGGAAAGGAGGCAATCTTTGGCCTCTCACTCCTCAGAGAAGAGTGTGGGCCACACAGGACAGAGAAAGTCATTAGAAGCCAAGCTTCTTTCTGGACAAATGTCTGAAGTTCTTAGGATTCCTCCTCCTTAGAACAAAGGGGCAAGCCTGGCCCCAGGTGGAGGGATGGAGCTAGGTACAAGTCCAGCCCCAGAATCTTAGTAGCTGTGTGACCCTGGGCCATCACTTCGCCTGTCTGGACTTAGATTTTCTCATCTGTCAAATGGACACACTTTTGCTATAGCCCTGGTGCCCTATGATGAGGGCACCCAGTGTTCTAGCAGCCTCGTGCTCCCTGGGACAAATACAGTCTGACCCTATGTAGTCAGTATTTTTTTAGAGAGAAAATGACCCCCACATTCCCCCATCTTCCCTTGGCTTAAGCCACAGCAGTGACCTTCCCTGCCCCCTCACATGGGGTGAGAAGGGCTGGTGTTCTGGCTGGCCACAGGGAAGACGGTGAAGCAGGGGTTGGGGGCTTTGGGGGTGAGAAATCCTCCTTTACTTCCCCTTAAACCAGGTATCCTTGATGCTGCTCTGAATCAAATGAGGTAACAGGAAAAATATTTGCGCTATATCAGTGCTAGTTTTAGTTATTAATCTTTATTATGTTATATTTTAAAACAAAAACCCCACCTTACTCCCCAGCAGGAAGGCTATAAAGCAAGGAAGGCAGCAGGGCCAGACTCCCTCCCTCCCTCCCTCCCTCCCTCTGGGGCCTCCTCCCCCCCACCTCCTAAACCACAGGAATTCCCAAAAGTAACAAGAGGGAGTCAGGAGTAGCCTAGTGGGGTCTAGAGCTGGGGCAGCTAGGTGGCATATTGGACAAAGCAGGAGACTGGGAGTCAGGAAGACCTGAGTTCAAATTCTGCCAGTTACTTCATGGATGATTCCAGGCAGACCCCTAAATAGCTTCCACCCCCTAGGTTAGCAGGGAGGGGCAAAGCACTTCACCTTAAAGGCCAGATAGCATGGAGCGGATAGCATCGGCTTACCATTGTTCCCACCACAAAGGGTGGGTGATACAAAGTGAGGGGGCTCCGGGAGAGCTGTAAGTATGTAAATGAGGACTCCACAGGTCATCCCATTAACTGCCTTCTTTGACAGCTGAAGAAACTGAGTCTCTGAGAAAGGAAGTGACCCACCTCATAGGGGGAGGGCCAGGAGGGAAGAAGCTAGCCCCAGAGTGCCAGAGGCAGGATTGGAAACCTAGTCATTCTGACTCAGAGCCAGGCACCACAGGGCCTCTCAGGGAATCTACAGATTGCCTACCCAGAGCCCCTGCTCCACAAGGACAACTCCAGGGTCACCACTCCCATACTTCAAGTGTCCATACTTTGGGGACATCTAAGTGTTGTTAACATCCCAGTAAAAACCAAATTGAGGGGGCAGCTAGGTGGCACAGTGGATAGAGCACCGGCCCTGGATTCAGGAGGACCTGAGTTCAAATCCGACCTCAGACACTTGACACTTACTAGCTGTGTGACCCTGGGCAAGTCTCTTAACCCTCATTGCCCCAAAACAAAACATAACAGAGCTGAGTGAGCCAAAAGGTGTGTATCCAAGGGACAGAGCTACTGTCCCACCTATACATAAAAGGAATCCCCACAAGAACATCCTGGAGAAGCATCATCCAGCCTCTGCTTGGAGACCCTCCTGGATGGAGAGCTCACTACCTCCCAAGGCAGCCCATTCCACACTGGGGTTGCTGGTGTGTTTAGGAAGTTCTTATAGAAGACACGGACAAAGTCTCCCCCTCTCCACACCCCTGGACCAAGGAGAACAAGTCCAGTCCTTCCTCCAAACAACAGTTCTTCACACACAGCCAGACAGGCCAACTTCAGTCCACTGATCCTCATCCACAACGCAAGAATTCCAGGCTCTTCAGCACCCTGGTTCCCTGCCTTGGACGCTCCTCAGAGGTGCCCTTGGGCCACTGTCACCAAGTCCCAGGAAGGAGATGAAAGCCTTTCCGACTTGGCCTTGGCTGTCAAGGGCATGCTCACAATGGACCTTGTCACAGTCCCCTGTGAACGCACCTCTTCCAAGTGGGCCATCCCTGCCCTGCAAGATTTGAACCCCTTATGCCATCAGGCCCTTTGAAATGACATGGTGGAGGGACCCCTGGCCCCAGCCCCAGCCCCAGCCCTGTGGCAGAGACAACTGCACTCCAGGAGGCAGACCCTAGCAAGACAGAGAAGTCCTAACAGAGAGACCACAGCTGCATCAGGAAGGAGGAAAGGGAGGGAGGAAGCAGACAGGCAGTCCAGGAGACATCAAAGGTTTGACTACCCCTCCCCAGCAGGGCCATCAAGAGCTCTCTGCCTCCACTGACCCCTTGGGTGGTTTTTGAGGTGACCCTCAAAGCCCAGGAATGCCTCTTCTTTTCTGTCCCTCCTCCTGGCCCCTCTGGTAGCCCAGCCTGGTCCAGCTGTTACTGGCCACCCTCCCAGCAGCTGTCAGTTTGTCCCAGGTGTTCCAGAGGCCTGCCCAGGACTTAGGTAGAAGGCTCTCACAGTGCACACTTGGGGGAGCCCAAGGGCTTGCTGAAGCCCTGATCCTTTCTCACGGCCGCTTAGAGACCCCCCTTCATTCAGGATAGAAGGGGGTGGGAGCGGAATTAACGGGAATTGGATGGGGGAGCCTCAGAGCTGCCTAAGGAGGACCCCAGATTTTATTCCTTGGCCTCAAAGAGCCCGATTTCCAGACAGCAGAGTCCGGTGAGGAAGGGGTCCCGCCTGAGAAGGCAGGCAGGGAAGGAGGCAGGGAGGCAGAGAGGACTGAGCTGCCCCCTCGGAGGCCCCCAGGACTGGAAACTTCCCACAGCCAGGCTCACAGACTTCGAGCTGGAAGGGAGTAGTGGGGATCAACTCCTTCCCCACCTCCATCTAACACAGGGGGACATAGGCTCAGAGGCAATTCACTTGGTTTGGGCTTACATAGGAGGACTGGAGGGAAGGAAAGACGGGGAGAAGAAATGGAAAGGAAGGGGGGAAAGGAAGGAGAGGCAAAAAGGGAGGGGGAGAGGGCGAGAAGCCACCCTGGAACACCTCCGTCACGTCCCGTCCGGGTCCGGTCCGCTCCGCTCCGCTCCCCCCCAGGCCCTGCCCCAGGGTCCGGCGCCTACTTGATTAGCAGGGACCTTCATCCGGCTTCAGGGAGCCAGCAGCCCTAGTGGCAGCCGTCCCAGTCCATCCAGTCTCGGTCAGGGTGGCTCGCTTCCTCCATGGACCTCGCCCAACGCCCACCCCCACCTTGGCTCCTGGGTCCCTCCCCGCTCTCCCTAGGGCAGTGCAGGGGCTGGGCGCAGAGGAGCAGAGCTCGGTGGGGGAGGGGGAGAGGATCTGGCCTCTGTTCCCCCCACCCCCACCCAGCCACCTGGGCCTCCGGGAGCCCTCCGAAGCCGGCAACAGTCAGCCCCTACTCCAGTACTGCCTGACCCAGACCCCAGGCTCTCTGGCGGCCCCTCCCTCGAGCCGCGGGCGGCCCCCACCCTCCCAATCTCCCTCGGTGCCCGGGGCGCTGCTTACGCGTGACGATCATGGTGTCCGGAGGTGGCGGTGGCCTCTGCCTGCACATGGGTCGCCGCGGACCTGCGGGCCCCCACGGAGCTCCCGACCCGGCCCGGCCCGGCCCGCTCCTTCCTTCTAGATAGTTCCCTGGGTTTCTAGTCCTCGGATCCCCAGAGGGAGGGAGCTGCCTCAGGCCCGCGGGTACTAGACACTGTCGGGGAACCCTTGGGCTGGGGGACAAGAAGCCATCCTGGCCGCTGTTGCCCTTGCTGACGGCGGACCCCTCGAAGCGCTGAGCGCGGAGGCTGGAGACGAGCTGTTGAGCCCCAAGATCCTGGCTCCCTCTAGACTGCCTGCCGTTCTAAGACAAACGTACAGTTCCACTCTGGCCACCAGCCTTCTCCCACTGGCGGCCAACGCCCGCCCCTGGCCTCAGCTTCTCCAACGCCCCGCCCCTGGCCTCGCCCCCCCCCCCCCCCCCAGGACCGATTTCCTCCACCACCACCCCCATTCACCCTCCCACCACCACTGGTCCCGCCCCCTCCCAACCCCTCTCTCAGCCGGGGCCCGGACTCTGTCCAAACATTCCTCCTCGTCCCTGGCCGCGCCCCCCGAAGGGGAGGACTCACTCGGCCCCGCCTCCGGTGTCCGCCTCCTGTGTGCACTCTGCCCAGGTCACTAACATTTAGCACTTCCAAATTCTCACTACCTCGCCCCCCCCCAAGCAAAAGGCTCCAACGCAAAGGTGGACCCTGATCCAGTGCCCAGGACAGAGAACTCCATGCCCTCTTCAGTCTGGCCCCACGGCTTTGCTCCGTGGACTTTGGGAGTTGCAGGGGGAAAGGGTGCCTGGGAGATCATTGAGTTTGGCCCCATATTTTTGAGAGATGGGGAAACTGAGCCAGCCCTGTATCAGGGAGAGATTGCTCAGGGCTCCTAGTTGGCTCACACGGGGAGCTAGGAAAACTGTCCCTAGGTGTAGCCTGAAGATGCCTGCATGAGCCATGAGCCTGCCTCAGCCTCCTCAGGAGAGCACTGGACCTGGATTCCAGTCCTGCAGCAGATCCTTGCCAGCTGTGTGACCTGGGTGTGTGATGCTTACCCTCTCTGGGCCCCAGCTGCCTTCCTTCTAAATTCAGACGATGAGCACCCCTCTACCTCAAAGAACTGTGGGCTTGGGCTAAAGTGAGCTTCCATACAGAGGGCTTTCTGGACCTAGAAAAAGCCATGGAGCCTGTGGGCCAACATCACCATGACTATGGTCATCTACTGCGCAAAGGTAACCGCTGAATTGGGCCTGCTTGGACAGAAAGGGGACCCATTCCACTCAGCCATGTTCAGGACTGGCTCTGGGATCTAGAGGCCCCCCCCTCACTCTCTTTCCTGTGTCTCAGTCCTGCTGAACTCACCTTATCACCCTCATCAAAACACAAGGACAATTTCCTTCTTTGGCTCTGAGTGCCAGGTGCATAGCACAGTGCCTGGCTCATAGTAGGTGCTTAATTAGTGCTGCTGATTGATCATTAAATCTACTTCCCCCAATTTACAAAGCTGACTTTATTAGACCCAAATGTGAAACTTCATACTTACCCTTAGTAATTTCCTTCCTGATTCACCATGGTCTGTCCAATATTTTAGCCTGCCTTTAAAGCTCTCTTTGTGCCTGACTGTATCCTGCAGTGTGCTGTCAGATGCAAACTGTGTAGACATGCCATCTCTTTCCTTTAAATAACTATGACAATTATAGCTAAGGTCACTTGAGGAGTTTGGGGCTGGAAAAGCACTTCTGATCAAATTGTTACAGAGAATAGGCCAAGCACAGATTGCTAAGTCCTGACCCACTCTATCGAATGCCTCTGTGCAAACCCAAGCCTAGCCATTGGCCAAGACTCTCTGGCTACCATCTCCTGCTCCTACTCAGGTAGATGGATGTCACCCACCCTACTCTGCCAGTCAAGGCCCTCATTCCGCCCAACCTAGTCATTGAGCAGCCCTGCTAGATGACTCCTCTTTCCTAGTGTGCATTACTCACATCTTCAGTGGCATAGTCTAGATTGGGGATAGGTGGCTATTCTGGTCCCTTATTATGGAAACCAAGGCAGTTTGCTGCCCTCCCCTTCTCCCAGCAGAGCATCTGCACCTCTTCCCCCATGGTCGTCCTCTCCCCACTCACTCAGTCCTAGGTCTTTGCCCTCCTTGCCTCTTCACTGGACTGCTGAAGTAGAACTCAGGTCGGTCTCCCACATGTCAGCTCTCCCCATCTCTCCAATGCATCCTTCCATAGATGTTAAATAACAGTCCAAGTCTGACCATGTCACTCACTCCCTGTATAAAAGCTTCACCTCAGCTGTGGAAAAATTGAAACACTAATGCATTGTTATATATATATATATATGTATATATATATATATATACATATATATATTCTATTTTTAATTATTTTTTATGTTTAGAATTTTATTTTCCAAATCACATGTAGAAACACATTTTGGCATCAAGTTTTTAAAACTTTGTGTTCCAACTTCTCTTCCCACCCCCCACCCCCAAGAACTCAAGCATTTCAATATAAATTATACATGAGTAGTCATGGAAAATATCTCCACATTAGCTAGGTTTTGAGAGAAAACAGATAAAAACAAAACTTCAGATTAAGGAATTGTCAAAAAAAAATGTGTTTTCAATCTGTTTTCAGATACCATCAGTTCTTTCTCTGTAGATGGATTGCAATTTTTCATAAGTCCTTCAGAGTTATATTGGGTCCTTGCCTTGCTGAAAATAACCACGGGCTTCCCAGCAGATCATCCTTACACTATTGCTGTTATTTTGTATACAATACATTCTCTCTGCTTCAGTTCATGTAGGTCTTTCCAGGTTTTTCTGAGAGCATCCTGTTCATCATAACTTTTGTTTGTTTGTTGTTTTAGTGAGGCAATTGGGGTTAAGTGACTTGCCCAGGGTCACACAGCTAGTAAGTGTTAAGTGTCTGAGGCCAGATTTGAACTCAGGTCCTTCTGACCCCAGGGCCGGTGCTCTCTCCACTGCGCCACCTAGCTGCCCCATCATAATTTTATATAGTACCTTAAACTTGACAAAGAGTTTTCTTCTAGCCCAGCAAAGTAGGTACCATACATTTTGCCATTATAGTCAATCATCATAACTATTTCCCTCCATCCTATTCCCTTCCCATGATACTTATTCTATTTCTATCTTCTTTTACCTTATTCCTCCTCAAAAGTGTTTTACTTCTGACTGCACCCCTTCCCTTGCTCTGCTCTCCCTTCATTCACCCTTCCCTCCTTATCCTCTTCTTCTCCTACTTTCATGTAGGGTTAAATGGATTACTCCTCCCAATTAGGTGTATATGTTATTCCCTCCTTGAGTCCACTTAAGGTCTTTGAGCTAATTCTGTGTTCTAAATTTTTCTTCCTCCCTCCCTCCTCAACTCTCCTTATGAAATCAAGCAATTCAATATATGTCATACATGTATAGTTATGCAGAACATCTTCACCTTCCTCAAAAGTGTTTTGCTTTTTACTGCTCTCATCCCCAAATCTGCCCTTTCCTCCTTCCCCTCTTCCCCCCTCCCATCTCCTTCTCCTCTCTACTTTTCCTCAGGGCAAAAATATATTAGTATACCCACTTGAGTATGTATGTTTATTACCTCTTTGAGCCAATTCTGATGATAGTAAAGTTCACTCACTGCCCCTATTCCTTCCCCTCTCCCCTCCCCTCCATAAGCTTTTTTCTTGTTTCCTTCATGAGAGCTACCTCTCCCCAGTTCACCTTTCCCCTTTCCCCTCCCCCAGTGCATTCCTCCTACCCCTCAACCCTATTTTAAAGATGTCATCATGGGTTAGCTAGGTGGCTCAGTGGACAAAGCACCAGCGCTAGGCCCAGGAGGTCCTGAGCCCAAATCCGGCCCCAGACATAAGACACCCCACCCTGCCTGCCCCACGAAGAACAAGGATAAAACAAAAAATGAATGCTTTACAGATATCATCTCTTCATATTCAGTTCAGGACCTGCGTCCTCTAAGTGTATTATTCCTTTCAGCTACTCTAATACTGAGAAAGTTCTTATCAGCTCTCTTCAGTTGCAGTGTTATGGTGGTCTCCTTCTCCTCCTCTTCCTCCTCCTCCTGCTCCTCCTTCTGCTCCTCCTTCTGCTCCTCCTCCCCCTCTTGATCCTCCTCCTCCTTCCTAAAGTTGGAATGTTACAAGGCTATTTCTGAGCAAGGGCTACTTCTGTCATGCCCAGGATTGGCAGAAGGCTCTCCTTTGACTTCCTCAGATCTCTGTTCTTAGGTTGGTCACCCCCAGGTAGAAGGCTGGAGAGGTTTGGCTTCTGCTGTTCAACAACCCTTCCTGGCTCAGAGATGGCTTCCCTCACTTTTGGGAACCTGCTTTACTTAGGACAGGGAGCCCAGCTAGGACATCCCCAGCTTCTGATTGCTCATGGGGGAGAGGTTGGGAGCAAAGGTATGAGTGCTCTGGGCAACTTAATTTTCTCCTGTGTCCTCTTCATAACATTTGAGCTATCCTAGAGTGAGACCCTTTCTAAAATGTGGGGTGTTGCTTTGGCATCTTCAGGCCTTTCCCTTTGTCTTTAGTTTGTGTCTATCCTTTGCCCCTCTCTACCTTCAGTTTTGCTGAAGTACAAGTGGGGCACAATACTTCCTCACAAGCATCCATATCTATCCCTCTGTCTATCCATCCATCCATCCATCTATCCATCTATCTGTCTGTCTCTTTCTTGGGTAGCTAGGTACTGAAATGGGGAGAATGCTAGAACTGGAGTCAGGAAGACCTGAGTTCAAATCCGATCTAAGTGGGTGGGTCTTATAGTAATAAGGAATGATACCCTATGGACAGGCCCTGTGGTCCATTTGTGCTCATATAATATCAAGAGGTCTTGAGGAAGGTGATCACTTCATTGGATGTAACCCCTATGGAAGATTTTCAAGAAGATGCAGACATGAGTTTCATGTGATTAGAAATTATAGATATGCTTAGATAGACATTTCCTACATGGATGAGGTCACAGACTCATTGAAGATTTAAACAACTTGAAACTGGTCTCAAAGTATTTCTATAAAGTAGGAACCCTTTAGAGTTCATACTGAGTAAAATTTACCTGGTTGGTTTGTTAAGGTGAAAAGCAGTGCAGGAAACAAAAAGAAGGAAAACTATTTACTTGAAACATATAAGCATTCTATTTAATTGATTTCTAGTCTCAAAAGGGTAAACAATCATGAAGTATTTCACTGAGCTCAGGGTGTTCAGTGGAACAAAAAGTATAGTTGTATATTGATTTATGGGATGTAATTTTTTTGCATGTCTTTTAAGGTAAACAATTTTAAAAACTGGGGGGGGGGGGAAATCTGCCTCAGACACTTACTAGCTGTGTGACTCTGGACAAACCCCTTAACCTCTGTCTGTCTCAGATCCTTCAACTGTAAAATGAAAAGATAATGGCATTTCCCAGGGTTGTTGTGAGGATCAAATGGATAGTATTTGTAAAGTGCTTAACACAGTGCCTAGCACATAGTAGTGCTCAATGAATGTGTGTGTGTGTGTGTGTGTGTATGTATTTCCTCTCCTCTCCTTTCTCTTTCCCTCTCATCTTTTCACTCCACTCCGATGTAATAATGGTTGTGTTTGCTTGCTGCCAGGTAGAAGGAGCTGGGTCAGACTTCAGATCATGTTGCTTTGGATATTGGAGCCAGCTGCCTGGTTTTCCCTCCCATTGAGACTCTGACTCAAGGTCATTTGTGGAATCTCTTTGACTCAACTTGACAGCTGGGGAACCCTGGCCAAAGTGTTTTGGGGTTTTCTTGGTTCTAATTTTCATCTTTTCAGCATCATCCCTTTAAGAACCCAAGGGTTGGAAGCACATGTACATGGGTTCCACCAACATCATTTCCCTGGTTTCCCAGAGGCTGTCATGGGTTGCTCAGGTTCCCTTATGCTGCTCCAGTTCGGTCCATCTTTGGGCATCCCATTGCAGGGCACGATGCCATGACAAAACAGCTCACACTCGTTGTCTCACCCCCAAGGAGACTGTACCTGTCCCAACAATGGGCATCCTCTGAATGTTAAATGTTTGCAAAAGACTTTTTTCCTATTATCTCATTTGATCCTCAGACCCTTTTGTGAGAGAGGGTGTTATGGGTATTATTTTTCTTCTTTGACAATTAGGAAACTGAGGCTGAGGAGAAGGAGCCAAGAGCCTCAGGACCCCACGGTGCCCAGGTTCCAGGAGGCTTGCTCTTAGTGGGTTCAAGGGGTGGCCTAATTTTTTTCTTTCTTCACCCTTTGCCTAGAATCATGTGGATTCCTAATGAGGAATTTTTGCTGTTAAGGGGAGGGGGGAGGCCATGAGTCTTCCTCTGATTCCATGTCCACTCATGACTCTTGACCGTAAACCAATAAATAGATGTCCAGTTGAGCCATGATTTAGTCAGAGCTGGGTCTGAGCTGTAGGGATCTCCCTGAGGAAGCCAGAGGTTTCCAGAGCACTGGGGGTGGGGGTAGGGAAACATGATTATATAACTTTTATCCAGTGGAACATGATGAAATTAGCAGGGGAAATAATTGTATTTGCAAGCTCCAGAGAGGATATGAGAAAGAATAGGAAGTTTAAAAAAGGAAACAACAATTAGCCAATTAGGGGAAAGTAATTAATCTTAGAAAAAGATCCCCAGTCGTTGTGGAAATAGCCATTCAGGATAAAGCCCCCCTGGCCAAAGGCTGGTTTCCTTTCCAGCCCTCAGGGTTGAACCTCATTCCCTGAAGGGATGTGATGGCTCCTTCCTAGAAGTCTATCTTTGTTCCCCCTCTCCCACCCCCTTCCACTCCTTGGCTAGTCATCCTGCTTGGTCTGTCTTCTTCACAGCTATTGGTCAATGGTGCCTTGAGTTCCCCTCACCCCCACTGGACTCAGACCCACAGAACCCCTAGCCACCTCTGAGGTCTTCACTCAAGAAGAATTTAATGATATTTGTTCAATGAATGCCACAGTGAAGTCTTCTTAGAGACCTTCTTGGGCATTTAATAGGGGATTGTCTTGCCTGGGGGAAGAGACCTCTTTGTGTGTTGTGTGTGTTCACAATGTGGCCCAGAGACTCATGGGAGCAAACTGATAACTGATCAAAGGGATCTGGCAGCCCCCCAGAGAGAGGGGGGCTGTGGGAAAGGGTCATCTGGTCACTGGTCCAAAGAGACCTTGAAGGTCATTAAATCCAACCTGCTTATTTAAAGGCCACATCTTTCTTCTTTTGAGTTGTCCACCTTGACCTATCCTGGCATGTGATAGACCTTGGGGTTGGAATGGTGAGTCACATTGGCAAATACCTTACTGGGGACTGGGACCCGGGCACTTAAGGCTGTTTGGAAACCTTATAACCATATATATGTCTAGATGTATGTGTGTATATGAATGTATGTACACATGTGTATGTATGTGTAGATAGGTGTATATGGATATACATGCTGTGCACACACACATGCACACAACCTGTACAACACATATACACACACGCACATGTGTGTACAACACATATACACATGCATGCAGACATGTATGCACACCTGCAACACACGGACACACCTGCACACACATGCACATACACGTGCACACACATATATGCATGCATGCATATGCACACATATACATGCACACACTCATGCATGTCTAGAATGTAATCCTTCTCTGCCCCTCCACCCCTCATGATTCCCACTCTTCAGCCCCACCTCACTGCTGGTGCCAATCTCCAGGCATGCTCTCCTGGTGGCCTTGCATAGGCTTTTATATCCCTTGAGGGGGCCCTGCTTGCTGGGCTGTTGGACATGTCCATGAGGTCAGGGCTGTGTCATGTCTGCCTCAGCCTCCCTGTATCTAGCACCGTGCCTGACACAAAATGCTTGTGGACTGCTCAGTTTGCTGAGGAGACGTTCACCTCGGGCTCCTAGATGAATTGCCCAGTGTGGGATGGTGGCAGAGACAAGGCCTGAGCCTAGGGAAGAGTGAGCTCTGCCAAGACAATGCGGGCTCTTCTGCCCTTTCAGGGGCCTACTCTGTGCTGGCTGCCTCACAGCCCTTGGCAGAGGAGGAAGCCCAGAGGGTGTTGGACCCAGGAGAACAGCACAGACTTTGTGGAGAGCTGTATACCCAGTGGGGACACAGGAGCCTGGAGAGCTGGGGGACAGCCTGAACTTTGGGAACTTGAGCAAAGGGAAGGGAAGGGGGAGGACCCCGAGGAAAGCTGGCTTCCTCATCAGAGCCCAAGGGCACAGGTGGGCCACCAGTCGGGAGGCCTTGGGCTCACAGGGTTTTTAATCCAGGCTCACTTAGAGTTCTGGGGCTGTTTCTCATGAGGAGCCAAGTCCCTCTGCTTGGCCACGGTAAGTCTATTTGAAGCAGGAAACAGGTTTCTTCTTCCACATGGCCTCCAGGATGGGCTCAGGGGGCTCCCCACTGTTGTCCTTCATGGCCTGCTTCAGTGCCCTGAGCACCCATGGGCCCTGCAGCTGAAGTCTCCTAGGGCAGGCTGGGTGCTCCTTGACAGCAAGGACTGTTCCCAGGGGATGCAGGAAGCACATAACTTACTTACTCGTTTGTTCATTTCAGGAGGAGAATCTAAGACCTGCCTGTGGATTCCCCAGAGACTGGGAGCATCGAATGTAGCCTCAGGATGGAACTTGGCCCACTTATACTAGTTAGTCATGTATACTGTCCCAGGCGCAGACACAGGTACATACTCACTCCTTTCTGATTCCCAGGTCCCTGGCCCTGGGGTGGGATGGGGGAGCAGGGTGGGTTAAGCTCTGGAGCCCCAGTTACTGACGAGAGGCATGTCCAAGGTCACACAGGTCATTCTAGATCGTTCCAGCTGGGTCGGGAAACTGCCTCCCTCATTGTCCCAGACCCCTCCCCAGCTGTTCTCTGGGGTTCTGTCTCTCATTTTCCTTGGATCCCACTGTGTTCAGGTGGGGGCAGAATTTTGTTTTCACTGAGCCCTGTCTTTAGTCTCTGGGGTGTATAAGGGACTCCTCTTAGGTGGAAACTGGGCAGTTCCCAGAAACAGAAACTGATGTGCCCAACAGCCCCTGTCTGTCTGTCTGTCCTGAGATCTCCCCTTCTTCATGGTTCCAAAGGCGCTAGACCCAACAGCTGGCTTTGCCTGCCCCCCGGGTCACTAACCCAGACAAGGATAATGAAGCTAAGTTGTATGTGAGACCAGGCCTGCCTGCAGCAGCAGGCCCGGAGACAATGCTTCTTGAGAGAAGAAGCACAATGGTCCAAGAGTACAGATGGGACCCCTGTGGTCTGAGGACAGCTATAGCCTGGCTCAATCCCATTGTCTTGACAGTTGTATATGAGTGACATAGCTCACTCTGTCTCTGTCTCTGTCTCTGTTTCTGTTTCTCTTTCTATATATCTTTCCGTTTCTACCTGTCTCTGGTTTCTCTGTCTGTCTGTCTCTGTGTCTCTGTCTCTGTGTTTTTCTTTGTCTTTTTGTGTCTCTATCCCTGTCTCTCTCTCTGTCTGTTTCTCTGTGTTTCACTGTCTCCATTTCTGTCTCTTTTTTTCTCTCCCTTTCTGTTTCTCTTTGTCTATAGCTCTCTGTTTCTGCCTGTCTCTGCTTCTCTGTCTCTCTGCCTTTTTGTGTCTCTCTCTCTGCCTCTGTTTCTCTCTGTCTCTGTCTCTGTCTCTCCCTTTCCCTCCCCTCTCTTGTCCCCTCCTAGTTCCCTTTCCTTCCCTCCCTGTGGCCAGACACCATTTGCCACCATTTGTGACAGGGTTGGGCAGAGCCTTTTGGCTGAGGGGTAGAGCAGGAGAAGGGCCCTAAGGGGGAGAGAAGATAAGCGATAGGAAGGCAGGCAGGATGGAAATATGGAGGGAATGTGGAGGGTGGGGAGTGTTTTGTGGAGAAGGCCCAAGATTGAGAGATGAACTAGAGCGAGTTACGGAGAGAGGAGAAGGAGGTACCACACTGAAGAGGAAGTTGGATGTGGCGGTTAAGGTGCTAATAAGATAAGAGAGAAGGCTCAGGGACAGGGTTGGGGGTGGGGTACAGATTCCCACAGGCTGATGCCACAGAAGCAGCAGCAGGTGGGGCATGGGGGGGGTCCACAGGGGCTGCATTTAAGAACAGGGACCCAGGCACTTAATTCCTGAGACCATGAATAGGGGGTAGGGAGGGGGCCTCTTCTTTGGCCTTTGGAGTGTGGCCAGGTGCCTAATTCTGCCCAAACTCAGTGATTCTGCCAAGGGATCCCCCCCCCCCCGTCCCTGCCCCTGTAATCAGGGACAACGAAGCCCTCTTTAAAACACGCTCCCCTACACATACACCACAAACACACAGACAGAAGGGCTGCAAAGTAAACAAAAAGGTAACAAAAGAGACAATCAATCAACAAGTGGCCATTATGAGGCACCCATCCTGTGCCAGGATCTTGGGATGCAGGGCCCCACATGAAACAAGATGGATGAGTGGCAGGGAGTGGCAAGAAAGGAGGGCAGGAGGCCCCTGAACACTTAGAGCTCATCTGTGAACAGATGCACCTATACTGTCCTAAAAGGGGCAGAAGCAGTCCCTGCTTTCAGGGACCTCCTTCCCTCAGACCTGCTTACGTGATTTGTGGTGAAGGGACAATTTCCAGGGAAGCACCAGGCAGCTCACGCCAAAGCTTGACAAGCTTTCTTTACAGCATCACCAAAGAGAGGTCGGGATTGCCAGTTAGCCACTTGGCCACCAAAGGGTTAATAGACTTGTGCATTTTCTAATTTGTTCTATATTTTACCAAATCACTTTTTTGAGATTGACTCCTGCTGTCCTGTGAAGGTTTCTCAGGATGTCAAATTGACCATCCTCTATTTGTCTCTGTCTCTCTCTGTCTCTGTCTCTCTGTGTCTATGTTTGTGTCTCTCTTTCTCTCTGTCTCTCTCTTTGCACATGTGTGTGCAATCTGCCCAGGGTCACACAGCTAATAAGTGTCTGAGGCTGGATTTGAACTCAGGTGTTCCTGACTCCAGAGCCAGTTCTCTATGCACTGTGTCACCTAGCTCACCCCCCACCCCTTCTCTTTCAAAGTGTGCCATGCACAAAGGAGACCAGAGATGGCCAACCTAAAAAGAAAATTGGGGATTGTTTTTCTGTTCACCATTTACTATAATTCTGCATTAGACCATTATTTAAAAACATAATTTTCTGTTTTGTCCCACATTGACTTGAATCACTATTGAAAAAAGCTAAAATCCAGGACTTTTCCCAAAAAGTAACTCTCCCACCCCCCTGCCAACTTTCTTTGATGCTTAAAGAGTATTATTTTTATTTTGGTGAAAAATGGTATGGAAACTCCATGAAACACACTAATCACAAAGCACAAGGGTCCAAATCTGCTCAGTACGTGCCTTGGGGGGGGCTCAGACACCACCAGCATGAGAGTTAGCAGGCTAGTGACAAGTGAATTCCTCTGACCTGTCCATAGCAGAAGACTTAGAGGCACCTCTTTCTAGAAAAGACACATGTGATCATAGATTATGCATTAGCAGGGACCCAGTAGGCAGCCCACTAATTCTATGGGGGCAGCTAAGCAGGGCAGTGCACAGAGCACTGGTTTTAGACTCAGGAAGACTCATCTTCATGAGTTCCAATCTGACCTCAGATGGTTACAATTAGCAACACCCTAATTTTATAGATAAAGGAAACTGAGGAATAAAGAGGTTGAGTGACTATCCCATAGTCACACAGCTAGTGTCAGAGGTGGGATTTGAATCCTGGTCTTCTTTGGAAGAGGAAAAGAATGCCTCTCCCCCTCCTTTGACTCTGTTGTGTTGTTATTATGGGTTTCCTCATGAATGGGAAGGATCATGATCTATACTTCTGGAAAAAGGGTAATGGGACTATCAGCCCCAGTGACAGGGGCCTGATCTCTTACCAGAGCCATAGCACCTCCATATGGATTCCCCAGGAGTGCTTCCTAGCCTGCCCTGGGTGTCCTGGCTTTGACCCTGTCACCTTCATCTTCTACCAGGCTGTAAAGGGAAGGACATCCCCTCAGCACCTCGACAGATCCATGAAACAAAGCTACAAGCATTCATGAGAAGGTTGCATTCAAGGCATCTCCAGAAAGCAGAAGGCTAATATGGGTGTTGAAACTGGAGGTGGGCAGAGCTGCAGGAAGTCCACATCTGGACAGGCTGGACGGAGCTTCCTGCTCTGCGTACAGCCTCAGTATGCTGCCGTCCCACAGTCCAGGATTTCATCCATGGGTGTGGGCACAGAGTGACACCCCGACCTGCCCCAGGAGACAAGTAGTCACGGTCCAATCCCTCCAGGGGCAGTTTCTTTCCTGCCAAGCCATCCATCAGTCCTTAGCTACCTTAGGTCCCCGGGGACAGATAGATGCCCTGTCCGCTCTCATCTCTTCAAACCAGAACTCTGCAAGGCTTTCAGATGAAAGACTGAGTCAAACCAGAACATCTTACTGGCCATTTCATGCACATGGATGACTTCAAGGCATACAAACCCAGTGAGAACCCCATTAAATGGCTCCTCCACCTCACAGCCCCCTTTACTAATGGAACCAAAGTGGCCTTTGTACCTGATAACTATAAAATTCTTCAAGTACCCTCCCTCCCAGAAAGATAGAAATGGAAGGCCCCAAGCCTGAATCCAGAGGTCACATTGAAACAATGGATAAAGCTGATACCAATGCAAATGACATTCTTCTCCAGGTAAAACACATCCACCATCAAGATAACAGGGAGAAGGGTATATGTTAAGAGACTGGCTGACATCCTGAAATCAAAGGCAAACAGGAAGAACATAGGGAAAGCCAGTAACAGACTGGATGTTATGCAAATCTTGACTGATAGGTTTGACTGAATCATGGTGGGAAGCCTTGGCACAGTGCCAGTGAGGCACGGGCCCAGCACCCTCAGGGAGGGAGAGAAGGGGAGAGCTTCTGAGCCAAAGACAAGGAAGAGGACAGATGTAGAAAGACATTGGGCAGGAACAAGGATTGGCTGATGGGCACATACCATCAGGTTTGTCCAATGCAGCCAGAAGCATGTCACTCACAGATGTAGTCAATACAATGGCCAGGGTCCACAAAAGGAATCCAAAGGCCCTCCGTGGGCAACATCCTCATGAATTCAGCCACCGATCTATGGATGAAGAAGCCTTCAACACATATGTCTATGACAGGAGGGTGTGCTTGTACAAAAATGATAGCGCCAAGAATAATAGAAGGGTTAGCTTTAAGAAGCTCAGGCTTAGTGATCAATGATAATTATGCAATGAAATGGTAGAAACTGTCCAACATATTACTGCAGGGTGTAAAAATTGAGCACCTACTGAATACCCAGGTGGGCATGGCTGGGTGGCTAAAATTATACATTAGAGGCTGGCTGTCTTTCATGGACTGACAGACAACCAATCTGCAGGGTACCACTACAGACTTCAAAATGTCTTAGAGAACTCAAACAATAAATTATGTTGGAATTGGACCCTTGTCAGAACAATGCTTCTACAACCCCATGAACATAACCTTGACCCATAAAAACATGCACATGGATGACAGTGTTTACAATGCATTCTGCCATGCCAAATATCCTTGGCCTCCAAGCTACATGGAATGAGAAGCTTTCAAAATTTAGAGAGCTGATGAAGGGGATCAAAATCAGGGGCCCGTGGGGAGGATGAGGAGCGTAGCAGCCCTGTTGTCTCGTATGCTGCTGAAGGAATCCTGAGGGTGCTTGGGGTGAGCTTCCAGAGAGTGCACTGACATCATGATACTGTTAGTGGGTGACCCATCATGATAACCATGTCCTCAGTAGCACCATTGTTCCACCCCCAGCCAGGAGACTTGAGCAGGCAGGGCAGTCTCAGCACCTTACTGTCTTCTGAGTTGGCTCCCAGGGCCATGGATGGAGTTGCCAAAACCTCAGCTTGGAACCTCTGAGTCTCTGACTCATCTACCACCCTGTGCTTCTCCTGTGGCCAGCAAAGTCCAGTGGTCCTCCTGGGGTACTTAAGGCTGACTTGTAGCCCCAGCTCCTATTCTTTCATGTCTACCTCCTCTACTTCCCAACCCCTTCCACTATCTTCTCCTCCCCTCTGCCTGAGCCATGGCCAGGGATGGTTACATTCTGGATGTCACTATTATCTATGTTACTCAAGGCCTTGCAGGCTTGAACCAGCTCATAAGCCAACAGTTCATTTGATTTCAGTGTAAGCACTTATGTCTCAGAAATTGGTAAATGCTGCAAACTAGGCCCTGATTCATTGTTTTGTTGATGGTCTCGACTTAAGAAAATGATAGAGGAAATGTGAAGAAATGCCGCTAAAACTTCAAAATGTCCTCTATATGTTGCTATGCTCCCCACAAAAGCCAGTTGTTAAACATTTCCCAGCAAATCCCGGATACTGCAATCAAAAACTGACCGTATGAGCAATGCCTACACATGGCTTGTCACATCACTTCCCTTTGCCTTTTTTTCCTTCATTTCTGGGCAGAGGGAGCAGGTCTAGAGCTGCCACCAAAAGACAGAAAAAGAAGAAAGGAGGGCCACTGACACATGCTTTTGAAAGGCATTGGAGAGAGTGGACTGAAGGCCAGAAGACCTCATGGAGAAGCACGGACACTGGGAAAGTAACATGTGTGATGCAGCTCCAGAGAGAAGCCAGGACTGCTGGCGGGGGCCTGCTCCAGTCCTCCTCAGGCTCTCTTCCAGGTCCACATGAAAGCATTCTGGGAGCTGAGGTTGGCGAAGTTCAGAAGTTTTTAAAATGAAGAGAAAACCATGTTCTGGGATAATAGCAGGATGGTGACGGGGCCCATTTCCCTCTGGACTCAGACACTGCAATAGGTATTCGGATGGCTGTGGTTACTATCGTTCTCATGCATTAGGGACAGCATTAGCTCTGGGTGCCTCAGCAGGAAGCCTGAGGCCCCTGGTCTCTGGCCAGAGAATTCTCCTTCCTCTGGGGTGAGGGCTTGGCTCAGCTGGGTCTGCACACCTGGGGCCTGTTGTATGAAAGAGAGCCACTAAGTGACAGTGGGGCCTGTGGTAACAACCAGGCCAAGAAAGGTGCTTCTCCATCATGGAATGTCAGGCTAAGGCCGGGTGTCTCATTCAGCTGTCCGCTGACCCTTTGCTCTAGGCTGATCATCAAACGTCTACACTGGTAACCAGAGCTGCCTAGACTTCTTCCTAGCCTCTGGGCACGCTTCCTCCCTCTTCTAGCAGGGCCTTCCCTGGGGAAGGGTGCCCCTGGCCCTGCTGAAGAGGTCACATGCCTGCCCTTTTTGGGTCTGGTCAGTCGGTGATTGGAGCTGAGGATATCCTGAACTCCTGGTCCCAGTGGGTTGGTGGGTAGTGGTAGTGGGGCCCAATACTCTTCCAGGTTATGTTGGGCTTGAATACGAATGGGAAGGTACCCAGACTCTTTCAGAAACCTGGTACAACATCTATGCTGATTACCAGAGAGAGATGAATGAATGAGTGAGCGAGTGAATGAATGAGTGAGTGAGTGAGTGAATGAATGAGTGAGCGAGTGAA
This sequence comes from Dromiciops gliroides, assembly GCF_019393635.1. NCBI lineage: Eukaryota > Metazoa > Chordata > Mammalia > Microbiotheria > Microbiotheriidae > Dromiciops > Dromiciops gliroides. The sequence continues at coordinate 280,178,288 of NC_057866.1, read as the reverse complement.
TGAATGAGTGAGCGAGTGAGTGAATGAATGAGTGAGCGAGTGAGTGAATGAATGAATGAGCGAGTGAGTGAATGAATGAATGAGCGAGTGAATGAATGAATGAATTCACTGTACCAATGCGCTGGAAATACTGATAGATCAAGGAGACTCTGCCTGCCCACAAGGAGCTCACCATCCAATGGGGGAGCCAGTACATACAGGTCCATGGGGCCAGGCAATGGAGTTATGATCTGGGAAGTCACAGAGATGGTGAATGGAAGTCCAGAGGCCGGTGGTGCTGGGGACTCATTTGTAATTCTCAGAGGAAGGGGTGGGGCCAGTGGAGGAGGTTGAGGCTCAAAGCAGAGGAGAGCAGAGACAAAGATAGACAGAGACAGAACAACCAATCAGAAGGCATTTATCAAATACCTACTTTGACTAAGAAATGTGGCAGGTGCTGGGAAAAGAAAGAAGGAAAGAGAGAGAGGGAGGGAGGGAGAAAGAAGGAAGGAAAGGAGGAGGAGAGGTGAGAACTTAAGACACTGAAGGCCCTTAAATCTGTGATCTCTGACATCAGAGAAACATAACTCAACATGTGCATTTTCCCCATGAACGTGGGCAGGCAGCCCAGAGAGGTGGCGAGGGCAGTTTCCTTCTCACAGAGCCAGCCTCTCCTCTTTGCTGCCAAAGTCCCCCTGACAATAACGATCACTGCACTTTGGAGAGGTCTCTCTCCCAGCAGGCCTAGGCCATGCATGGTGAGGGCCAGCATGGCCATCCCGTTGTACAAGAGGTATGTGCAGTGACTTTCTGAGAGTCTCCCAGTTGTCCCAGAGCCGGTGAGGGACTCTAGCCCCACCCTTCTCTGTCCTGCAGGATGCCCTTGGCCAGCTTCTCAAGGAGTCTACAGCCAGGAAGTGCACAGAGCTGCTGCAGACCCAGGACCAAGAAGGATGGAACTATGGGTCAGTCTCCCCTGGGAACTTCGTGTCCTTCAGTCTTGGGACTCAGGGAGGACAGGGTCTGGACTGTGGTCCAGGGCAGAGCAAGGAGGCCCGGCTGGTTACATTCAGGGCCAGGCCTCACAGTCACTCTATTCTTTCAGACCATTTGTTGTCCCAGAGATAGATCCAAGATCTGGGTCTAGTTATCGTGTCCATGACAGCTCTGAATCGCAGATAGTCCCTTACAGCTGTGTGACCCTGGGCAAGTCATTTCACTTCTATGACCAGAACACCTATCATCCAGGGTTGTTGTGGGGATCAGATGCTATAATGTGCGAACGGTGCTTTACAAACCATAAAAAGCTGTCTAAATGCTGGCTGTGGCCCTAATTAGTAGTGAAAACAGATGGCACGTCAGAGTTTTTGACCAGTCAATCAAACAATAAGCACTTATTATGCACCTACCATGGACCAGGCAGTGCCCTAAGCCCTGGACATACAAAAAAGAGGCCAAAGACGATTCAGTTTTCTGCTCCTCTGGTGTAGGCAGCAGCTGTACTCCTGAGCAATGGTGTTGGCACCATCAGGTCAGTTTTGGTGGCCTACACCCCCTCCACCATTTACTGGTTCATTGACCTGGTCATGCCCACTCCCTTCCCCATCACTGCCCGTCCAATCAATTGCCAAGTCCCTGAGACTCCCCCTGCAGGGTCCCCACCTGTCCCTCCAGCACCCTGTCAATGCTCAGTGGCTCTGATCACCTCCTTCTGTTGTTCTTGTAGCAAGTGCCGATTGCTAGTGTTTCCTGGAGCCATCATCCTGCACACACCTCTGAACATCATTTTTCTAAGGTACAAGTGCGACTGTGTCACCAGCTCCCGGATGTTTGCAGCATCAGATGCAAACTGCCCCCCTCTCCGCCCAGCTTCACATTCCAGCTTCCTCACTATCTGGCACGATTCTTTCCCATCAGCCCCCTTCTGTCGAGAGAAAGCAGGCAGGCAGACCTGGGGGAAGGTCCCTGCTCTCAGGCATGTTGGGCAGGGCTCTAGGTAGCGCTCAAAGATGAAAAAGTGGCATAGAGAAGGTGCCAACTGACATTGATAATGGGATGCCATCAGAACACAGGTCTGGTCCTGCCTTCTCCTCCCTCCTTCACTCCCTGGTCAGCTCTTTCAGCAGTAGGGTCAGTTCGAGGGGGTTGGTTTGGGGCCAATGCCGGGGTGGTATCCTGGAAAAGGCAAGAGACTTAGAGATCTGGGTTCAAATCGGTGGGACCCTTTCTGAGTCTCAGGTTATAATCTATGCAATGGGGATGGAGGCAACACCCCACCTGCCTACCTACTCCCTACGTGCCTATGTACTTGTGTACATACATACCCACACATATACATGCCTAGCTGTGTTTGTGTATCCCTTTGTATCTTCATGCAAAGGGTAGGGGGAAAGTACTTTGTTAACCAGGACTTGTTCTAGGTATGGGAGTCATTCTCAAAATCCCAATTTAAGATGATGCTATAATTACCAAACATGGGGGAAATGTTATCTTCTTTCTCAGTCCTTCCCTGTCACTTGCAAACTAATTCACTATCTGTCCATCCATTCATCCATCCATCTGTGCATCCATCCATCCATCCATCCATCCATCCATCCATCCATCCATCCATCCATCCATCCATCCATCCATCCATCCATCCATCCATCCATCCATCCATCCATCCATCCATCCTCCATCCATCCATCCATCTATCCATCTATCCGTTCATCCATCCTATATTATTTTCTCAAGGTTGGAAGAGATAGCTGGTTAACTTAACTTCTTGGAGGCAGTGTGGTTCAATGAAAATATCCCTTTCTCTGGGATCTGAGGACCTCACCTTGGTTGCTTATTACCTGAGTGACCTCAAGCAAGTCACTTCCCTTTCCTGGGCCTGAGTTTCCATAAAATGTGATGTTGTACTAGATGTCCTCTGCAGTTCCTTCTGGATTTAGATTTATGATCCTGTGACCTCTCTGGGACTCGGTTTCCTCCTCCAGAAAATGAGGAGGGCCAGACCAGCTGGTCTCTGAGGCCCCGAAAGCTCAAGAGCTGACAGCCAGGGGGTCTCAGACCTGCCGTGCCCAGGATCATCTGCCCAGCAGCCTGTGCCTGAGCAGGAAGCAGTCTTCTTCTAAGTGTTGTGGCTCCCAACAGGGAAGCTAGCCTATTGGAACATGGCCCCTCCTCCGGGGGATGGCTGAGGGCAGTGGGGAGGTCAGGAATGTGGTGGGAAGGTCACTCATTGCTCTGAGCCACATGGCTGCACAGAGAAGGCTTGCGTTGGCTTCCATCCACCTTATTGTCCTACAGGAAACCTCCATGGGGTATTTTTAATCACTTTTACTCTGAGCAGGGGTATGTGGTTATTTTAATCATTCCTGTTAGGAAAAAAACCAGGCAGCGCCTGGGAGATTGATTCTCCGGTGCCCCGTTGGTGGCCAGGACGCTGCAGCCAAGCCGGAAAGGGCGGGCAAAGGACAGGGAAGGAAGGAAAGGAAAGATGAGGACCGCCTAGGACAGCGGGGCTTTTGTCCTTTGTCTCAGCCTTCCCCAGGCCTGAGAACAGGCCTCCCCTAGCCATCTCCAGTGGACAAGAGGGCTTCATGTGTGGCCCCCACTGAAGCTCATCAGCAGCACTGCTAGGAAGCCATGGGCACATTGTGGGCGCTCCTCCGCTCGCTAGGGTCAGGCAGCAGCTCCGGGAGTAGAGCTTGCTTTCTGGGTGAGGGGCCACACCTCTGAGTGCTGGGGAGGTGAAAGCTTCAGGAGAAGACTCTCAGTATCTGCTGCTCAGAAAGGATCAGAGACCAGGCAATGGATGCTGGGCCAGCATGGGGTGGCCGTGCTCTGTCAGGGGCAGCCGTGCTCCGTCAGGGGCAGCAGGGAGCTGGCCTCCCCTGCTGGCTTAAGGCTTCCCATTGATTTCTCCATTAGGTGCTTGGCCCCAGAGAAACACCTGCCCTGAGCAAATGTTCACCTGTTCAAATATCCCTCCCGGCCTTTGCTCTGACCCCTGCTTGCCTTGAATCAGATGATTATGAGCAAGCAAAATATTCAGGGTATTGAGTAACAATAGCTAGGACAATACTACGTTAAGGATTTACTGTTTCATAATTGCAATAATGTAACATGAAGGTGTATTGAGAAAGCAATTTAAGAAAACATAATTCTCTTTTATTATAGGATAGCTCACCATTACTAATAACAGCTAGCATTTACATAGCACTTTAAGGCTGGCAAAGTATTTTACAGTTATTATCTCATTTGATCCTCACAGCAACCCTGGGAGGTAGGCACTATCATTGTGCCCATTTCACAGATGAGGAGACTGACTGAGAAAGAACAAGGGGCTTGTCTAGGGTCACCAGGTCCTCTGTGACGCCAAGCCTTGCACTCTATCGTTTGTCCCTCCTGGCTGCCTAGGTCTCCTTTGCCTCTCTCAGTCTCCCCAAAGCCCTATGTAGAGCCCTATGTAGAGTGGCCCCTTTCACCCTGTCCAAGGCCATGGGCAAAGAGGAGGCCTGCTCAAGGATGAAAATAAAGAGGGAACAGCCCCTTGTTCTCTGAGTCCAGAGTCCCTTCATCAATGACCAGGGGAACGGCCAGGTAACAAGTCTGCTGGCACTGAGCTCCCTGCCCTAGGCTGAACTGTGGTGCCACCTGCACCCTGAGCCCTTTCTCCATGTTTGGAGTCCCCAGTCCCTCTAGAATGTCTGGTGGAAGGGGAGTGGCAGGGGGAAAGGAGCACCCTCCCTCTGCACTTCTCCCAGGGCTCTTGAGTCCAGCCCACTGCTGTATCTGCTGGGAGATGGGAGAGAGGTGGGCATGTAGCCTGGGCAGGGTTTTATGTGCTGGTGAAGCTGTATTCCCCAGGTCTTTGGCAGGGGGCATTTGTTTACTAGTCCTATGCTAACAGGAAAGACTGCCCACTACAGCTCCCAAACTGCTTTGTGTTCTCAGGGCACAGGCTCCATCTTTTCTGTGAGGAATGTGGCGCCCCAGGGGGAAAGATAGGAGGTTGGGGATTATAAGCACCATACCATTCCTAACACACCTGGGGCAGATTCCTGGCCCATCCTTTGAGAAGCATGGTGAACCCCATCCAAGCCTGCATGCTTGCTTCTTTGGGACACCCATTCCCAGGATGTGAAGGTCCCAGAGCTAGAGTGAGGAGGGACCTCAGAGCTCAGTCCTTTATTTAATGGATGAGTAAACTGAGGCCACAGAAAGCGGGCCTTGCTTGCCTAAGGGGTTACACATGCCAGAAAATACTGCTGTGTGTCTTAGTTAGCTATGTACTAAATCAAGATGTGATAGAAGTAAAGAGCTGTGTTATGGACCAAGAGTTTTAATTTTTTTCTATTATATATTCCCTTTAATGTAAGATCACTAGGGCCAGGACTGTATCCCCCTAGTGCCTAGTAACAGTCTCTAGACACAATTAATGATTAATAAATGTTTGTTAATGAATGACTAACGAATGAATGAATGAAAGAAACAGTGAATGAATGAATGAATGAATGAATGAGTGAATGAATGAGTGAATGAATGAAGCAATGGATAACCTTCCAGATCAATGGTTCTCCCAATCTTCCATCTTGGTAAATGTTCCTCATAGATTGCTTTGAAAAAGGAGGGGGAGTGTAGACAGGCTCTTTATAATGGAGCCTCCAGAAGGATTACTTTATCTAGGTCCTTTCATCTAGGAGCACCTGGGGAGGGCTGTTTTTTGGGAGGAGTCCCTGGGAAGTATTTAGTTAACAAGTAGGCACAATCTCTCAGAGGAGAAAGCCAAGTAACAAGCCTGCTCCCTTGTTTGCCCCTACCTGGGGAACAGAAATCTGGCCAGATGTTCCTTGGAAATGGAAGGAAATTTCATGGACTAAGAATGGTAGGAAAGTTTAGGTTGGCCCAGCACAATGCAATGGATTTCTGTTTCTGAAAGCTCACTGGGGATATCCTTAGGATTTAATCCTGATTTTAATGATAGGAAAATATCTGGCCTCTTTTCTGGTGGCCATGACAACCCTCGTCCAAAGCACAGAGTTATACCTTCTGATGGAATAACCACGTTGAATTATACTGGAAACCACTGAGCTAGGAGGAAAGGTGTGTTGTTGTTGTGCTGGTTCAGTTGTGTATGACTCTTTGTGACCCTACTTGGGGTTTTCTTGGCAAAGATACTGGAGCAGTTTGCCATTTCCTTCTCCACCTCATTTTATAGTTGAGGAAACTAAGGCAAACAGAGTTAACTGACTTGCCAGGTCACATAGTTAGTAAATGTCTAGGCCAGATTTGAAACCCATGAAGAAGAGTCTTCTTGATTCCAAGTGCAGTTTTTTATCCACTGGGTCACTAACTGCTTCTTGGAGGAAAGGATGTGGAGAAACAAGCAGAAACCTGGCCTGGTAGAGTAGTGACCAAGAACTCTTAATTATCCAGACACCTGCTAGAGCCCTCACTGTACTCAACAGAGCAGTCAATGACTTGTGAACTTGCCTTTGTGCTCATTTCATCCTCAACATTCGAGGAGAGGCTACGGAGAAGGGCTGGTCTTACTCTGACAAATAGAGGGACCAGCAGCAGAAATAGAAAGAATGGGAGCTTTGGTGAGCAGTGGCCACTCTGTGTTAGGATCCAGGGGCAAAAGGAGAAGAAAACTGGATGGAGTCTGAAATTCATGCTTGAGTCTGGGAAAGCAGATTTCAGGGCATTCAGGGAAAAGTCAGGTAGGATCTAACCACGAACTGAGATCTTGTAGGAGGATTCAGCCCAAGTAAGATGGGAGGATCTCAAGTCACTGCACTGGGCCAGTGATGATGAGAGGCAGTCACCAAGCTCCCTGTGTTTCCTAGCCTCCAAGTCCAGCCTTCCAACCAAGAGGCAAGTGTTCACTGCTCACTCATTCCTTCCTGCTGATCTGACAAGGGCTGGTGGAATTGAAAGCTGCCAGTATTTACTCACAACAGAGGAAGTCACAGAAAGTGTTAGACTCACATCAAATCCTACCTCCAGTTCTGACATTTACTCTCTGTGTGACCTTGGGTAAGTCCCTTCACCTTTTGGCACCCTAGGAAACTCCAACATGGGAGTTCTCCATACTGCTGAAAAGACTGGTCTGGACAAGCATCCATAAACAAATAAAAAGGGCTGGGAAATATCATATGATGTGAAGATGGATCCTCCTAGACTATAATCCCCTTTTCTATTCTTCTACCTCCCCATAATACTTGGTACAGTCATCTCTTTCTTGGTTAAAAGTTTGGCCAAGGAGCACTAGGTGGCGCAGTGGATAAAGCACTGCCCTGGATTTGGGAGGACCTGAGTTCAAATCCGCTTCAGTCATTTCACCCTTACTAGCAAGTTACTTGGGCAAGTCACTTAACCCTCATTGCCCCACAAAAAAAAAAAAAAGTTTGCCAAGCCATCTGCTATTGGTTACGTTGATTTGCTCATAGTCGCCAGCTATGTTCTTGTACACTGCCTTCTCTCCTCTGACACTGCCATCACTGTAGTGCTGCAGCCACCATTTGAGCATCCTGGTGGGTGCCACTGCCTCAGCTCTGTCCCCACCAGTTCATCATCCCCCTCAGCCATCACATGGTGCTTTGCTTGTCTGACCCTGTCATCCTGCCCCCCCCCCCCATACTTCAGCAATGTCCCTATTCCCCTCAGATCTAGTGTAAGCTCCTCTTTCTAACCTGGACCCCTCCTTTCTTTCCATCCTCTTATACCTTTCTCCTCTCTCTCGCCAGCCTCCTCCCCACCCATCCTTTCCTTAGCTGTGCCTCATTCCAGCTCTGAGGTACTTTCCTGGGATCCTGGGATGTTCTTCCTCGCCTCCTTCTGTCAGCATTCCCTAAGGCCTGTCAGGTCCCCTGCTGAAATCCTGCCTTTTGTACCAGAAGCCTTTACCTACTCTGCCTTCCCTGGGCCACCAATGCCCAATGGATTTTGTGCTGTATCTTGTTTGGCGATGGCTGTCTGCCTGCTGTGTCCCCCATCAGACTGGGTGCTCTGTGAGGGGTGGCACTGCCTTTCTTTTTGTCTGTGCCCTAGCACCCAGCACCCAGCACCCAGCAGGTACTTACAGGCTGTGTATTAAAAATGAAGCCACTGAGGCACAGGTGAGGAGCTGCTTGCCTCTGGCCATTTGTTCTCTGTGGACTGAGCAACAGCCCAGAATTGAAGTCCCTTGCTGCCCCTCAACACAGTAGATATGTGTCTACCTGGTAAGTGTATAAGTTGTAGGATGGAAAAGGAGGAGGAAGAGGAGGAGGAGGAAGAGGAAGAAGAAGAGGAGGAAGAGGAGAAGGAGGAGGAGGAAGAAGAGGGTGACAGGGATGAATGGCAGGAGCCTATCAAGTGGCCCAAGAACATAAGCCATGAGAAAAGAAGGGAGGATAAGCTTTGATCCAGCTGGGGAAGAAGGCTGTGAAGAAAACCACTGGGCAGCACATGGTTTGCCCAAGTTTAAAAAAAAGAGTTTTTATCACCAGCAGGTCATCCTCTTCTTCCTCACACTGCACTAACCCCTGGGGTTGGCCACTGGCCACATTCCCCTCAGCCCCTGGGGCTCTGGGGCAACAGAGAGCCACACAGGGACAGGGCATGCCCTTCACTCCTATTTTTCCCCTGGATTTTTCAGATTACAGGTCAATGACAGTGCTTGGATGGCTGGATGGGGAGAGCTACTGATGGGTCTGGACTTATGACATTCCAGATACTAAGTGTCTGTGTCTGTCTGCCTATCTCTTCCCTCTCTGTCTCTCCTCTCTCCTCACTCCTCTCTTTCTCTCTCTTTTTTTTTTAGGGGGAAGATTGGTGAAAAATTAAATGAAACACATTAGACATTTTCCAGAAAATTTAAGGCACATTTTCTACATATTTCAAAAGACCAAGTGTGTGTTTCATAAGCATTTGTTTTCTGCTGCTAAATCAGCAAAGAACTAATTTTTCATCACCTGTTCTCCCTGCTGGTAGGAATACAAGCCAAATGATACACTATTCATCTTTAATTGATTTGGTCAAACTCCTGCCAATGAGCTGACTTTGTAGAGATTTGCTAAGGTTTTGTGTATGAAATCACAGCCTTCCCACTTGTCAGTGTTGTTCTTTTCTGTTGGGGACACACGGCTTGTGGGTCCTGCATCTAAAAGAGGAATTCAATGACATAATTCACCACCATCCCCCCCCACCTCCATCCTTGTTGAAGAGCAGATTCCTTGGGTGGTGTGACCTCGATTGCTGGTTTATAAAATTCTTCATCTGAAGAGGACAGGGCCCTTTTCAAGGTTTGGGGAATTCCAGGAACTTTGGGATGCCAGAACCTCTTCTGAGCTATGTAAACAGAGTTACCATCAGCATATTCACTTATTGTTTACATATATGTCTTAAAATTTTGGGGATGTATCACACATATGTCCTTAGTTCAACTAACTTCCCCAAGTTCTTGGGAAAATATGAAGTTTTGTGTGTGTACATGCACACACATACACCTGCCCATAGAGGATCTCATCTCAGAGGTCACCCAGGCTGATCAATGCTTGAGCAAGACTTCCCCCTCTGCAGTGTTTCTGAGCCATGGTGTCCAGCCTTCCGTTGGAAAGGAGCCAGCAAAGAGGGGGTACTTCCCACCTCACAAGCCAATGCTTTCTACCTTTGGATAGCTCTAATCATTAGGAATTTTCCCCTGATGTGGAACCTGGATCTGGACTGAGGGTGGGGAATGTGCAGCTCATAGAATAAGCAGAGTTGGAGAGTTTAGAGCCTAAAGTGCAAATTCTATTAAAGTAGATTTGATTAGTGTCAACTCAGGAAATAATGCTCTGTTGTCTCCAATGAGCAGATTGGAAGATTGCCTTCTGTTTTGATTTAGATATTTAGAATAACTCTTGTATCAGAAGCTCCCTGATAGCACAGAGGCCTGGACACACACTGGGGACTTCTTGTTTCTATGGTGCATGTCCCAAATGAGGCATCTTCTGGGGAGTCAATACCCGGCATTGTGAAAGGGTAGTCACTGGCTCACCTTACAAGCACTTGGGCTCCTCCCATGGCTCAAAACAAAAGCCAGTGATATTTACAGATTAATGGGTACCAAAAAGATTTTCATTTGCATCCACAGAGATCTATCTGTGTGCCCTTTCCTAAAAGACCTGCACAGATTCAGTGACTTATTGCCTTGAGTAGGAATTGGTTAAAGGAGCAAGCTGGGCTTAACTCCCGCAAGCCAGCGCACCCCTCTGAGATTCCCTTGTCTGGCTGTTTCTCATTCCCAACAGGTATCTCCTGGTGTCACTAGCCATTGCTCCACATTGCTCTCTACCTCTGACAGCCCCCATCAGCTCCCAGCATATTGGAGAGTTTGCCTCTGTCCCTGGCTCCCACGGTTTTATATTTTCTAGCAGATGGCACACATTGCCCTCTTCAGGGCACTAGTCTTCGCCCTTCAACCTCTCATGATACTCTGTTGATCTTGGACAATTGTGTTTGCTTGGTGTCTCTGGGTTTGAGTCTCATCAGCTAGTCTTATCTAAATTGCCTGGTAATGAGATTGGCAGGGCTCTTAATGAACCAGAACTGGAGGTGTCTTCAAAAGGCCTTAGTTCTCCCTGATATTAGATCTTCAATCCAGCTAGCTGTCAGGGCCTGGGCCAGCAACAGTCTACTGTAAGTCTTTTCAGGGGTAAATCTACTGTTGTGTCTCCCAGACTCAAATCAGGTGAGGAGCTTGCAAACCTCAGATCAGGATGGTAGCAGTCAGACTCATCCCACATAAGGTCACTTCAGGTTCACTCAAGTTTGCTGATTACCAGCCTGAGTGTCCCCTGAGATCCTGAAGACCACTGAATTTAGTAGCCAGAGAAAGCAGCATCAAGAAGCACAGAAAACACAACCCATGACCAAATAAACCCATTAATACCCTCCAGAAGGCATAGAGGGAGCATTGAGAGAGCTTGAGACCCAACTGGAAATGGGGAATGAAGAAGGGGGAAGAATGAAGAATGGCTGAGGTTACAACTTCAGACCCTGGATGGATGGTGGTACCCCCCTTCAGAAACAGGGAGTTGTAGGAGGGATGGGCTTGGGCTGGGGGAGAAAGGTTTCCATTTTGGCCACGTGGAGCGTGAGATGGTGCTGGAACATGCCTGGAGATAAGTGGCTGCAGTTCAGGAGAGAAGTTGGGTTGGCTCTGTATGGAGGACATGAGATCTTCAAAAGACAACTGCCCTCCAGCTGACTGCCCTCTTGGTCCCCTGGCCAATGGTCCTTTCTCCACTATGTGTTTGGCAATTTCTCATCCTCTGCCTTGTTTCCTCTCTTGTATTGCCCGGGATATGCTTTAATCTTTCATTGTGCTCATGAACCAGACTGTAAGCTCTCTGAGGGTGGGGGTCTTAGACTTCCTTGTGTTCCCTCCAAGCATCTGGCACAGGGTGTGGCTTGTGGAAGGTGCTTCATGAATTTTTGTCATTGGATCCAGAGGGAGTCTGATGAGTGACAGAGTCGTGCCGAGGTGAGCTGGGGGTGAGGGTCTTTAGAAGCCACATGGAGTTGTAAAAAGTCCAGTGCTTTGGAAGGTGACTGGCTGCTATCTTGGATGGGTGGCTGCCACTACCTCCACTTCCCTCAGCACTTTCTCCTGTCTGTGGCTCTCTAGGATTTTGCCCAAATCTGTCACAGCGAGCAGCATCAAAAATAGACCACAGCTCTCTTTGCCCTTGGTTGACCTCCTGGGGTGTTTGCAAAGGCTGCTTTGAATCTAAGTCCACCCTCCCCTGAGGTGAGAGGCCACACAGGGCTGGGGGGCTGACAGTCACCCCCTCACTTTAAGCAGTTCCACACCTGCCTGATGGGTCATTAGAGAAACAGAAATCATCTCCTTCCAACATGGACTTTCTTACTTTATTGGGAAACACTAAATCACAACAATCAACATTTAATTAGTGCTTTGAGGTTTACCTGTTAGCGATCCCCATAACAAGCCTAGGAGGTAGCTCTACTATTGTCCCCATCTTACAGAAGAGGGAACTGAGGCCACAAGAAACTAAAGCCAAGGACACACAGCTGCTAAGTGCCACCTGCCTCCAGCTGAGTGCCCCCCCTCACTGGCCACCCCCCAGCTGCCTTCTGGAGTCACAGAATGTTGATGCTGCTCATCCTACAGAAGAAGAAACAGCCCCAGATGGGAAGGAACTTGCCTAAAGTCACCCGCCTGGTGATGACAGAACAGGGACCGGATTGTGTCCAAACCCAGCATCCTTTCCATGACTTCCAGTGTTACAGCTCCTCCTGTGCCCAGGCTGATGGAGCCGCAGATTTCTCAGGGGAGAGTCTTTAAATGCAGGTGACACAATGACTACAACCACAGAGGAAATGGTGACCCTGAAGTAAGAGTGGTGACCTGATGTCATTTTCATGGACCCCTGGTGAGAACTCCTGCATGGCCCCAGTTTTCCTTTGGTAGGAGTCTAAGCTACACAACTGGTCCATCCCTGTCCGCCTCTAAACTCACAGAATCATGGACCCTGAGATGGAGAAGGGAAGTAGAGGGCATCTCGTCCACACCAAACCTGTGAGAGGACGCTCTGCACGTCAGGGCCTCATTTCCAAGAGGATGAGCAAAAGAAGCAGCATTGATGTAGCACCTACTGTGTGCCAGGCTCTGCACTAAGTGCTCTGCAAAGATTATGCCACTGGATGCTCACAACTTTGGGAGGGAGGCGCTATTATTCCCACTTACAGGTGAGGAAACTGAGGTGAACAGAGGTGAAGTGACTTACTAAGGGTCACATGGCTACTAGTGTTTGAGGTGACTCATCTTCCTGACTCACGCCCCAGGAGCTTCCTGGCAGCTGGCCCATCCCACTTGTGCACACTTCTATTCATTAGGGAGTCAGTCCCCGCAAGATAAAATTTGCCTCTTGCAACTTCCCTGGAGACTCCTAGTTTCTGCCTGGGGGGCAGAGCAAGAGAAGCTTAATTGCCTACACAGCCCTGAGTTTTCTCTTCTCCAGACCACAGATAGCCAGTTTTTATAGTTGCTCAGTCAATACACATTTATTCAGAGCCTGCTGTGGACCAGGCACTGTGCTACGTGCAGGGGATACAAAAAGAGGCAAAATACAGTCGCTGTCCTTGTGAAGTTTAGAGTCTAATGGGAGATTACACAGAAGAAGAAGAAGCTGAAGGGGAGGGAGGGGAGATGAAATTCCAGGAGTGCTGGCCCCGGGGGCAGAGCTACTGACCCCTGATGCTCACGGTCCTCTCCAGCTCCCCATGGTGATCCAGCTAGGAGCAAATGGACCATCTGCTCTTGGTGCTTAAGACCCCCAGGGTTCTTCCCCACCTTCCTTTCCAGGCTGATTGCGCGTCCCTCCCTTTCGGGCACACAGAGTCTGCACAGGTTTGATGCCCACGTCTCAATGCTCTCCTCTCTCCCCTCCACCTGCTGGCATCCTCAGCCAGTCGATTGTAGCTTCTGCTCTAACTCTCCCACCAATAAGTTGTATTAATTTTCTCTACGTCTGATTTTACTTAACAGGAGAGCAATGACTTCAGCAGCCTCTTGTCCACTCCCACACCACAGGAATCTCCACTATAATGTAGCCTGCTAGTGGGTTGTCCAGCATGGTAGGAAACATATTAATTGACATCTTTATAACTTCCTCCCATGGCCCTTACTTCTGCTCTCTGCAGTCAAGCAGACTTCCTTTCATGCACTTGAAGACAGGTCTCAGATCTTCCCTGAGTCTTCTCTTCTCCAGGCTGAACATCCTCAAAGGACATGGACTGGAGGCCCTTTCCGATTCTGGTTGCTTTCCCCAGGTGCTCTCTATTTCTCAGGCTCCTCCTTAAACCAGGAGGTTCTGAACCGACCAGAGGCCACCCTATGAGGTTTGACAATGGCAGAGGCCAGGGGACTACAAGTTCCCTATTTCTGGAAGCTTGGCCCCTCCTAATGTGGCTCATGGAATCTTCCATTGGTGGTTTTTGGGTGTCACACCACACTGCTCACTCATATTGAGATTTCAGGGAACTAAATAGCTCAGATTTTTTTTTTCAGAGCACCTGCTGTCTATCCAAATGTAAATTGTCATATGGGGTACCCAGGTGGCACAGTGGATAGAACGCTGGCCCTGAAATTGGAAGGACCTGAGTTCAAATCTCACCCCAGACTAGCTTTGTGACCCTGAGCAAGTCACTTGACCCCAATTGCCTCAAACATCCGGGGCCGTCTCCAGTCATCCTGATGTATATCTTGCCACTGGACCCAGATGGCTCTAGAGGAGAGAGTGAGGCTGGTGACCTTGCACAGCCCTCCCACACTTAAATCCAATTCACACAAGTCATTACATCACCTCCCAATGTCATGGTCCTCTTTGAGAAAGAAGGACAAACAACAACATACACTCATGAAGTTGGTTTTTTGGTACCAAAATACAAGTCCCTACATTTATGCCACCTGAATTCTATCCTACTAAGGTTCAGCCTGATGCTCTACCCTGAAGACTCTTTTGGATTCTGATTCTATCACCTACTATATTGGATGTCCATTGAAACTCAGTGTTGTCCCAAAATATGATGAGTACGCTCACCTGTCTTTATCCAAGTCACTGATAAACACAGAATAGGGAGGGCCAAGAACATATCCCTGTGTCCCACGGAACCATTAATAACTTCCTTCCATCTGACTGTATTGTGTTCCAATCTGCATTTCTCCATCTGCTCCAACAACTAGTATGACATGCTAGCCTGACGCTTTGTTTATATCAATAGTCATATGAAGGACATGCTCCCAATCCCTACTGGTTGGAGAAGAGAGAATTCAAGTGACTCTGAGCACATACCCCGTAGCTTGGCAAAGAGTTAAACCCAAACCCTAGAGGGAAGATGTTGGAGGGGTGACGAGAAAACTGCTCTATTGTAAGTGCGGCTGTGAATGGGTTAAGCCATTTGGAACCATGCCCAAACTGTCATCAAACTGTGCATGCCCTCTGACTCAACAGTACAATCACCTGGCTCATACCAGGAGGAGAATAAAGGGGCATATGTAAGTTTTATAGCAGTGTGTGTGTGTGTGTGTGTGTGTGTGTTGGTTAAGAACTATAGACTAAAGGGGTTGCCTACCTACTGAAAATGGCTGAGCAAATTATGTTTTATATGAGGGAATAATCTTTTGCTGTAAAAAATGAGGAAGGGCCTAGATTCAGAGCAATGTGGTTTTAAGCTTTAACTGCCCAGGTATTTTTATCTTTCCCCTTCTCCTCTAAAGTAACCCCCTTTCATGCTCCATATCCTGACATAGGTCAGGTCTCCAAGGGTCTCCTCTTCGCTTCAGTTTATCCCTTCCCCTTTGTGCTCCCCACCTTCCCAAGTCCTGCATCTGTTTCCTTCGGCATTCCCCTCTTCTCCCTAACAACCTGGGGTAGGGACAGGCATTCTAGGAGTTCCTTCAACCTTCTTCTCCTCTAGGAAGGAGCCCTCACCTACCCTTGAAACACTGATAACATTGGTAATGGCAGAAATATTGATATCAAACATTCCAGTGGAAGTCAGTGACCCAATTTTCTCTACTCTGCACAATGGTTGTGATTCCCAGCCTCATTCCCAGAAACTACTGGTGGGGTAGGTGTTTATACTTGAACTTTAAGGCACTTAAAATGGCTACAGCCATCTTAGACAAAGAAATTGAAGAAGCTGTAAATGAGCTTTCTAAGGAAAAACAAAAACTTAGGACCAGAGGGATTTACACGTGACTTCTATCAAGCATTTAAAGAACAATTACTTTTTATATTGTATAAACTGTTTGAAAAATAGGTCGAAGAGTCCCGCCAAATTACTTCTGTGACACAAATATAGTTTGGATACCAACACCAAGAAGGGCAAAAACAGAAAGAAAAGTGCAGACCAATTTCCCTAATGAATAATGATGCAAAATCTTTAAAGTACTAGCAAGGAGACCATAGCAATGTATCACAGAGATCATTCATCAGGCTGGATTTATAGCAGGAATGCAGGGCTGGTTCCTAATAGGAAAACTATAAGCATAATTGGTTATATCAATCACAAAAATAATACAAATTATGTGATTATACCAGTAGATGTAGAAAAAGTTTTAAACAAAATACAAGACCCATTCCTAGTAAGAACACTAGAAAGTATAGGAACAATAGAGCTTTTATTAAAATGTATTTATATTTAGTCATATTTATCCAAGACCAACAGCAATTTGTAATAGGGGTAAACTAAAAGCCTTTCCAATAAAACCAAGCAAAGGTGTCCATTATCACCATTATTATTCAATATTACTAGAAATGCTAGCTTTAGCAATAAGGCAAGAAAAAGAAAATGAAGGAATGAGAATAGGCAACAAGGAAACATAACTATCACTTTTTTTTTTCAGATGATAGGATGGTATACTTAGAGAAACCCAGAGTCAAATAAAAAACTAATCAAAATAATGAACAATGTTGGCAGATTTTCAGGATATAAAATAAGCCTATGGAAATCATCAGAATTTCCATATATTACCAACAAAACCCAGCAGGAAGAGTTGGAAAGAGAAATTCAATTTAAAATAACTGCAGACAGTATAAAATACTTGAGAGTACCTGCCAAGACACACACAGAAACTATATGAGTGCAATTATAAAACATTCTTCACAGAAATAAAGACAAATTGGAGAAACGATAATTGCTCAGGGGTAGAAAGAGCCAATATCATAAAATGGCAATATAGTACTACCTAAATTAATTTATTTATTCAGTCAATGCCACACCAATCAAACTACCAAGAATTACTATATAACCTTAAAAAATAATTACAGAATCCATCTTCAGGAGTAAAAGAACAAGACTATCAACAAAAAAAAAAAGTGTAAAGGATAGTCGCTTAGATGTACCAGATCACAAACTATATTACTGTGGCATTTAAAATTAAATGTGGTTGCCTTATTTCTGTCCCAAGTTTGGGGAAAATTAGCTGGGGTTTCTAATATATTTGTTACTTATAAATTAGAGAGAATGTGGGAAAATAGGGACAGTAATAGGGATGTTGTTGATGGAGTTGTGAACTGGTCCAACCCTTTGGGAGAACAGTTTGAAACTATGCCCAAAGGGCTATGAAACTGTGCATACTCTCATACAGCAACACCACTACTAGGTTTGTATCCCAAAGAGATCAAAGAAAAAGGGAAAGGACCCATATGTACAAATATATTTATAGCAATTTTTGTGGTTGCAAAAATTGGAAACAGGGATTGTCCTCAATTAGGGAGTGGCGGAACAAGTTATACCATATGAATATGATGAAGTACTGTAAGAAATGATGAGAGGTATTGGTTTCAGAAAATCCTGGAACCACCTCTATGAAGTGAAGCAAAATGAAGTGAGCAGAACTAGAGTGATCTACACAGTAACAGCAATATTGTAAAGATAATCAATTATTAAAGACTTAGTAACTCTGATTAATGCAATAATCCACCATAACACCAAAGAACTCATGATGAAAAATGCTAATCCCCTCCAGTTAGACAACTGATGGACTCAGAATGTATATTGAAGCATTCTTCCCCATCCTCCTTTATCTTTGTTGTCTTTTTTTCCCCTCAGAATATGGCTGATGAGGAAATATGTTTTGCATGACTTCACACATATAATGGGTAACATATTTCTAGTCCATACAATTGGGTGGTGCAGTGGATAGAATACTGGACCTGGAGCTAGGAACACCTGAATTCAAATCCAGCCTCAGACACTTACTAGCTGTGTGACCCTGGGCAAGTCACTTAACCTTGTTTGTTCCACTTTCCTCATCTGTAAAATGAACTGGAGAAGGAAATGGCAAACCATTCCAGTATCTTTGCCAAGAAAACCCCAAATGGGATCACAAAGAGTTGGACATGACTGAAATGACTGAAACAACAAATTATTATGGGTGGAAGAGAGGATGGAGGGAGGGAGAGAATTTGGAACTCAAAATAAAAAAAATTAAAATTGGGAAAAGTGACTCCAACAATTACAGCATCTTACCTCTCAGTAAATTACTTCCTTTGTCTCCTCAACAGCTCCAGAGCCCCACTGCCCTTCCTTTCAGCTCTCATGTCCTATCTGCCCCCAACCACTCATCCAGTCCACTCCATCACTTTGTTCCCATTTCTCTTGTCCCCTAGGTTCTCCTTATGCTCCTTGGGCCAATCTCTTCCTGTTCACCTCCCTAATTTTCCATAATCTTCCTTAACTCCTTCACATCTAGCCTCAGAGCCCTCCTCACTCTGGTCCATTTTCCACTCAGTTGTCAAAGTGATCTTCCTGGCCATGTCATCTCCCTATTCAATACACTCTACTGGCTCACAATTGCCCCCTGGATTAAATGGAAATTCTTCTGTTTGGCCCCTATCCCTCCCCATTCAATTTTCTTACAACCCTTCCAGTAGTCTCTGACCCAGTGACATCAGCCTCTTGGCTGTTTCTTAAACAAGACATCCACGTCTCTGGACTCCAGAATTTTGTCTGGCCACCTCCATGAGTAGAATGCTCTTCCTTCTTATCTCTTTCTCCTGACTTCCCTGACTTTCTTCCTGTCCTAGTGTGATGAAATAATGAGATTTAGAAGATACTCAAAGACCCACCTGGAGATTAATCTAGACTGATTGAATCAAGTGAGAGTGATTAACTGCTGATTAGCCTACTTCAAGTTAACTGGATTGTAATCACACCTTGAGAACACCTTCAGAACCAATGGATTTGGATGATGCCAACCAATCAGCTTGAAGCAGTGTGTAAGGCCCGCCTCTGTTCCAGACCTATAAAAAGCTTCCACAATCAGTTTGCTGGAGAGAGTTCATGATTGAAGCAGGCTCGTGGAGGAGGACTTGAGGAAGAACCAGACCAGGCTAGAACTCTAGGCTAAATAGGCTTTTTTCTTAACTTTCTGAACTCCATGAGAATATCTGTATGCTTTAATAAATGTTTAATGCCCAAGGACTGGTGCTAAAGCTTCTAATTTAAGGCGGCCACAATTTAGATTTTAAACATCACACTAGCTAAAAGCTCACTGCAAGAAGCCTTTCCCAGTCCTTGATTCTATTGCCTTCCCTCTATTGATTATCTCCCATTCATCATATATGTGTGTGTACCCTGTAAACATTTATGCATATACATAGTCACATTTACATATTTAAGATATACAAAAGCTATCCACCCACCCACCCATCCATCCATCCACCTACCCATCCATCATCTATCTATCTATCTATCTATCTATCTATCTGTCTATCTCTGTCTATCTATCTATCATCTATCTATCTGTCTCTGTCTGTCTATCTATCTATCTGTCTGTCTGTCTGTGTCTGTCTGTCTATCTATCTATCTATCTATCTATCTATCTATCTATCTATCTATCATCTATCTATCTATCTGTCTGTCTGTCTGTCTGTCTGTCTGTCTATCTATCTATCTATCATCGGTCTATCACAGATCTATCACAGATCTATCAGAGTTGTTTGTATGACGCAATACTGGGAGCTGCTTGAGGGCAGGGGCTGTCTTTTACTTCTTTTTTCATCCACAGTGCCTGGCACATAGTAGGTGCTTAATCAATGTTTATTTATTGATACTCATTCGACACCTGAAGAAACTGAGGCTTAGTGAGGTTGAGTCCCTGGTAGTTAGGAAATGGCCTTGCCTGACCTTAGGGTCAGGCTGCTTTCCACTCTGCCACACTCTTCCTGCCTACCTTACTTTGATGTTCCTAGGCTCACCTCCTTTATGCCCCTCCTCCATAATCAAGACACTGCAGCTGAGCCTTTCTGCTGACACACTGGAGGATAGTCTCCTCGATTGTTTCTAGGTCCTACCCTCTGCTCCCAGGGGGTTTGTGCAATCTCAGTCCCTCCACTGTCTGCTGGGGCCCTGGGTCCAGGCCGTCTGGTTTATGTTGAGCACCAATTGTGTGTTCAACACAGTGGGGGTTGGGGGAGGAGCAGGAAGGAGGGGGAGAGGAAGAGCCCCTGACCTCCTGGTGGGTCCAGCCTGCTGCTGATGGTGAAGATTTCTGTTCTTGAGACACTAAGCTGGACTTCTTGTCCATACTGATCACTCGAACCCTGAGAAGCACAGAAGGGAAGTTGAATATTTCCTGTAAGAGGCCGCAGGAATCCTTCCACTGAAAATAGCATTGAGATTGGACAGTTACAGAAAACTCCTGACTGGCAATTACTGGGCTGATACACAATGGCTGGAATAATTATAACAACAACAACAACAATAAAGACTAGTCCATTTGTTTACTAACCCATCCAAGTCTTAGAACTTGTGAGGCTACAAATGTGCCTTCTGAGTAAGCAGGGAAGTAGCCCTGTCATCCTGTGCTGTGTGTGTTTAGATTTATTCCTGTTGAATTCCATTTTATTGGATTTAGCCCAATGAACTGGTATGTTAAGGTCCAGTGTCAGTGATCTTCTCAGCTCAGGATCACTTGCAAGTTTGTTCAGCATCCCATCCATATCTTTTTTTTTTGGGGGGGGGGCAGGGCAATGAGGGTTAAGTGACTTGCCCAGGGTCACACAGCTAGTAAGTATCAAATGTCTGAGGCCCCCAATTTGAACTCAGGCCCTCCTGAATCCAGGGCTGGTGCTTTATCCACTGCACCACCTAGCTGCCCCCAGTCACATCCATATCTTTATTCAAGTGACTAATAAACATTCTAAACAGAGCAGGGCCAAGCATAGATCCCTGGGGCACTGCCCTGGAGACCCCTGCCACATGAACATTGAACCATTAACAACCGCTCTTGGGATCCAACCAGTTTGGAGTTCATTTCTTCATATTACTCTCTAATCCACGTCTTGCCATCTTCTACACCAGAATAGAACAAGAGACTGTCCAAAGCTCTTCGTCCCCACAACACTGGCCTCCCCAGCAGTGAGTCCACAAAAGACCCTGGAGGCTAGTTTGTCTCTCACCTGGCCTGGCCTGGATGAGGCTCTTGATCACCTCTGCTCCCCTTTCTACATGTTCCCTGGCCATCTCTTTAAGGATCCTGCCAGAGGGGTCTTACTGGCCTCTAGTATGCAGGCTCCATTCTCTTCCCTTTGCGGAACATCAGGGCAACATGTGCCCCTCCCCTATCTGGTGGTTCTCGCTCCCATTTTCTAGGATCTTTGAGATGTCATTAAGCAGCTCAGACATAGCTCAGACATCCCAGCTGTCATTCCCTTTCCAGCACCAAGGATGTCCTTCATCTGAGCCAGGAGACTTGAGGTCAGGAAGGGCATTGGCTTATCTTGGGCATCAACCCTCTGTGAGCCATTGAAGGCATAACCCTGTTCTTCCTCCAGGTAGCATTTCTGGATTCTTCTCTTGGCACCAAGCTCCACCTTGGATATCCCAAGACACTGTGGTGGGAAACTCTTTAATCTGGTGATGTGGGACAGTTGTGTTTGCTGGGTGTCTCTGGGTCCTATGCTCTTTCTAAATGTTATTCTCCATGAAGACAATAGCCTAGTCTTATCTCAATTGCCCGGCAATGGGATTGGCAGAGCTCTTAATGAATGCCTGAGTGAATCAATGCCCCAAGATACAGGCATGTCCAAAAAAAAAAAAAAAGACTTGGGAAATATGGAAGAGAAAAGCCCAGCAAGACAGCTGCCAATCTCTCCCCCACTGACCCTTCAGGAACTGATATAAACAGGGATACTGGGGAGATAAGATGGACTTGTTTGTAGAGGCTTTGAGTGGGAGGAGACTTGCAGTCTTGCAATTTGGAATTACTGGGCTAAAGAAAAAAAAAACTTCAATGCTATCCTTTGCTTATACAAAGCAAATAAGATTAGACAGCCTTTTCTTTCTGAATATGAAATATTTGCTGGCTTTTGCTTCCTTTTGAATCTGCAGCACTTAGCACTTGTACCTGGCACAGAGTAGGTGCTTAATAAATATTTATCGATTGATGGAAGCCTTCATCTTTCCTACCCAGTGAGTCATCCTTTGTTAACTAACTAACCTACCAACCAACCAACTAACCAACCAAACCAAACCCCCCCACCCCACCCCGGGGTAGGCACACGGGTAGACACCACTTCCTTACTCCCCTGTGTGCTCAACTCTAGGAAGTTTCTCAACACTCTCATAGGGAAAGTCCCAATAGAAAGTGAGTGAGGTATTCTCAGTGGTGGCACCCCTGCAGACAGGTGAGAAAATCCAGACTCTCACCTGAGCTTCCTGGAGCCTGTTTGTTAGAGGGATGGAGGTCATGCTCTGGGAGGGAAAAAGTCAGCACTGGGTGGAGAGAATTGCGCACACAGAGACACATGATCACATACATATATGTGCACAATCAACTCTATACACACGGGCATGGATACATGTATAATACACAGGTGTTGTAAAAGTCTTATGGTTTCAAGCTAGCAAAGCCTAAGGCTGCTCTAAGACTTTGGGGCTGGGCAGCTAGGGGGTGCTCCAGTGGATAAAGCAGCAGTCCTGGATTCAGGAAGACCTGAGTTCAAATCCGGACTCAGACACTTGACATTAGCTGTGTGACTCTGGGCAAATCACTTAACTCTCATTGCCCCACAAAAAAAAGGAAAAAAAATCCTGAATAGGTGGCTGGAAGGTTCTCTAATTAGCCAAAAACCTAAGATTTTGGGACAGATGTAGGTGTGTACACACACGCACACACACATACATACATAGAGATCTGCACTTATATATATATATATATATATATATATATATGCAAATAGACATCTCTATGATTTCCCTGCTTTGTTCAGTTGAACTTGAAAATAATTCCAGGGGCAGCTAGGTGGTGCAGTGGATAGAGCACCGGCCCTGGATTCAGGAGTACCTGAATTCAAATCCGACCTCAGACTCTTAACACTTACTAGCTGTGTGACCGTGGGCAAGTCACTTA
Organism: Dromiciops gliroides; assembly: GCF_019393635.1. Taxonomy (NCBI): domain Eukaryota; kingdom Metazoa; phylum Chordata; class Mammalia; order Microbiotheria; family Microbiotheriidae; genus Dromiciops; species Dromiciops gliroides. The sequence goes on along the minus strand of NC_057866.1, from coordinate 280,155,403 downwards.
ACCCCAATTGCCTCACTAAAATAAAATAAAATAATTCCTCTTCTTTTTTGAGTGACTCTCACTGACGTCTCAGGGGCAGATAACTGAGCCAACTTATCTTGTCCTTGTGACATTTCCTCTCCCCTTTCCCTTCATGGTAGCAAAATGCCTGGTTCAACATCTGAGCAGTGATTACCTTTAGCATAAAAGAAGTAGAGGCCACATTTGTTATTGAAGTTGCATTTCTCCCCCATGCTTTTTATTTTCCTTGGTTTTCTGGCCTTACATTCCTCATGCTAGCATCAAGTCTACCTTTGGCTCTGCACAGGTCTTTCCTGGTCCATAGAAATTGGGTGGACAGAGGCTGAGGAATTTTTCTTCTCCCCTTTCTTCAAACATGAAACTGCCAGACCAAGAAAGGGAGGCAAGATTTCTTCCGGTGAATGCTGGAGTTGAATGTCCACTCAGTACCAAAGTGGTCGGCCATGTCTGCTATTAAGTTACTGCAAAATACTATCTGCAGTCCTGTTGGGCGGCTGATATACGGCAGAGGTAGGGTGCACCACCATAATTCAGAGAAGAAAAGTCCCTTTCCTTCTCGCAGACACATAAAATTAAAAGCTGTTTGTTACCACCATGACAGATGTGTTTCTCCAACTAACAGGGAAATAAATTTGAGCCTGGCTGTCATGTTTAAAATTCTTGTCAATCTCCATGAAATCTTTTCAGGGAAAATAATCCCATGGACAATAAATGTCATCCCTGACTGATGGAGAGAGGGAGGCTTGGACCGGAACACACTAAGAACCCCAAACAATGAGGCCAGGAGGCAGGGATGGGCCCACCACCTGAGCACACCCCTCACACAGGCACTGGTCCTAGCCCCAGTGGTGCGGGAGTGGGGGAAGGGGAAGGGGAGACCCAAGAGCCACTCTCCCCTTGTGTGTGACCCTTGGCCCCATTGGGGGCTCATCCAGGGCCTGTGCATCAGTTAGAAGGCATTAGAGCAGGGCTTTGGGGACCTGGGAGATCCTCCGATGCCGCCCCCCCCCCAGCTTCTTTTTTCCACAGACTGGAGAGGGATGGGGACTGGCAGGGAGCATGTAAATCCCACACAACGTCAGTGAAAGGGAGCATTCCAAGCCCACTTCCCTGACCCCAAAGGCTGGGCCCTTCCGCTCTGCCCTGCTGCCTTCTGCCCAGGCCTCCTGGAGATGAAGCTTCCCTGCAAGCAGGCCCCTGTCAGCCACACAATCTACACCGTGCCCAGACATGACCAAGCCCCAGGCTGTCTGGTGTCCCAGCCCACCGTCTTTTCCACCTTGCCAGTGACACCATGGCCCTTCTAAGCACTGCAGGGCGTTCCTGAGACCCTCTTGCTCCAACAAGGTAATTGTTTTGTGATTGATTTTGAGAAAGTTGGGACTACTGGGGATGGTTTTCAGGCATTCCTCCTGCACCCCAAGGCCCCTTATGCAGCGGGGACACACTTGCCTTATATGATATGAGTTTCTCCTGTACCACCCCCTTCCCCAGCACAGGAGAGCTCCATGCAATGCCCAGGAATCATCCCTTGTGTCCAGTCTCAGGCTGGGTGGGGGAGCAGGAAGCATGGGTGTTCACTCCCTGCTAGTACTTGGCCAGGACTTTGACCAAGCCGGGCCCAATCCATGGCCAAACATCCAAGGATTGTCAGCTGGGGCTGGACGGACCAGGGCCGCAATGTCTACCTCCTTGCTCATGTCCTCAGCTTCCTGTGGAAACTCTAAACACATGATGACGTAGCCCTTCCCATACAGAGGCCTCACCCCGTCTCAGCTGCTGGGGGATAGGGCACTTGTGTCCTTCACAATGCAGCTCCAACACTACCACATGGGATACTTGATGTTTTCCCCCAAGTCTGCCCCCTTTCATATGTCCTAGCACTAGAACATCAGTGTCTGCCAAATCAGTCCTGGATTCTGACTTAGATTGCACCCAGGGCATCCATGCCCAACTTGTCCACACTTGGGGCACAATACTGGCCAGTCCCCCATGGTCCTCACTCTACAGGGGGCCCTCTCATCCCAGTCTGTAGATGCACCCCAAATCCACACTACTTGAGGACATTCCTGGTACCCTTTATTGGGCACTAGCCCCCCAACAGCTGGATAGGCACCACCATGGGTACACTCTGAAACACACATGTGGGACATGTCTCAGACACAGGGGGAGGAGATGGACGTGCAAGACACCGTGGAGGTAGGAACGCCAGGCCCTGCTGACTAGTTATGGGACTTGGCCTATACCTGAGCAGGACTGGGCTGGAGGATGGGCCAGGGGCTGTCCCAACTTCCCCACAGAGGTTTGAGGAGTGTGTGTGAGCCAGGCCCCAGGGCAGCCAGGTCTGGGGTGCATGGCCCCTCTCTGCAGAGAGTGCCCAGCAGCTGCTGAGTCCTTCAGGGAAGCCAGAAGATGGCCCCTCCAGGCCAAATGCCACACAAAGCATTCCCACACCTCCAGGAGTTGTTCCCAGAGAAGCTGACTGACCGACATTTGTAGTCAGATGCAGACTGACAGCCCTGTGCCCAGGGGATGGGTACATGAAGGTCAGCTTCCAAGGACTAGGTGGTACGGGGCATTAGTCATGTCGGAGGGGACCTTGGAGGAGGGTTGGAGTTAAGACAGGAGCTCACATTGAAACAATACTCTCCCATTTGGAAAGCGCTTTGCTTATGTTAATTTCCTTCATCCTCACACCCTGGGAGGATGTATTGTTATCTCCATATTACAGGTGAGGAAACTGAGGTACCGGGAGGTTACATGGAATCTCCTAGCCCCCTGGAGAGAAGAATCCCACAGAGTGGAAGGTGTTGGCCAGGGGGACTGTGCCCTCAGGGATGATAGGGATTCCCTAAAGTACAGGCAATTGGCATCGATGCACAGACTTTGGTGGGTGAGCTGATCTGCTTGGCTTCCCAAAGGCAGCCCAGTAGAACCCCAGCTGCCCGGCCCTGAGTGTACATATGGGCAGAAGAAAGGCTGGGGGGATGGGGCACATTAAGGCCAGCAGCCAGACTGTCCATGGCTGGGCCAGTCCAGCTTTGCTAGGGAGCGCGGGAAGGGCAGGAGTGAGTTTTTGGCTTATGGGCATCTCAGAGTCCCAGACGGCAGGGTCTGCTGCCCAAGGAGCCGGCCTTGGAGCCGAGTGGGTGACATAGCTCGGTTTGAGGGTCAGCACCAAGCGGGGAGCTGTAGACCCTTTGGACCACAGCGTCAGCTCTGGAGTCACCCCCCCCCCCGCCCCCGCCGGGTGCCCAGGGGCTCTGCAGGGAGACCACAGTCTCATCCCTTCCTCAGAAGTGCCCAGGCCTCTCCTGGGTGAAGCAGGCTTTTTGCAGAGCTCTCCTTCACTTTGGGAGTGAGGCCTGAGCCTTGGGCCGGGGCTCCTGGAACCGAAGCCAGCTTCTTACCCAGACATACTCTACTTCTGCTTCTGTTCCCACCGTGCCCAGGCCCTTCCCTGATCTACAAGCAAGCGAGCTGCCTCTTTTTTTAGAGTATCACATTTTTGTAAAGGAACTAGGGTCTCTGCTCAGGATGTTTGAAGGCAGGCTCCTGGGCTCTCTCTCTCTCCCCAGGCCCCAGGGAAGGAAGGGAAGGAGGGAGGGAGGGGAAAGAAGCGAGGAGGGGTGGAAGAAGAGGGAGGGAGAAGGAGGGAGGGAGGGAGGGATGAAGACAGAGGAAGGGAGGAGGAGGGGGAAGGAGTAAGGGTGTGAGGAAGGAGGGAGAGAATGAGTAAGGAAGGGAGGGAGACAGTGAGTAAGGGAAGGAATGAGAGAAAGAGGGAGGGAGGAAGGAGTGAGTGAGGGAAGGAATGAGAGAGGTAAGGAGGAGGGAAGGAATAAGGGAGCAAGGAGGGAGGAGGCAGGGGAGGGAGGAGGTATCTCTTCCCAACTTTCCCTTCCCCCTTCCCCACTCAGGTATGTCCTGGCCCCCTGGCAAATGTGGCTGAGCATCCTGGCTGGGGCCATGGTCCAGAAAAGAAAGAGCATGACAGGATGATGGGTGTTTCATCAGAACTCAGCCCCTGCCCCTGCCCCAGCCCTGGCCCCATCCCCAAGCTCAGGAATGACCCTTCTTCATTGGAGAGCGCAGGCACATGTGTGCAGGCACATGCAGGTACACACAAGCAGGCACACGTACATGCCAGTGATGACCCTTCCATTCATCTCTCTTCATACCATCCCACGTGTGGGGATGTAAGGATGCCTCCTGATTTCTTCCCCCATACCCTCCAGCCCAGTGAGGCCCTGCACATAGGAAGTGTTAGATCAATGCTTATCCCTGTCTATCCCACCCCCACCTCCCTTCATTCATTTTTCTAAAGCATAGATCTGACTATGTCCTTCTTCTGCTCAACAAACTCCTAAGGCTCCCTATTCCCTCTAGGATACACTGTATACTTCAGTCTGCTGTGGACAGCCCTCCCCAGGCAGGCTCAATCCTACTTTAAAAGGCTTATTGGGTACAAGAAACACATTTGTTTGGTTTTTTTTTGGTGGGGCAATGGGGGTTAAGTGACTTGCCCAGGGTCACACAGCTAGTAAGTGTCAAGTGTCTGAGGCCGGATTTGAACTCAGGTACTCCTGAATCCAGGGCCGGTGCTTTATCCACTGCACCACCTAGCCGCCCCCCAAGAAACACATTTGAAGCAGAGAGATACACACAGAGTAAAGGTAAAAGGCTGGAGCAGAATATATTATGCTTCAGCTAAAGTAAAAAAAAGCAGGGGTAGCAATCCTTATCTCAGACAAAGTGCAGGCAAAAATAGATCTCATTAAAAGAGATAAGGAAGGAAATTACATCTTGCTTAAAGGTACTATAGATAATGAAGTAATATCAATATTAAATATGTATGCGCCAAGTGGTATAGCATCCAAGTTCTTAGAGGAGAAGTTAAATGAGTTACAAGAGGAATTAGACAGTAATACTATACTAGTGGGGGATCTGAATCTCCCCCTCTCAGAATTAGATAAATCTAGCCGAAAAAATAAATAAGAAAGAAGTGAAAGAAGTGAATAGATTACTAGAAAAGTTAGACATGATAGATGTCTGGAGAAAATTGAATGGGGATAGAAAGGAATATACCTTTTTCTCAGCAGTACATGGCACATTTTCAAAAATTGACCATGTATTAGGGCACAAAAACATCATAGTCAAATGTAGAAAGGCAGAAATAGTAAATGCATCCTTTTCAGATCATGATGCAATAAAAATTACATGTAAGAAAGAGCCAGGGAAAAGTTGAATGAAAATCAATTGGAAACTAAATAATTTCATTCTAAAGAATGAATGGGCCAAACAAAAAATCATAGGAACAATCAATAACTATATCCAAGAGAATGACAATAATGAGACAACATACCAAAATCTATGGGATGCAGCCAAAGCAGTGCTTAGGGGAAAATTTATAGCTCTAAATGCTTACATGAATAAAAAAAAAGAGAAAGAGGAGATTAATGAATGGGGCATCCAACTTAAACAGCTAGAAAAAGAACAAATTAGAAATCCCCAATTAGGTACTAAACTAGAGATCCTGAAAATTAAAGGAGAAATTAATAAGATTGAAAGCAAAAAAACTATGGAATTAATCAATAAAACTAAGAGCTGGTTTTATGAAAAAAAAAACAATAAAATAGATAAACCTTTGGTTCATTTGATTAAAAAAAAGAAAGAAGAAAACCAAATTACCAGTATCAAAAATGAAAAAGATGATGTTACCACCAATGAAGTGGAAATTAAATCAATAATTAGGAATTGTTTTGCCCAACTGTATGCCAATAAATTTGACAATCTAAATGAAATGGATGAATATTTACAAAAATACAAACTGCCCAGGTTAACTGAAGAGGAAATAAAATCCTTAAATAAACCCATATTAGAAAAAGAAATTGAACAAGCCATTAATGAACTCCCTAAGAAAAAATCTCCAGGGCCAGATGGGTTTACAACAGGTGAATTTTACCAAACGTTTAAAGAACAATTAATTCCAATATTATACAAATTATTTGGAAAAATAGGTTAAGAAGGACTTCTACCAAATTCGTTTTATGACACAACTATGCTGGTGATACCAAAACCAGGCAAAGCAAAAACAGAGAAAGAAAATTATAGACCAATTTCCCTAATGAATATTGATGCTAAAATCTTAAATAAGATATTAGCAAGGAGATTACAGCAAGTGATCACCAGGATAATACACTATGACCAGGTGGGATTTATACCAGGAATGCAGGGCTGGTTCAACATTAGGAAAACTATTAACATAATCAACCACATCAACAAGAAAACCAACCAAAATCATATGATTATCTCAATAGATGCAGAGAAAGCTTTTGACAAAATACAACACCCATTCCTAATAAAAACACTGGAGAGTTTAGGAATAGGGAGAGCTTTCCTTAAAATAATAAACAGTATCTACCTAAAGCCATCAGCAAGTATTATATGCAATGGAGATAAATTAGAGGCCTTCCCAATAAGATCAGGGGTGAAACAGGGATGTCCATTATCACCCCTGTTATTTAATATTGTACTAGAAATATTAGCTTTAGCAATCAGAAGAAAAAGGAATTAGAATAGGCAAGGAGGAAACAAAACTATCACTCTTTGCAGATGATATGATGGTATACTTAGAATCCTAGAGAATCAACTCAAAAATTACTTGAAACAATTAACAACTTTAGCAAAGTAGCAGGATATACAATAAATCCACATAAATCATCAGCATTTCTATACATGACCAACAAAGTCCAGCAGCAAGAGATAGAAAGAGAAATTCCATTTAAAGTAACAGTAGATAACATAAAATGCTTGGGAGTCTACTTGCCAAGACAAATCCAGGAACTCTATGTACACAACTACCAAACGCTCTTCACACAAATCCAATCAGATCTAAATAATTGGAAAGATATCAATTGCTCTTGGATAGGCAGAGCTAATATAGTAAAAATGACAATACTGCCTAAATTAATTTACTTATTCAGTGCCATACCAATCAGACTACCTAAAATTATTTTATAGAGCTAGAAAAAATAATAACAAAACTCATCTGGAAAAACAAAAATAAAGAATATCCAGGGAAAAAATGAAAAAAAATTCACAGGAAGGTGGGTTAGCGGTACCAAACCTGGTACCACTATAAAGCGGTAGTCATCAAAACAATCTGGTACTGGCTAAAAAATAGAGTGGTAGATCAATGGAATAGGCTAGGCTCAGGAAATGCAGTAGTCAATGACACTAGTAATGTAGTGTTTGATAAACCCAAAGACTCCAGCTTCTGGGATAGGAACTCAGTATTTGACAAAAACTGCTGGGAAAACTGGAAGATAGTATGGCAGAAATTAGGCATAGACCAACATCTTACACCTTATACTAAAATAAGGTCAAAATGGATACATGATTTAGACATAAGAGGTGATACCATAGGTAAATTACGAGAGAAAGGAATAGTCTACCTATCAGACCTTTGGAAAGGAAAACAGTTTATGACCAAACAAGAAATAGAGTATATTCTAAAATGCAAAATGGATGATTTTGATTGCATTAAATTAAAAAATTTTTGTACAAACAGAAGCAATGCATCCAAAATTAGAAGGGAGGTAGAAAACTGGGAAACCATTTTTGTGGCCAGTACTTCTGATAAAGGCCTCATCTCTAAAATATATAGGGAACTAAATCAAATTTATAAGAATCCAAGTCATTCCCCAATTGAGAAATGGTCAAAGGATATGAACAGGCAGTTTTCTGATGAGGAAACCAAAGCTATCTATTCCCATATGAAAAAATGCTCTAAATCTCTAATGATTAGAGAGATACAAATTAAAACAACTCTGAGGTACCACCTGACACCTATCAGATTGGCTAAAATGACAAAAAAGGAAAGTAATAAATGTTGGAGAAGTGTGGGAAAATTGGAACACTAATTCATTGTTGGTGGAGCTGTGAACTGATCCAACAATTCTGGAGAGCAATTTGGAATTATGCCCAAAGGGTGATAAAGCTGTGCATACCCTTTGACCCAGCAATACCACTTTGGGGTCTTTTTCCCAAAGAAATCATGGAAGGGGGAAAGGGATCCACATGTACAAAAATATTTATAGCTGCTCTGTACGTGGTGGCAAGGAATTGGAAGTTGAGGGGGTGCCCATCCATTGGGGAATGGCTGGACAAGTTGTGGTATAGGAATACAATGGAATACTATTGTGCTGTAAGAAATGATGAGCAGGAGGAGTTCAGAGAAACCTGGAGGGTCTTGTGTGAGCTGATGATGAGTGAGATGAGCAGAACTAGAAGAACATTGTACACAGTAACATCAACATTGAGTGTTGACCTACTGTGATGGACTATATTCTTCTCACCAAATGCAATGGTACAGAAGAGTTCCAGGGAACTCATGATGGAAGAGGATCTCCAAATCCAGGAAAAAAAAAAAGAACTGTGGAGTATAGATGCTGAATGAACCATACTATTTCTTTTGTTTTTGGTGCTGTTGTTTTTTTTTCTATTTTGAGGTTTTTCATCAGTGCTCTGATTTTTTCTCTTGTAACATGACTAATTCAGAAATAGGATTAATGTTATTATGTATGTGTATATATATATATATATATATATATATATATATATCAGATTACCTGCTGTCTAGGGGAGGGGGAAGGGAGGGGAGGGAGGGAGAAAAATCTGAAATTGTAAAGCTTGTATAAACAAAAGTTGAGAACTATCTTTACATGTAACGGAAAAAAATAAAATACTTTATTAATTACAAAAAAAAGGCTTATTGGTCATTCGCCCCCTTCACACACTCTATGGTCCAGCCTAACAGACTCACTTACTGCTCCCCATCCATGACATTCTATCTCTGCTTTCTCTGCCTTTCCCCAGGATGTGTCTGCTCCCTGAAGTGCCCTCCCTTCCTGTCTTTTCCTTATAAAATTCCTAGCTCCCATCTCTGAGTACTCTGCATCCAGGGGTCTTTTGATCCTTGCTCCATCTGCTCTTCTGATGTCCCATTTCTGGGATGAGGTACCCTGTACCTCTTTGTGGGCAGAGGCCGTGTTGGAAACAGCAGCAGCAACAACAACAGCCAACATTTGTCTAGGGCATTAAGGTTTGCAAAGTGCTTGACTCATGTGGTCTTCTTTGATCCTCATGGCCACCCTGTGAGAAGTAGGTGCTCTCTCATTTTATAGGAGAGGTTAAATGACTTGTCCAGGGCCACACAGTTACCTACAAGGATGATATAATTAAGGGATCAAGTGGTCACCAATGATGGGACTATACCCTGAGAAAACTGCCCGGCCCTGTCTGCTCCCCAAACCACAGTCAGACATGGCGCAGTGTATGCAGACAGTGCCCACCTTAGACACCTCAGACAGACACTCCACACCATCCCTTGGTTCCTTATAGCCTCTCCCCCATCAGAGGATGCATACCACTGCAGTGCTCAGATCCCCCACACCATGGCCAGGCCCTGACCACCACTGCACACTGTGCCTGGGCTCTGTGCACCAGTGCCAAAGGAGGACCCTGCCCCATGCACAAACACCCCAGTCACACCCTGCACACCAGGACTGGATGGCCCAGGGAAGCAGCCCCTGGCACCCCAAGCGTTGCTCGTCCTCTGCTTATAGCTCTTCTGACCTCAGAGTCCCTCCAGTGCCCTGGAGGTGCCCACTCGGTGCCAGGCCCAGAGGGACCAAGACAAGAGCACAAACAGTGCCTGCCCTCTGGGAGCTTATGATTTACTGGAGGACTGCAGGATACCCCCAGATGGGTAGGGAATGAACGCACAAGGGATTTGGGGCAGGGCGGGGATGGAGTGGACTCCGAGAGCCTCAAGTTTGGAGGGGAGCAGTCACAGCATGCACTGGTCTGTGCAAAGGTTCTGATCTAGGAGAGAAGTCACCCATATGGAGAGGCCAGAAGGCCAAGCTGGCTGGAATAGGGACTGTCAGGGGAAGGATGATGGATACTCAGCTTGGGAAGATGGCCTGGAGAAAGAGGCTGAAGGACGGGGTTGGGTGGAGGCGGGGAAGGCACCAAGGAGCCCCTGAAGGTTCTTGAGCAGAGCAGGGTATGACTTGGGGGCATGGGGGATGGACTGTGAAGGGAAAGGAGCATAGAAGGTCTGACATGTAGGAAGAGACCCAGGACAGAGGGACTGGGCAACTGTCAAAGCTGCCAATGAGGAGGAAGCTGAGGTAAGGCCAGAGCGCCGAGGCAGCTGTGAGGGCCCATCCAGGCCAGTGGCGGGTTCAGTGAGAAGGGGAGGAGTGACTGCAGCACCCCCTTCCCTTTCCTAGGCTGCTTCCCAGCCAAGGCAGAAGCCTCTCCCTGTCCTCCCCAGTGCTGCCGCCTCCCTCCTTTTCACTTCCTATTTATCCCCATTGGCCTGGGAGCTCCTGGAGAGCAGGACACGCCCTCTAAGGGACTGTGGCCTTTCTTTGGAACCCCCCGGGCTTAGCACCTGCCTGGCAGGTGTTTAGAAAATGCAAGATGACTGACTGGCTATGAGCAAAGATGATCCATCTCCTGAGGAAGCAGAGGCAACTGTGGTAGGAGTTTGGCTGGGAAAGGAGTCAGAAATGCAGGAAGATGACGAATGGCAGGCAGTTCAGGTGTTTTCATTCATCCATCCATCCATCCATCCATCCATCCATCCATCCATCCATCCATCCATCCATCCATCCATCCATCTATCTCTCTATCATCTATCCATCCATCCATCTACCCTTCCATCCATGAATGCATAGATCTAGCTATGTCTGTCTGTCTGTCTGTCTCTAATGGGAATGGGGAACGATCTAGCAGGCAAAGAATAAAAATTAGAGATAAATCAAGGGGGACAAACTGTCAGAGGAGATGGGAGGCACACCATTCATTCATTCATTCATTCATCCATCCATCCATCCACCCACCCACCTACCCATCCATCCATCCATCCATCCATCCATCCATCCATCCATCCATCCATCCATCCATCCATCCATCCATAGGTGTGTTGGTGCTGGCAAAGAGAACCCCTCCAACCTCTGACACTGGAACAAAGGCAGAGACAGTGAAGGGATGATGGTGAAGTTATCTGAGGGGCAGAACAAGGAAAGGGGGCAGTAATGAAGAGCCTCAGCTTTTTTCAGAGATGCAGGGAGGGAGGTCATTGGCCAAGAGGGAGAGGAGATGGCTTGAGGAGAGAGGGGAAGGCATCCCCCCGCCTGTGGAGAGTGGGATGGTGTCTCCCCAGGGGGAGTCAAAAGCATGTCTGTGCAGCCAGGAGGGCCCCGGGAATACCGGACTCCACGAATGTGCGCAGTTGGGTGACTTCCTCCGGTGGGGTTTGGCAGCACTGCAGGAGGAGTGGAGAAGTGGGATGAGAGATCATAGAGTTCCTCTAGTCCAAACCCTCATTTCAATGATGAGAAAAATGAGGTCTAGAGAAGTGAAGGTCACATAGATAGTGACTGGGTCAGGATTAGAACCCAGGACTCTGACTCCAAAGTCTGTGCTCTTTCTTGTGCGTACTGTGAGCAATCCAGGGCTAGGATTGAGACAGGGATGGAAGGTGATAAGACCACAGTCAATTTGAGAGATTCGAGGGTAAGAAGCCAGTGTGATGTTGAGCTGATGACATCTGGATGGAGAAAAGGGAGTTGAGGTGAGGATGGGACAAAGGCAATGTGATGTACATACAGAACACAGTCTGAGGACCTATACTGGCTGTGTGACCTTGGACAAATCATTTCAATGTGCTGTGACTAGGTTTCCTCACCCGTAAAACAAGTCGGACTCAGTGACATCTAAGATTTAGATGGGGAGTGTGGCCATCAGAGATGATGGGCAGACGCAGGAATTTCAGAGCAGTGGTTAATGGAGATGGAAAATGGGTGGGTGGTAATGAGGTCAAGGGCATTGCCTTGCTCTGTGGGGTGAGGGTTAGGCTATGAAGCTGCAGACCCTGGGAGCTGAGGTCCCAGAAGGCCAAGGCTTTGTGAACCCTGGACATCTCTGATGCCTGCGCTTGGTTACAGGAGCAGAAATTTAGAGCCATCAGGGACCTGTGAGATCTCCCCTGCTGCCGGTCACAGGGCACAAAAGTGTGCAAGGCCAGCACTCACCCTAACCCCCCAGGGTCAGCTTATCTGATCTCCCCAGTAGCCCAGGCTGAGGGCTAGGAGTACCATGGCCCCATCAGGCATCTCCTCCCCAGCCCCATTGTACAGGAGAGGAAACTGAGGCACAGAAGGGTTAAGGGACTGGCTGAGGAGCCTAAAGGAAGTCCACCTAGAGATTTCCTGGGGGCCAGGGTTGTGGCAGTTCGGTGTGTGGGCTGCCTTTCCCCACCTGACTGCCTCCAAGGCCAAGGCCAGGAGGACTGAGGAGTTGGGTGTGGTGCTCAAATGAAGAGTCTTATCAGATTCCCAGCAGGCCCCACCAATGTCTCTTCATTTGAGCCACTTTGATTCCTAAGAAATTGGGACCTCATCTTGTTTTGATTTGAAAACATCTTCCTCAAACAGGAACCCCTGGTAATAAGGACTAAGAACGATTCAGGAAGGAGCCAATTGCTTAATTCTGAATCCGGGGAAGCATCAATAAGACAACCCAGTGGTTCGACCTTTCCAGAGGCAGGGGGTGCAGCGGAGGTGGGGCTGGGGGGGTGGTGTGTGTGCTGGGTGGGGCAGCCTCAGACCAGGATTCTGTGGTGCCTGCCTTCTACTTCTGGACTGTGTAACCCTGGGCAAGTTCTGGAATCTCTCTGAGCCTGCTTCCTCTTCTGTGAAAGGGAGGCCATGTTACTGCCTACCGCAATCAGCATGGCTCCATGGATGGCTGTCAAGGTGGAAACCACAAGAAAGCACATGTCAGAATGAATGTCAGGTTCTGGCCTGGGACAATCACTGCCTTGGCCTGAGAGAGATGAAGGGATTGGGGCTGGAAGTTCCCTGCTCATCCCTCCTCTAGGGGAGGTGGACCCAGATTCAGCAGGGCTTGTGGGTCAGACAAGAGGCCTATCTGCCATCCATCAGGGGAGGGGCCTAGTTCTGGGGACGTCACCAGGTGGAGGCCATTGCTGGGAAAGTTGGGAGAAGGTGTTTGGGAGGCACAGACAGAATTCTTTAACCTGGATCAGGGACCAGGGAAGTCCCTGGTCTGCTTAGGCTCTGGAGAAGAGGCACTAGTGAGTGGCAGAGATGGAGTGCAAAGAGAAGAGTTTGCTTAGGCCAAAGGGGAGCCCTGGGCAGTTCCTGACCCCCTGGGCTCAACATCTTAACATCATTCTCCCAGAAACTGCCCTTTGGAGTGTTTGAATTGTCCATCCCTATCTCCCTGCAAAGAAATCCAAACCAGAAGCCCAAAGCCGGCCCTTTGGTGTGGCTAGCTGATCCAGCACAATGGGCTCCCGGGGAAGTTTAGGGAAGATCTACAGACTCCAGCGATTTAAAGTCACAGTGAGCTTGGAATTGAGACCCTGGTCCAAATCCTAGTTCTTTTACCTTCTCTCTGTGTTTCTCTGATGTGAGTGAAGTGTTGGAAGAGTGAGCCAGCTGAGAGAGAGGGAGGCAGGGAGGCCACGAGCCCACCACATGCCAATGTCCACAAACCAAAAAAGTCAGGTAGCCTCCAGTATTTGACCAGTGTGATAAAGGGTGGCCAGCAGGTTGGTTCTTGGGCAGAAGTGATGATTCTAGCAGGGGTTTTTAACTCTTTGCAATTACTCTGGACCCCACGAATCCCTTCTCAGAATCATATTTTTTTGTTTGTTTGTTTTTTGGTGAGGCAATTGGGCTTAAGTGACTTGCCCAGGGTCACACAGCTAGTAAGTATCAAGTGTCTGAGTCTGGATTTGAACTCAGGTCCTCCTGAATCCAGGGCTGGTGCTTTATCCACTGCGCCACCTAGCTGCCCCAGAATCATATTTTTAAATGCGTAAAATAAAACACACAAAATTACAAAGGAAATAGTTATCAGAATGTATACTAAAAAAAGTTCACAGACCCAAGGTTAAGAATTCCTGAAAGAGATGGGAGACACTATTTTTGCATCAATGTGAGCTAAGGCACAGATGAGGAGCAACCCGCTTCTCTCTGGAAGTCCCCAATGCAAGAGAAAGCTCTGTGATCATATGGGGACAGAAAGTTCCAGGACAGTCCCTAGACCTAAAAACAGGCAACCTGAACAGGACTGGCCTCCAATCGGATGCTCATGCTCTGTGACCAACGGTGGGGTTCCCTCTCTACTCATGGACTCCTCTCTATGTCTTCCATATGGGGGGACCTTCTTCTTGGGAATTAGTTTTTGAAAGATTCTTTTCTTCTCTCTCCCTTCCTAACCCCCAAGATTTTCTGTGGTCATTGTGACCTATTTTAATTAATTTGGAAAGATTACTTGAGTGCTCCCTTATGACTGGGATTTTTAGTGACACTTTGCATTTTGATCTTTTGTTCATACTGGATGGGCGAAAATGTCTCACTTTTCTTGTACTCAGTTGTTTAATTTTAAACATCTTTGTTTATTCATTAATTTTGTGATATTTGAAATCCTGTCTTAATGTTTCTCATGTCATCTCTTTCTCTCTCTTCAATGTAATTTTTCCTTCCCCACTCTGGGAATTTAATTTTATCTGTGTTTTTTTCCCTCTTTGAATGGATTTTCCATTTTGTTCTCATTTTGGTAGAATGTGTCTCTAAAAAATATACTTTCTGGTTATTCCCCGTATTTTTTTTACTGTTTTTCCAGGAAAGTCTGAGAATGGGGCAGAGAAGTGGCATCCAGAGATCAAATCCATCACTCCCTCCCGCCTTCCTCTCTTTGGCTCTGGGGGCAAGAAGGGAAGGAGAGAACTGATGGAAAGTTCTTTTCTTCTCTTTTTTGGTTTCCTCCAAGTGAGCTAATGTTTGTGAAGCGTGCTTAGCCCAGTGCCTCCTCATTCCACAGTTCTGAAACCCACACACTGATGTCATCTTTTGCCAGGGCTTCTTCTGGCCTTCTGGAGTCTTAAGTCTCCATAGCCACAGCTTCTAGGAGGGCCTTCCTGAAGAGGAAAAGGACTCCTTCTTGGTATCTTTTCTTTTGATGCCACCTCTATTTCTCAATGTACCTCGCTCTCCCCTTTGCCATCAGCCATCTCTGGTCATACAGAATAAAAAAAGTGTAAAAATAAACGTGGCCAAACTACCCACATCCTGGCTAAAGTCCGATGCGGAAAGGGCCCTTCTATATTGTGCATCCGACTTTTCCCAGACAGCAGCAATAGGGGCCCATCGACCCTTCTGGGTCACTCCTGAGGTTCAGGGCCACCTGTTTGTCGCCGGCCTTTCCCTTTCTATTGATGCTTTCTATACCACTTTCCTGGTTCTGTGTGCTTTGCTTTGCATCCACAACAGTCCCACACTTCTTTGTATTCATCATTATGACTGTTTCTAGCAGCTTGGCAACATCCCCTGCATTTGTATGCACTTGGTCGAGCCATTCTCCAATCTGTGGGCATCCACCTTGTTTCTGGTTCCTTCTTTGCTCCTACAAAGATGACTGCTCTTCATGGGCCGGGCTGTCTTTTTGATGTAGACTCATCATCTGTCCCCAGTCCTGACAGGCTCTCAGACACCCTTTGTCGCTCTGGCATGCTCATCTACACTCCTTGTTTAAAGCTACCTTTCTGGAGGGGCTGTCCTCTGATTTCTTGATATTTCAGGCCTGGGTTTTTCCTCTCCTCAGGGGTGGTGTCTGGAGCTAAGCCTGCTTTATATTGTCTGTTTGAAACCAGTTTTAATGACAGAAAGCCCAGATAGTTGGGATGCTTTGACTGCAAACATGGTCACTGATCTGGTCTGCCTTTCATTCATCTTCTCTGCCCTCCATGTCCTCCAGGCAAGTCAAAGTCAGGCAGACTGTCTGACTCCAGACAGGCCGACTGATGGACGGACAGACCCAGATTGTGGAGGGAGCATGTTCCCTGCTAGCTGCAGGATCTCTTGGGCAGGGAGGCTCCAGGGCTCCCTCAACTGATCATTCTCTGAGCAGCTCCGGGAACAGCAGCATCTTGATGCCCAGCCAATATCAGCAACACAGCTTCCAGAGAGAGAGAGATATAACTGAAAGGAGTCTAAGACCAGTTTCCATTTCTAGAATTTACAGGTAAAAAAAAGATGTTGTGCCCACCATTCCCCCTTGAGATCAGTAGGGCAAGGTCTCTGTTTCACACTCCACACTAGCTTCAAAAACCTCTCCTACAGAGACATAGACACTGTCACTGCTTTTTAAAAGGTCTCTGTCATTTTAACCAGTGATGGAGTAGCTGCCTTTCCTTCCTGGGAGAATTCAGGGGAGAATGGGAAGCTTCAAAGTCTGTCAGGTGGTGGAGAGCCATCTCTCCTCTTTGTAAGGGAGTGTTATCTGGGAAGAGCCGCTTTTCCTGTTAAGGCTGAAAGATGCAGAGAAGGTAGAGAGACAACACTTTCCCTGAGATGACTGAGTTTAACCCTGATACTGTAAATAAATGAGAAGGTCCCTTGAGAAGAGAATTGAAGTGGCATCTTGAGTGAGAAGTCAAATGGAACAGTGATGTTCCGAGGAGACTCTGGCTGAATTCTTTCTCACAGAAAAAGTGTTGTACAAGAATTCTTTATTTTTGCTATTATTTGTTACCTTGTTAATACAAAGCCAGGAATTTTAGTGTTTAAGATACATACATACATACATACATATGTGTGTGTATAATTTAAAATATATTATTTATACATTTTATGTATGTGTTTACACACATACATATATACATGTTTATATGGAGAGAGTAATATATATATATACATACACACACACACACACACACACACACACACACACATATATATATATATATATATATATATATATATATATATAGAGAGAGAGAGAGAGAGAGAGAGAGAGAGAGAGAGAGACCAGAGACAGAGACACAGAGAGATAGAGAAACAGAGGCAGAAAAAATGAGAAATAACCAACTAATTATATGAAAACAGGTTTTTCCAGTTTATTAAGCCACAGTATTTGTTGGGCTGGAGTGAGAGCTCAGAGCTAACTGGCCGGTTCATGAGAGAGGTTGCAATCTCAGTAATTAAGGATGTATCTGAACACACTATGGGGTTACCTAAGAAGTTGGGATGATGAGAATGAGAATGGTGAAAGGACAAGTAGGAGGCTGCCTGGTGACCAGCTCAGGCCACAAAGGAGTGTTAGTGAGCCCAAGACGTGGTTGTGTAGAGCTGGTGGGGGGGGGTGGATCTCCTGGGGTGGCTTGGAGAGTGTTGCAGCTGAGCTTCCCATGCCACTCTGGGGCAGTCCCCTATTCTATCTGTTCTTCAGCAAGCAGGGAATGAGACCAGACCCACAGGAAGGACCTCCATGGGCTGGTGGGAGTGGAAGGCAGCTGGGGCCCTGCCCTTTAACAGTTTTGATGAGAGTGCTTTGAGATGAGGACACAAAAGGGACCCTGCTGGGCCCAGGCGCTGTTAAATTGGGAGATAAAAAGGAAACAAACAATTTCAGACACTTGGGAGAATAACTCATGTATCTCTCCAGAAAAGAAATCATTTTGGTGGTTTCTGGCAGGTGACCTGAATTCGAACTCCCTTCCCTGACCCTTTTGGGGTTTGGGATCATTCACAAAACCTGATGTTTGGGGGTTGGCAGCATTTTAACAGGACAGGGAGATGCCCCCTGGCCTGGTTTTATAATCGTGATGTGGGCACCTTGGAGGCCTCCTGGATGACTAAATGAGGAAATGGAGGCTAAATGACAGACACTCATTAAGAGCTTGCTCTGCACCTGAGAAGCAGCATGGTACACTCGTTATCCTGCCAGGCCGGAGGTCAGGAAGGCCTGGGTTCAAGGCCCGTCTTCGACATAGAAAGGCTTTCTGACCCTGGGAGAATCAGCCAACTTCTCTGAGTAGAAGGACTGCTTTCACCATGGAAGCTGCAGAGAAGGTGACCACCTGCACTAGTGGAGGGGCTTTCCTCATCTGGGAGTTCCCTGTACCCAAGAAAGCCAGGTCAGATGCCTGTCCCTGTCCTAGGTGCCAAACACTGTACTGATCTCTGGGAACCCTTGTCTTAAAGGAGCTGACACTATTTTTTACTTTTTTTTTTTTTGAAGAGTATGGCTTTATTTATTTATTTTTAATTTTATTTTTTCCAGTTACATGTAAAGGTAGTTTTCTTTTTTCTTTCTTTTGGTGAGGCAATTGGGGTTAAGTGACTTGCCCAGGGTCACACAGCTAGTAAGTGTTAAGTGTCTGAGGCTGGATTTGAACTCAGGTCCTCCTGAATCCAGGGCCAGTGCTCTATCTACTGTGCCACCTAGCTGCCCCTAAAGGTAGTTTTCTTTTCTTTTCTTTCTTTCTTTCTTTTTTTTTTTTTTTTGTGAGGCAATTGGGGTTAAGTGACTTGCCCAGGGTCACACAGCTAGTAAGTGTCAAATGTCTGAGGCCAGATTTGAACTCAGGTACTCCTGACTCCAGGGCTGGTGCTCTATCCACTGCTCCACCTAGCTGCCCCCCCCCCTCGCTTTTTAAAGGTAGTTCTCAACATTCATTTTTATAAGATTTAGGGTTCCAAATTTTTCTCCCTCCCTTCCTTTCCTCCCGCCTCCAAAAGATAGCAACAAATCTGATATAGGTTACATATATACAATCCACAAGTGCTCTTTTTTTTTTTTTAGTCTGTGTTGAATCAATATCAGTTCTCTCTTTGGAGGTAGATAGTATGCTTCATCATTAGCCCTTTGGAATTGTCTTGGATCATTGTATTGCTGAGAGTAGTTAAGTCATTCACAATTAGGAGCCGACATTCTAACACAGGAAAGAGTAACTTCATAGGGAGCTGGTTGTGTTGGCCGATGGGAGCGTCACAGGGATGGGGAGGAGGAGGAGGACCTTCGGAGGATCAGCTGGAGGGATGATGGCTGGGCCCACCTGAGCTGTAGGCACCAGCCAGGTCAGGCATTCAGCAGACGGCGGGGCTGGGGCAGGACCGCCGGAGTCAGCAGGGTTAACTCCTCGAGTTGAGCAAGAGGCTCCGTCCCTGGTCACACAGCTGGTAACTGTCAGAGCCAGCTATGAGTCACAAGAAGAATGGCTTGGCCGTGTACATTCCTGGAACTCTCTGCAGTTCAGGCGGCCCTTTCCTCGGAGCAGTCCAGGGAGGGGAGCAGTTGAGTATGAAGAGGTTTGCTATGAGATCCTGAAGAGCTCCAGAAGTGGCCTGCTTTCTCAGCGGGCACGAGGGCTTTGCTCATATTGTTGGTGCAGAGGAGCAGCCAGAAGACCACAGCGACGTGTGAGGGAGACTCTAGGACGCTGGAGGTGGGAGTGCCGGCTGGCTCCCTGGGAGTGTGGGTGAGCTGAGGGCCATTAATTCACTCTGTGACTCATGCTGTTGCTCTGCCCAGTGGCATCCTACTTTGTGGGCATAGAGATGCCCGGCCAAATGTCTGCTTGTCCAGTGCACCCTCATCCTCCCAAGGTTCACAGCCTCAGCATCACCTTTGCCTCTTCACTCTCATTGGCTATTTGTCCTCAGTTGGTTCCCACATCTTTCCACCTCCAGACACCTCTCATTTATCCTCTTGTTTCTACTCTTCTAGGCCACTAGCCTAGTCCAGGACCTCTTGGCCTTTCCCTTGGACTATTGTCATACCTGCCCAACTGGTGTCCCTGCCTCCAATCCCTTTTGTCTCCAATCCACCCTCCACACAGCTGCTGAATTGATATTCCTAGAGCTCAGATCTGACAAGATCAGTCCTCTCCTGCTCAGGAAGGGAGCTGAGCCTGCTCCTTGGGCCCTTTCCGGTGGGCCCCTTGCTTAGGCCCCTCCTAGTACAACCCATGTGCTATTAGTAAACTTCCTGTAGACTTTCTGTCTGGTCCAGGGGCAAGAAGAGAAGGCTGAGGCCTGTCCAAATGCCTCTTGTACAGGGCGTTTTTTCTGGGAGGCCCGGGGAGCAGCTAGCTTGGTAGCAACACAATTCCTAGAGAGAAATGTGCATGGTGCCCTCTAAGTCGGACTGGTCCCCCCAAAGGAGAGTGAGTGTCTCATTCAGGATCTCTTAGAAATCACCAGCACCTCAGAGACCATCTGGCCTGGGACCTTGCATCAGGGTTGTAGGGTGGGAGTTCAAATGTGGAAGCTTGTCAGTGTTTTCATTCCCTTCTAAGCAAAAGTTACTGTTTTCTTTGGAAATTCCAACTTCTGAATATATCAATGTTCTAAGAAAGATTAGCATTTGGCCTTGGCCCAGGGTGGCCGAATTTCTCTTGTTACCAAGCAAAGCTTTAGTTCCGTAACAGGAAGTGCCTCCTGTGGGAAGATTGACTCCAAGCAGGAGTCCCAGAGATAAAGATATCCTAGTTCAGTTGCTATTTTCAATTAAAATGGGCCCATGGGATTTGTTTATCCCATGTCAGAGAGTGAGTTATACAGGCAATGGGGACTAGAGAAAAGGACTGGGGAAAAAGGGAAGATCCACGGTGTCTTGTTTCTCTGTCATCTCCTGTGACTTCTGTCTAGTGGAGGGGACTACCATTGCTCTGGGCACATGCCACCCATGAACATCCAAGGGGCTAGATTAGGTCAGAGTCATGCCCAAGGAAAGCTGGGGTCAATTTATGGCATGCCCATCCACCTGAAGAGCTTCCTTAAAATCCTTTCTCCTAATAATCCAATAATTTACCAAATCAGAAACTCCTTGGGGTCAGCAACAATGCCTAATGCAGCTTGATTCCCCCAATGCATAGCATACCAGGCTTCTATACAGAAAACATTTAACAAATGCTTACCAAACTAAACTGAATTAAATTGTTATGGCTTTATCATCCATTAATTTATCTATAGCTTTCTTATATCTCTTTATAGTTCAACACATGGAAATCCATCAACCAGATGACTTTATGGACCTCTTATGATTAATTTCATAAGTATATTGTGCATTTCCTTTTATTTGTCCTAAAGCTACCTCATTTACTCTTAGAACAGTGATCCCTTAGTCCTGATATTTAGTGATTTGAACCTATGTTCTGCCTATCGATGTAAACCACATCTCTTCTTTGCCATTCAGTGCAAGCTTGTCCCCAGTGTACTTGATCATTTTCTCTGGATCTTCTCTAGATCTATTATATCTTCTTTGAGCTGACCAGAATGCTTATGATCTAGGATACAAAAGCATCATTCATGTCTACTGCCTGACTAGGTAGTCCCTAGTACACTGCCACATGGATATCATTCTTGTTTTCCCTTCTATCTTTCCCCAAATGTTTTCCTGGGACCTTTACACTCTAGCTCATGAATTTCTAGGCACTGTTATACCTTCTTAATGTTCAAAGTTACTCTTTCCACTTCCTTCCACCCACTTCCTCAACAATCCAATTCAAAACTCATTTCTCCTGTGCCATAGACACATAGACTGTGTCAGTAGGCTCATTGCTTGTCTTATCAGGATTTTTATGGTATGTACATTTTAAACAAGATGTCTAATGTTTCTGCACTTAGGGATACAAGGATACAACAACCTGTGGCTATTGGGGCAAGGAAGTGGTTCTTGTGGCCCAAAGGCTCAAGGAAAACATCGTCCTCTCTCCCACTTGTAGGCTGTGGGTGGGTGGTACATAAACAAGGGAGTGCCTGGTCTCTGGGCTGCTGTTTCTAAGTCATCCTGTGCTGGTGATCGAGCTGTGTCTTATGGGTAGAGGAAGAGTCACACAACCCCATGAGATCTTGTCCTGCCTGGGGGTGCTCAGTCCCCTACAAGGCTCTCCCTCTGTCTCTGTCTAGTTCTTGGTCCCACTGTGTTGTTTCTCTGGGAAAGACAGGGACAACGGCTTGTGCTGAGCTGCTTGAGGCCTTACCTGCCTCCTCTGTGACTCTTCGGCTGACCCCTACTCTCCAACAGGATGTAAACTCCTCAAAGGCAGGGACTGTTTGGGCTTTTATATTTTTATCCTCAACACTAGCATGATATTTGGCACAGAGCGAGTGCCAACTATATGTTTTTTCATTCACTTGTTCATCCATCCATCCATCCATCCATCCATTCATCTTTCACAAAGTAGGTAACACTATGCTTGACTTTGAGAATCCTTTTCTTGAATCACTTTGTGTATGTTGTGGGGCAGAGCATCCACTGCTACAAGTTATGTCTTAGCAGACTTGTCTTTCTACCCTCTGAGTAGGCTCAAGTACCACAGTCATTCTAAGTGGGCCAGGTATTTGATCATGCTTCAGGGTTTCAGCATCTCCAGGATCAGGGTAGGTCACTGAGTCATGCTTGGGCTCTAGCTTAGCCAGTGGCTGCTGAAACCCTCTACCCTCCTAAGGCATCTGTCCTCATCCTGGGCACAGGGCTCTGTAAGACTTCTTTGCCATTGTGTTCAATGGGTTGGCCTCATGCCTAACCAGTGAGCTGGGTGAAGAGGGACAGGGTGGAGTAGGGAGCAGAGCCATGCCCTGGACTTCAGACCAGCACCCAGGTGTCTCTTGCATCCCAGCCCAGAGAGCTAACCCAGGCACAATGCTGCCTCTCCTCTCCCACACAGTGCCTGCCTTGGCAGAGATAAGAGGTGTATGCAGCCTGCTGCTCACTGAGCGGTGGGATAAGCAAACAGGTCACTCAGAGCTCCAGTGCAAAGATGATCCCAACTGGCTTGAGATCCGCCGAAGATGCCTTAGCTTAGTACCCTTCCTTCCTTCCTCCCTCCCTCCCAGCTCTCACACTCATGGTGGTCCAATGGAGAGAGCACTGAGCCTGGAGTCAGGAGGACCTGAATTAAATCCAGTCTCAGTCACTAGCTATGTGACCCTGGGCAAGTCATTTAATCCCTGCCTCAGTTTCCTTATCTGTAAAATGGAGTAATAACAGCATCTACCTCACTCACAGGGTTGTGGTGAAGATTAAATGAGATAATCTATGCCAAACATTTGTAATCCTTAAAGCTCATTATCAATGTGAACTCTTATTATCATGGCTAGGGATAAGGCCTGTAGTATCACCGACAGGAAAGTTCAGGGTGGGAGAATTCTCTCTCCCAATGGAAGATAGCAGGCTCCCCCTATTTTCGCTCTTTAAATACTTTTAAAAATTATTTTTTGGTGGAGCAGTGAAGGTTAAGTGACTTGCCCAGGGTCACACAGCTAGTAAGTGTCAAGTGTCTGAGGCTGGATTTGAACTCAGGCCCTCCTGAATCCAGGGCCAGTGCTTTATCCACTGGACCACCTAGCTGCCCCCAGCTTCCCCTATTTTCTAGACTTAGGGAATTTCCCAGAACAGTGGGGTCACCCTCTAATGGAAACCACACAACTATACATAAAGATCCTGCAGCTGCCTATCGGCTTAGGAAACCACGCAGGAACCTTCCTTATGTTCTAAGTTCTAAGAGCTGTGGGCTTGAGATGGAAGACTATTGTGCCATAAGACACCATGAGGGCGATGGTTTCAGAAAACCCTGGGAAGGTCCAGCTCACGCCCTTCCTCATGGCCCCCTCTGGGCTGGGCTTTTTGTGCTTCTCTGACAGGAGCCATTTTGTGTCACAGTGGGTGGCGTCTATGCCGTCTCTTCCTGTCAGACTGTGAGCCCCATGAAGGGAGCAGTGCATCCTATCTCACCTTGTACCGACTCTCCACGCAGCTAGTGCCTGATCACGTTGGGTGTGGATGCGCTGCCTTGTGTCTGTCCATGTCACTGTTACCTTTGGTCACTGGCCGCATGGATGCAGACCTTCACAACAACCACATTCCAAGTCCTTGCATCCATGGGGGTCGGGCTCAGTGGAGAGCCATGGGTAGCTTGCCCTGTGAACAGGCCTGGGGCCAACAGGGACCCTGAAACCCGATCTGGACACAAAAGGCACAACCACTTTCCCCAAGGCCATCTTGCTTCTTCTGCGACCCAGTCAGAGAAATGCTTATCAGAACAACTCTGAGTATCTCTGTATAATGTCCACTCTGCAAAAATCCATAAAAGTGACAATCATGGGGCAACTAGGTGGCACAGTGGATAGAGCACCGGCCCTGGATTCAGGAGGACCTGAGTTCAAATCCAGCCTCAGACACTTAACACTTACTAGCTGTGTGACCCTGGGCAAGTCTCTTAACCCCAATTGCCTCACTAAAAAAAAAGTGACAATCATCCCACTGGTGAGAAAGCTTGCTGTGACATTGTTGGTGGAGCCTTTTGGAAACATCTCTTAGACATGCCCCCTCCTCTCCGATGACTCAGCTTCCAACTGCTGCAGACCCTTGTCCCCTCCTGCCGGAGCTGCTAGGGGGGCTGCCAGCCTCAAGTCTCTCCCCACCCCAGTCAGTCCTCCATTCAGCAACCCAAGTGACTTTCCTGAAGTGCAGGTGCCATCACATCACCCCTTCTCATAAGCACCTGTGGCTCCCTATTGCCCCCAGGATGAAATATAAAGTGCTCGATTCCACATCAGAAGCCCTTTATCTCCTGCCCCTCCCATCTTCCCAGACTTTCACTCCTCTCCACGGGGTCTATGGTCCAGTGACCCTGGCTTTCTGCCACTTCTCAGCTCCATGCCTTCGGCCTGGCAGGGCCCCATGCCTGGAGTGCTCTGACTCCTCACCTTTACCCCCGGCTTCCCTGGATTCCTTCAAGCTTCAGCTAAAATGCCACCTTCCACAAGAAGCCCAAGTTCCCTTCTTCTTAGTCCCTTCCCTCTGAGACTGTCTCCAATGTACCTCACGTATATTCTATTTGTACACAGTTGTTTGCATACTTTCTTTCCCCTTTAGTTAGACTGGGCACTCCCAGAGAGCAAGGACTTTGGGGTATTTTTTCTTTGTATTTCCATCACTTAGCATAGTATTTGTCACATAGTAAGTACCTAATAAAAATGCTTCTTGATTGATTGATATGGCCAGCAAGCAACACCCCAAAGTTATAAACCAGTTGTCCTTTCGAGACTCCAAGCCAAACGAGCCATCTGCAAAAACATCTCTACAGCTGCTTAATTTGTCAGAATAAAGAGCTATGGATGGGGAATGGTTAAATAGGGTAGGATCCATCTCCCCATATTGGTCTGACCTTGGGCAAGCCTCGGATTTCTGGGCAATTCTCTGAGACTGTCAATAGTAGAGAAACTGGTGATGTGCTTTGGCAGAGAGTCTACTCATCTGGGCAAATAGGGAAATAGTGGAAGGAAGCATGAGATGATGCCCTGTGAAGAGAGACAGCCTGGCAGAGTGAGGGGAGTGTCTCCAAACCTTAAGCTTGGAGATGGTGTTTGTAAAGCAATTTAAGGGTGGCAATTTCTGTGGGGCCGAGTGGGAGAGTTGGGTGATGAAACAGTCTCATCGCCCTTCTCAGCTACAAAATTCAACCATAATAATGTCATGGGAGGAGGGAGAATGTGAGCCCTTTGAAGAAGCAGATGGGGAGGACAAGGAGAGAACTTAGAGAATTGTAAGAGGAGGGAGGGTAGAGTGGGAGGCATGATGAAGGCACCACATCAGAGGTGAGACTATAAAACCATGGGCAATGAGAGGAAACAATTTATCGCCAGGTATTTATTATGAAAACTCCTTTGTGGGTGGCCAAGGGAGGCTGACTCCTTTTAAGAGCTGGTGCTGGGCATTTATGGGGTCTCTCTGAGGCACCGGCCTTATAACTAGACCCACATATGATCTGGCCTCTGCTTTCTAGACCCGCATCTGGAGGAAAGGAATTCAGGGCACTCAGTGAAAATGTAAGAGAACTTGGACTTCTGATAGCAGCTGCCATCTCTTCAGCTCTGGAGACTGTGCAAGGGTCTCCTTTCCCCAAGGAGGCTGGAACTATCAGTGCTTGAGCCCCCACTTTACAGAGGAGATAACTGAGGCTCAGGGAAGATGAACATAAACCATGGCTTTTACAGACAAGAGAGAAATCAGCAATATTCTAAAGCACGGCAGAAGACCAGCGTTGTTCAGGGGCTACCCCAAACAGTTCTGACAAAGTGAATTGCCCAACTCATAGGATCCTGGATCTTGGGTGGGAAGGGCCCTAGAGACCAGCTGGTCCAGCCCTCTCATGTTACAGATGAGGAACCTGAGGTACTGAGAGGTAAAGTGTGACTTGTTCAAGGTCACCCTTAGCTAGTACCCAGTTAACAGGTGGGTTTTGTACCTAGATCCTCAGATTTCATTTCCAAGGCTGTCCTTTGGATAACTTTCTCAAGAGGAAGGGGTCATTTGCTGGCTGACTGGGAGGGTGTTTGTCCAACCCAACCTTTTCAGTATGTTCAAGATGCATAACAAACTCAAGGAGTGGTACAGAAAGACAAACAGTAGACAGTCCTGCCCTCGGAGCTGATAATCAGCTGGGCCAATGTACCAGATGCACAGGGAAGGTCTCTATGCCCATGAAATCACAGGTCCTCTAACTGTCCCTAGAGATCAACAGCTGTATTGCCCAAAGCTCTTCCCCTGCAAAGACAGAAGGACACTAGGACCATAGGGTGAGAGCTGGAAGTTTCCCTAGAGACCATTAAACCCATCTCCTTAGGCAGGGACAAAAGCCTGCTGAGCTGCCACTGAGTATGCACACAGAAGGCTCAAACGGAATGAAATTACTCTCTCTTCCTTGGTGGTGACTATAGCAAGAAGTACTGTGAGCCTCTGGGTTGGGGGCATGACCAAAGCTGTGAATGCTGGCCTTTCCTCTGCTGGCTGCCTTGTCTCCCCATCCAGCCACCATGTGCCCATGAAAACATGGCTTTTGTTTCTGCTGTGTTTCATTTTCTCCTGGTCTCAGGTGAATGAGTCCAGGAGACAGAAGAGATCAGATTTTGACCTTGTGAGCTTTGAAAGGTCAGAAGAGCAATCCAAGGTCTCCCCACACCTGGGGCTGGATGCAGCAGCAGCTAGATCCCATGAGGAGCAGCCTACTTGATCTCACCTACAGTGAATCAATCTGGCAGCAAAGATACCACATCTGGAAAGCAGCAGAATGATTGGTCCACCAGCTAAGCTACACCAAGAAGTGAAGATGGCACAGGGAATGTTTTGTTGTCATCATTTTAGAGTCTACTTTCCCCAGGGACTAAGGAGGAAGAGTAAGTTGGTCATTCAAATAGCATTTATGAAGCACCTACTATGTGCCAGGCACTATGCTAAGCGCTGGAGATGCAAAGAAAGGCAACAGAGAGCCCCAACCTCCAAGAGTTTAAAGTCTCTAGAAAAGAGTGTGCTTCCAAATTGGGATGTGGGCATGGCTGAAGGCCTTTGTACTTTGGTTCTTGCCATCCCTTCTCATAGATATATAGATGCTATGATTATGGTCAATAGTTGATAACATTTATTAAATGCCTAATATGTATCAGACACTGTGGTAAATGTTGGTCATGGGTAAGATTGGGGAAATAAATACTAACTGGCAATGGATATTGGGAGGAATGAATGCACCACCTGGGGGCTCATAAGGCAACAGAACTACAACCCCCCACCCTCTCATGGTAGTCCTGGATACTTTGGGGATCCAATCTGAACCTGCTTGTCTACATGGGAGTTAGGTCAGGGGGGCCTGAAGTCTGTGCTACAGTAAAAAAAAAACATGCCATGAAAGGTTTGTGTGTCAGGGGACCCCTCTTCCTCTTTAGGAGAGGGATCAAAGATGAATCAGCTGGGGGTTGGTTAACTCCTCTGGGGTCAGGATGTCTGCCAATAGCTGCCCATGGTCTGCTCAGGGAACCTGCCAGGAGGGGGTCATCTTCCTCCATGATATGGAGCTGTGCTTCCCCACAGGGCACATTTAAATCCCGTTCAGAGCCTTGGTCCTGTCCCAAGGTCTCTTTTAGCTTGTGCCTCATTTCCTGTGCCTGACCCTGCTCTGAGATCTGACCCAGAGGATGCACTTGAATGAGGACACCAGCAGCCTTCCTACGAAAACTGCACCCCTCCCTTCAGCTCATAGGATCCTGAGGGGGGAAAATTCTCCCATGGGCATCTCACAGGCAATCACTCCTAGGCGTCAAGCTGGGCCTCCTTGAGGCCAGGCCAGTCAACCCCAGGTCTGGGTCAGAGAGGAGGTGGGATCCCTGACTCTGTGACTCAGAAATTCCCTCCTGGTCATGAAGAATAAGCTTCCTCAAAGATGCCCCAATCATTGCCCCTCCATGCTACAACCTTCAGATGCCAGGAATTTTTGAGGGGGTGAATAAGACAAGGTTGTCTGCATTGCTGGTGTGGACTGGCTGGGCCAGGGGAATCCCCAGGGCCAGGGCTAGTTTTCAAGTCAGCCTGGGATTTCATAGGCACAAAGAACTCCCTCTGCCAAGGCAGTTTGGCCCTGTCATTACAGCTTAGTCTTAGAGAGCTTGTTCCTAGAACACTGAGAAAAGTTGAATGACTTGGCCACAGTCACTCAGCTAATATGAGTCAGAAGCGGGACTTGACTCTGGTTCTGCCTGATGCCTCAGGGCCAGGTCTCTGTCTGCTATAGGGCCAGTGTTTGCTAAAAACGAGAGCGTCTCTTCCCCCAAAGCCAGAGCTTCCATTTCTCTGCCAGCGCCCCCTTCTCTCAGGGTTGCAGGGGCTGGCAGCTGTGTGCCACTCCCAGTGCCCGCCCCTGGCAAGGCCCAGGCAGAGGTTGTCAGAGGAAATGCCAGCCATACCTCCCTGTTCTGCCCTCCTTAGCCAGCTGGCACCCAGCTTGGTAGGCAGGGAATGTACCAGCACCAACTGCAGGGCACAAAAGGGAGATGCCCTCCCTAAGCTGGGCCACACCAGGCCACACCAGCAATGCCCAGGAGCTGAGTCACATTCTCAGAAAAGGGGGCCACCTCAGGGATCTGTACTATGGAAAACTCCAATACCACTGACTGCAGGGACTGAGATGGACATGACTTGATCAAGGTTAAAAATCTCACACTCAATCCCCCCCTCCCCCTCCCCCAGTCAGGTAACCTCCTCTAAAAATATCCAGCCTTTGCCCAGCACCCAAGAGCAGGGGAAGCTGCCAGGGTGGGGCAGGGCACAACTGAGGAGACTAGGAGGCTCCCAGGTCAATGCCAGCTAGCACCACTCAGCTGCTTCTTTCTCGTCTCTGGCCAGCCTGCTTCCCCCTCTGCCCCTCACCTGCCAGACGTCTCTCTCTTGAGTTTTTCCAGATAGCATCCAGGGCTCTAGCAGTGGAGTCTCGGATATGGTCACTGAAGGACCTTCTCAGAGGGGCCTTCTGGGGTCGTTCCATCCTGCGGGGCAGAGTGTTGCCCACCCACAACATCTCTGCCCCTTGGCCTTGCATCTTCCTCCTGGAGGAGGGTAGATGGATGGATGGATGGATGGATGTTGCCTGCTGTACCTGGTGGGGAGAGGGAAGGGGTTGAAGGGGAGAGGGGGGGGGGAGAGGGAGAGAGAGGAAGAGAGAGGGAAAGAGAGAGAGAGAGAGAGAGAGAGAGAGAGAGAGAGAGAGAGAGAGAGAGAGAGAGAGAGAGAGAGAGAGAGAGAGAGAGGGAGAGAGGGAGAGAGGGAACTGGGGGAGGGGAGGAGAAGGGGAAGCAGGCTGGCAAGCTGGGGAGCGGGGATGGGGGTGGGAGAGGGTTCCCCTTCGGGAATCTGGCACTGCGGCTCTCACTGCGGCGGCGGCATCGGCGGCGGCATCGGCGGCGGCAGACAGGGACTGCAGGCTCCCTGCTGGAAGCCTGCCAGGCTCCGCAGCATCTGGAAAGCCTTCCAGATGAGCTGGTTCAGTGCACCGCTCCCCCGCCTCGCTGCGGCAGGCCAATGGGCTGGGATTTCTAGCGGCAGCTGCCCTTACTGGAGTTTGCACCCCTGATTTTCCAGGAAAACGCCACGGCTCTGGGACAGGCAGCCGCAACTTTCAGGACTGGGGGCGGGTGAGACAGGGGCCGCAGGGGTGGGCGCCTTGCTGTGCAGAGAGCACTGCTCTTTGGTCAAATGAGTTCGAATGATGAGCTGCTACTCGATACCTGTAGAGCTTTGGGCCAATCCCTTTCCTTTTCTGGGCTGCCTTAATTTCCCCATCTGTGAAACCAGGGAGGAGAGAGAGAGACTAGATAGTACCCTCCAGCTCTCAGAGATAGAGGGTGACCTGGGAAGTGAGAATGACCCATTTCTCCAAGCAGGGCAGGCTGTGTTACTGTCCCATTTGGGGATGAAGCTTCTTTAGGTCTGAGTGGTCTTTGGCCTCTGAGGTCCCTTAAAACTAAGATTTCGGGATACTCAGCTACTCCCGCATAAAAGATACCACCCCCCCAACCTGGGGATGATTCTGGCTACATGTGAAAAGACAAGTGATGTGGTTAAATAGAAGACCTATCAAGCTTATCTCTTGAGCTTAGCTTTCCTCTGTGATTTTGCCCCCTCTTCCCTCATCTACCTGGGGGAGCAGAAGTGACTTAGGGTTTAAACCCTGGGGATTCCTAAAGGTCAAGGCTGGTTTTGTTTGTGTGTTTTGGGTTTGGGGCTAATAACAGTGACCTGGTTAATAAAGAGATGGGCATTTGGGAGGCATGTGGAATGTCCATTATGAGCCGGCTTGAGGTCTCTGACAGAATGGAGCCCTTGGCTCATGAGAAGGAGCCCAGCAAAGAAAGGGCTAGTGGGGAGGGCATTGCCTTTGGCTCTGGAGGGCTCCACACCTGCCTGGCACTGAGAATCTGCTGCTAGGGTGATGAGAGGCGGCCATAGTCAAAAGCCTCACGGAATAAGGTGGGACATCTAAGAGTAGGCTCTTTGCCATTTACCAGACCAGGGTCTCAGTCTCTTTCTTTTCCCTTTTCCTAAGAGAGTACAGTTTTAATTTATTATTTTTTTTCCTCCTCAGAAGGACCACTGTCTATTTTACATGACCCCTCTCCCCAGAGAGCCATTTCATTCCTATACATACATACATACATACATATATATAATTATTTTATTTTTTAAATTTTATTTTATTTTATTTTATTTTTTTTAGTGAGGCAATTGGGGTTAAGTGACTTGCCCAGGGTCACACAGCTAGTAAGTGTTAATTGTCTGAGGCCGGATTTGAACTCAGGTACTCCTGACTCCAAGGCCGGAGCTCTATCCACTGCGCCACCTAGCTGCCCCTATATATATAATTAAAAGAGAAAAAAAAACTTCAGCAAATTAACCAACATCCCAACAACGTGACATTAAATGTAGTGCTCTATGCCCATAATCCCCCATTTCTGCAAGTAAGTTGGAAGGGGAGCTGCTCATCTTATCAGGCAGTCTACTAGCATTCACTAAGCTTTGTTTTGTGGTTGCTGTTCTTTCTGTTTCCTTTGTTGTAGTTGTGGATATTTTCATGGCTTTGCTTTGCATCAGTTCATATAAGTCTTCCTATGATTCTCTGGATTCTATATAATCATCATTTCTGACAATAAGATAATATTCCATCACACTGAGGTACCTCCCTTGTAGTATATGTTTAGCTGTGGAATTTCTGAGTCAAAGCATATGGACAAGTTAATTATTTTCTTACAATAATTTCCAAATAATCTTCCAGAATGGTTGAACCAATTTGCAGCTCCACCAACAATGCATTAATGTGTCTGTCCTTCCACAACCTTCCTAACATTGACTATTCTCATCATTTCCATTTGTTGTGTGGGAGATGAAACCTCAGAGTTGCTGTGATCATTTCTCTTATCATTAGTGATTTGGAACAATGTTTCATATGGTTTGTAAATAGTTTGTGATTTTCCTTTTGGAAAACCGCTTGTTCATAGCTTTTGACTACAATACTTAGCCTGTAAGGAATGGCTTGTGGTCTTACACATTTCTGGTAGTTGCCTGTTTATCTTGGATCTTAGGCCCTATGAGACATTTGATACAAAGATTTTCCCCCCAAATCAATTGCTGCTATTCTCATTCCAGTTGTGTTATTGTTGTTCATGAAAAAACTCTTCAAATTAGTGTAATCAGAATGATAGATTTTGTCTTTTGTGATAATCTCTACTCTGTTCTTCCTTGAGAGTTCACCCTCTAGCCATAGATGTAAAAGATCTCTTCTTTGGTTTCTTTTTAAATTTTAAAAAATATTTTATTTTTGTGGCACAATCCACAGCCAGTTTGATTTCATTGTGGTAAATTGTGTATGATTTGTTCTACAACTGGATCGTACCAAATTGCCTTCTAGTTTTCCCACGATTTTTTTTTTTTGTCAAATAGGGAGGTTTCCCCATACTAATCGAGGTTCTTGGCTTTATAAAGTCCTGGGTTATTGACTCTGGGTTCTGACTCTTTCTTTTCTAATCTATTACACAAATCACGTTTCCTAATTTATTTTAACCAGTACCAAAGTATTTTGATGATTACTACTTTATAATATAGTTTTGGGTCTAGAAATACCATTCTCCTTTCACTCCTACTTTTAAAAAATCTTGTTTCCCTTGACATTTTATAATTTTTAACTACTGCAAGTGATTTTTTTTACTATTATTTTGTTATGCATTAAAATAATGCATAGTAAAATACTACTCTGTAATTATAGCTAGTAGTAATGAAGCACTTGATATTTTTATTCAGTCATGTCCAACACTTTGTGACCCCATTTGGAGCTCTTCTTGGTAAAGATACTGGGGTGATTTGCCTTCTTCTCCAGCTCATTTTACAGAAGAGGAAACTGAAGCCTACAAGGTTAACTGGCTCACCATGGGTCACAAAGCTAGTGTATAAGGCCAGATATTGAACTAAATCCAGACTGGCACTCTATACACTCTGCCACCTAACTGCTCCTTGACATACGTTATCTAATTGAATCCTTACAACAATGCTGCAAGGTGGGTGCTGTTATTATTCTCATTTTAGGAAGAAATAGACTGATAAAAGTTTCATGCCTTTAGAGGTTAAATGCCTTAATCCCAGGGTCCTGAAACTAGTAAGTGAATAAGGCAGGATTTGAACTCAGGTGTTACTGAACTGGTTGTTAAATTTTCAGCATGAGCATTTACACCTTGGAAATCAATGACCTCTACAACAGTCGATTTATTGTTATGTTGACTGTGTAGACCTAAAAAAATATTAATACTGCAAGTTACACTTAGTGTGTTGTGGGTACACACCACCCCTCCCCCCATCCCAATTTACCAGTGTTTATCAATATATTCCTGGTGGGGATCTTGCCTTTATACAACCCTCCCCCAACTTGAACCCAGCACAGCGCTCTACAAACAGCACTTCAATCAACTATTAGCAAGCATGTATTAAACATTTAATTGATGTCAAGAACTTCATAAATATTTCTTGAATGATTGGTTGGACAGAGGGATGGATGGTTGGGTTTGGGGAGATTGAAAAGGGATATTTCATTTGGAAAGACGGGGAATGGGCCACATTGGTACAAAGATAAGAAGGGAAGCCCTACCAGAGCTCTAAGTCTGTAGCTCTTTGAGCAAAGAAAAGGGGAAGGGGAAGGGAGAGAAAACAGTGACAGGAGTCTGCGGCGGCAGCTCAGCCACTGTAGGATTTGAGGGCTCTCCCACTCAGCCCCAAGGGTTGCAGCTCCTCTGGAGCAGGGAGAGTGGATAGCTGATTCTGACAGAGCCCGGCCTTCTGGGAAGATCAAGGGTAGGGAAGATCCTAGCCTAGGTACACGTGCACACCCGGAGGCTCTGCCCACTTTTCTGCCTGATTCTGTCTTATCTTCTACCTCTCTCCACAATAGCAGCCGGTTCTGCCCTGGTCCTGGGGTTGGGGAAAGAGCTCTTAGAAAGCAGAGAAATGCAATTTCAGGATTTATTCCATAAATAAGTGACCTTGAAAAGCTCTGGCAGAGAAGGAGAAAAACAAACCTGCCCAATGGGTATGCAAAGATTTTTTCCGAGTCCCTGTTCACCCCTGTCATAGAGATAACGCTTCATCATCCATCCTCTGGAGTCACACCCGTCAGAGGGCTGCTGAGAGCTCTTTCAGTTTATGGGGGCGTTAGGTTTTTACAGCGTTGTTCCCGGATGGATTGTTCTTCTGGTTCTGCTCATTTCCTTTTGCATCAGTTGATAAAAGGCCTCAGAGCTGATCCTCTTTGTGATACTGGCATCGCAGTATCTACCATTCTCCAGAATTTGCTCCCTTCAGCCTTCCCACCTTCCTCCCCTCCCCAAATCAGCCATTTCCTCATTTCTTTCAGCACAGTATGTAACATATTTGTTAGAAAAAAGTGCTTTTCCCCTCCCCTCTCTCAATGGTGCGATGAGGTGAGAAAAGAGATGGGGGAGGGGCTACAGCTGTGGGCTGCTGCCATGCTGTCAGAGGAGGTCCCTGTGTTTTTAGTTCTACCTGTTTCACTTTGTTACCAGAGACTGGGAGTAATTGGAAAAGTCAATGTCACTCAAAATTCATTAAGAACCTACTACATGCCAGGCACTGTCCTAGACGTTTGTGATCTAAAAACAAAATACATCAATGAAACAGAAGAGACAAAAAACTGCATGTACAATATATATGTATGGGCGTGTATACATACACACACAGAGCCAAAAAGAAAGAAAAGCAAAGCCAAGCTTTGGTGAAAAAGCAAATCTGTATGTGTGTGTGTGTGTGTGTGTGTGTGCTCCTGCTCTTGAGCATGTAGTAATTTCCACTCTGGCCCCATGTCTATCATTCACCTTCCTCTCTCTCTCCATGGCCTTTAGCTTCTTATCTAATAAGGGGAAGGGTCTATGCAGAATCATCTCTGAGCTCCCTTCCCACTCTGACAGGGTGACCATCTGTGTCAGCTTTGGCCAGTACTCAGCATCCCTTTAGAGAGGAACTTGAAGACCAGGTGTCTGGGGGCCTCCTAGTCCACTGGCCAGGGAAGAGAAAAGGAGGAGGTGCAATCTCTTTAGCACCCTACCCCCCCAGGCTAGGTAGACTCAACTGTCTAAAGGACTCCTCCTTTGAAATGTACAAAACCCCAGCCAGGTGAAGTCTGTGGGTTATTCACACCTTAGTGAGAATTGATCTGAGTGGCCCCTTTTCCTCTTAGCACCTCCATTGGGCTGCAGCTGGCAAGCTAGGACTGAGGCATTTGGCTGGGGGTGGGGCAGCAAGAGGAGGGCCAGCCAGAAGGTTGACCTTTGACTATGGGAAGATGTGGACAATTCTGGTGGGGACCCCCAAGGAGGGTGGGTCAGTGGGCCAGAAAGTTGGTTAGGAAGAGTTCAGAACAAAATTCCTATACCAGGGCACCTTGGCTCAGGAGACTTGGGAAATATGACTCCCCCACCCCACTCCCATGAATTGGGCCTGGCCAGAGCTTTTTGATTCCCAGGAAGGACCCAGGCCTGAGTCTGGTGACAGACTCCCCATTCTCTGAAGCTCTGCCTAACTAGGGAAGAAGGGGAGAGACCATGGGGAAGGGCTGTGGTCTGTGCTGGGAATGAGGGTGTGGCTTCAAGGCTCTTTGGCTCACACAGGCCATCTGTCTATCCAAGGGGAATTGAAGGTTGCTTCTTTTACCTTTGGCTACTTTTTGATTGGTCTTTGAGATGTCATAGATGGAAAAGGCCAAAGCTCCTTTTCCCTCTCTGCATTCCTGCATGAGCAGGCTTGCTGGGGCCCTGAGAAATATTTTCTTGACTATAGTTTAGAGAAGACCTCTGTTTCCAAAGCCGCTGAGATGACTCAGGGTTCCAAGCCAACAAGAACAATGGTAATGAGATCCATCCATCCATCCATCATTGGCTATCTACCCAAGCAGCCTTCTATCTTCAGGGATGCTCTATATGGACCAAATCATTTAATCTCCCCTCACCTGGGAGCCAGGTAGTTCAAAGGAGCAAATGTGACTGTGACATCTGGGGAAATGGAAGGGCAGAGATGAAGTGATAGGTTCCTGAAAAGAGGAGTATCCCTAGTTCACAGCTGAGGAAACTGAGGAATAGATGGTGCAAGTGACTGTCTGCAGGTCCCAGAGCTCAGGCCTCCTGATACAGGCCCAGGGCCCATCCTTTGCCCTGGCCCCTCTGAGCCCATACATGTGGAATGGACACCAGGCCATCTTTATGATGCTCTTTCTGGTGGGGACGTGCATTTTAAAGTGTGAGAAGAGGAAGGTGCTGGCTGTGGAAACAGGAAGGCCTGGGTTCAATGCCCAGCCACAGACACATCCTCCCAACCTTCCTTCCCAACACCCATGAGTGAGTGCAATTCTAGCTCCACCAGAGCTGGCTGCCTACAAGTCCACCCACCACAGCCTTGGCAAGGAGGAGAGAGAGAGAGATGTCCAACAGTGTGGTGGGACCGCTGGTGCTGGCGAGGACCAGGGGGAGATCTGCAGTGTGAGCATTTGCAGGTCAGAAATCAGTAAATACCACAGACCAGGCCCGATTTATTGTTCTGTGGATTGTCTAGACTTTGGAATGTCACGGAGAAAATGTTAATGATGTCCATTTAATTTAAAGTGAGACCAGCTTGGAGGGATTAACTCTCTCCCACCATCCCACTTTCTGGAAAGCTGGTTGTTAAACATTTACCACCACACCCCAGCTTTCTTTTTGATTTTCCTTGGTGACTCATGTACTTAACTTTGGTGGAGCTTCTGAATAAAGCCTAACCCTAATCCCTGCCCCACCCCCTTCCCTCTGAGATCATTTTCCATTTAGGCTGTACCTATCCAGCATGTGTACAACTGATTCTGTGCTGTTTCCCCACTAGAATGGGAGTGCTTTGAGGGCAGGACATCCCCTGCTCTTCGCATGTTGCCGAGCACAGAATATGTAAGTGTTTAATAAATGTTTGTTGACTAATTGTCTGACAGACACTGGATTGGAAAGACAGTTCACTCTGAATGAAGGCCTGGGTTCAAATCCTGACCCAGTGAGAAAATAATAGGGATTTGGGGACTTCCAGGGGCTCCCAAACCACACCTCCCTGAAAGCCTTGTTCCCACCAGAGGACCTGTTCTCTGGGCTCTGACATCAGCATGACTGCCCCAACTGCCCTCAGATCCAGTGAAGATTGGAGTGATGCTAGCCAATGAGCTTTGAACAAGGTTTATGGGTCGGCTCTGCTCCTGCCCTCAGTGAGTTTGCACAGAGACTAGCTCTCTTTGGCGCCAGGGTGAGTGCAGAGGCAGCCCATTTACTCTCTTCTCTAGGCTTCTCTAGGCTTTCCTATCTTTCAGAGCCATGTGTTTTCTCTTTACTAATATTTAATATACTTTAATAAATGCTTAATGCCCCAAACTGGTGCATAAACCTCTAATTTCTATGTAACAAATATATGATAAACCCCAGCTCATTTTCCCTACGTTTGGGACAGTAATAGGTGACCACGTTTAATTCTGTATGTCACAACACTTGTGTGTGACATTGGGCACACACCCCCTTCGCCTCTCTGAGACTCGGTTTCTTCTCATCTAAACTTTAGTCCCACCAGCAGGTCCTTCACCATCCCACATTCACCGTGAAGCAGCGTGCATCCACAATGGCTGTGTGCGGTGCCAAGTGCCTCAGAAAGGACCAGGGGTCTTTGATCTGGATGTGAACAGGATCTCAGAGGCACTTTAGTCCAATCATACAGTCTAAGACCCAGAGGAAGAGTGGCTTCTCAAGACATACTGCTAGACAGTGGCAGAATGGGATTAGAACTCAGCTCTTCTGCTTCCTGGGGCAAGCTACTACAGACACCAAGTGCGCCCCCTGCTGTGGGCTAGCACAGGAACCTAATGGCACTCATAATAGTCTGCATAAAAAATACATCCTGGGTTTGGAAGAAGTAACTTTAAAATCACTTTTTCGGCCTCAGTAAATTGTGTACAACCTGTGTCCACCTCTGGGAGGACAGAGTTACCTCTTCCTTAAGGGTTTTAAATTGGGGATGTTCATCTTGGGCAGAGTGCCTTGTTAATAGAATTAGGAATGGGCTTGGTTGGTTCATTTCTTCTTTTGTCCAAGTTTGAGTTAGAGTTGACCTTGTGGAGCCCCCTACCCCTATGTCGAAGGTGACCTGCAGGTGCCCATGCCCATCTTGCCTTCATAAGCATGGCCATTGTGGTGCAGGTCCCCACTTGATAGCTTGGGGGAGGCAATGGCTTGGGGGTGACTTCCTCCCCTGCCTCAGGCATTCTCTAGTTGGACGCAGGGACAGCTTCTCACTTCTGATACTTCAGCCCCTCAGAAACATCAGGGTGCTTTGGACTCAGACAACTGAGCAAGGTGTGTTGGAGTCCTAGACACTAGCAGCAGAAGCGGCACTGGGCAGGCAATGTGGTCACAGATGTGGCGAGGGCCTGGGGAAGAGGAGGCATCCGTGGCATTCTGTTGGCTCACTCCCTGCTGAGCCTGGAAAAAGTCAGCCACGAGGTTCATTCCTCATCTCTTTTTTTAGCCTAGCTCAATGTGCTTGAAAGTAGCAGAAATTTCCTGTCTGGGCTCAGGGCTGAAAATGGCTTGGGCCGAGGCTTCTGTGAAGATTCAGAGCAGAGGGACTTTTATTTCCAATGGAAATTGAGCCTGGAATCTTCTGGGATGGGCCTGGGTGGGCGGCTATTGGGAGAAATGTTCCAGATTGGCTTTGACCCTGGAACTGCTGCTCGCTGAGCTCTCTTCTTCTTGGCCCCACAGGGTGAAGCACAGACTGCACAAGGCCAATGGGAAGCAGGCCCAGGTCAAGGTCACGGTCAAGAGAATGGCTCAAATCATAACCCAGTCGGTGCCTTGAGACCCTCAGAGTGTTATGGGAATATAATTCGTTATTAAGAAAGATAAAATGAGTCTTTAATAGTTCTTTAGGGAGAGTGGAGGTATTACAACCGTAATCATAGGAAAGGAGTGAGTGGGTCGCTGGGCAGAGGGTCTTGAGGATCCAGCTCTGGACAAGTCACTCCACTTGTCTCTCAGTCTCAGAGTCCCCATCTGTCAAATGGGCATATTCATGGCACCTGCTTCCCAAGGTTGTTGTCAGGGTTTGGTGAGATTACAAATGCAAGATAGTTCGCAAGCTTTGGAGCAATAAATATACAGGCAACAAGTAGCAATCATTATGATTATTACGATTTCTAACATTGCAGTTGCCCTTCTCCTGCAAGTTCTCTCCTGGGGCTCTCCAGGAAGATTCCCCCTTCCTGTACCTCTACCGGGGGATTTGTTATTTTTTTAAACTATGCCTAGGGCTTCACATTTGGAATCATGGGATCTGTCCCTAGAGATAGATTCGGGCCAGGGCATTTTCATCTCAAAAGTTTTAGCCCATTGTTCTCACCTGCTGAGATAATTTTGGACTCAGAAAAATTGGACTGAACTATAGGAATGGTTCAGGTC
This sequence comes from Dromiciops gliroides, assembly GCF_019393635.1. Lineage (NCBI taxonomy): Eukaryota > Metazoa > Chordata > Mammalia > Microbiotheria > Microbiotheriidae > Dromiciops > Dromiciops gliroides. Next base: position 280,116,155 of record NC_057866.1, on the reverse strand, counting down.
TGACTCTTCCATGCCCAGCCTTAGCTCTCCCTCCCAGTTTTAGACTATCTGTACAGGTGATAGTCACACCCTCTGTGCAACTATCTGAGTGATCAGTGGCAGGCTGGGACCCAGGATCAATCCCTGAGAATCTCTAATAGAGACTCCCCACCCCCCCAATACAATGCACTTCTGGATTAAAGTTTACAAATTAAAGACTGCCATTTGGACCCAGTCATTCAACCAATTCAAGGTTGAATGTTAGACTTCCTGAGCCCCCTAAATAGCATTCAATGCATGTAGTTTTCAAATGTCAATGTCAGTTTGGGGGCCAGGAGGGAATCCTGGATTGATGGTGATTTGGCATTCAGGGGGAAGAGTCTCAATGTCTACAGCAAAGAGAAGCCATGAGATTGTAATTTGTGTTGTGGAGTCATGAAGACCTGAATTTGAATCTGGCCTCAGATACTTACTGGCTGTGAGACCCTGCACAAGTCACTTAGCCTCTGTCTGACTCAGTTTCCTCAACTGTAAAATGGGAATAACCTCCCAGGGTTGTTGTGAGAATCAAATGTGATCACATTTGTAAAGTGCTTAGCACTGTGCCTGGTACATTCAGTGGGTGCTAGATAAATGTTAACTATAATTATGATTGCAGTTACTATTGTCATGCCAGTGCCAGTCTACCCATGAGGGAGACCCTAGAGACCTGGTACCCAGGGCTGGCTGTCACAATAGGTCATAGAGAAGGGCTGTATGTGATCAGGGAGGAGGAGCCCCCACGGACCAAGGAAGGCACAGATACTGAGGAAAGAGGAAACTCTGCTTGGCCTGTCATCCTGTAGAGACTATTGATACAGGGAAATGTTTTCTATTGACAGAAGCCCACAGAGCCTCAGTACAATGATGTCTGCCCACTCCCCTTCACTGATATTTTGCATCATCCATTCCAGGGGATATGACCTGGCTGATAGCCACCCTTTCCGAGGAGAATTAGCTCTATCACAGCCTGCCTTTTCTATTTGGAGGAAACCATCACTGTTTACCAAAGAGATAAAAGTGTTCAGTGCGGGGGGGGGGGGGGGGTTGGAGGGTTGGGGGGGGTGTGCCTGAAAAACACTCAGCTCTCACGTCTCAGGCCCTTTGAAAGGCATTGAGGGCGTCTGTTTGGCCCCGTCAATAACTGATGGCCTGACAGACACATTCCTCCCCACCCCTCAGACCCCCACCTTCTCACCTCCCAGCTGCAGACCTCGGAACACAACCTGCACGTTGTATAACAGGGCTGTGCCTGGCAGGCCAACAGTGACTGGCTTTTCAGAAAAGCCAACTCGTGGTCCTTAGGAATTCCTGGATATGGAAGATTTAATGTTATTTCCTCTCAGCGACCAAACCAACCCTTCATGGGTGAGTTTACAGTCGTTTTCAGAGAACAGAGTGGTTGGTTGTATGAAGACATACCCTAAATTCCATCCTCATAAAAAAACAAAACAAAACAAAACAAAAACGAGGCTAGCCAGAGAGCCTTTGACCAAGAGTGAAGTGAAGCCAGGAAGTTTGACAACCCACTGCATCAAAGCCGGAATCCACTTTCTGTGGGGAAAAAGGGAACCAAGGATGTGGAATGTGGGCTCACAGCCAGCTGAGCTATGGCAAGGCTCCAGATCTTACACATGTGTGTAGGACAGTGCGTGTGTATGTGTGTGAGTGTGTGTGTGTGTAAGGCTGAGCTCTAACTGGAAGAGTGATTTAAGACATTTGGAGAAGCATCTCCCATGAAGCCTGAGAAAAGGGCTCTTTTTGGTTTTTTAAATCACATTTTTTCCTTTTTAATATCACCTTCATATTTGAATATACATTGCAGTTTCCCTACCCAATTAGCCTTTCCTGATAATAAAGGTGGTTATTTTTTAAGAAGTTTCAGGAAAAGCAGCTAATGAATTGATGGTGTCTGAGTGGTGTCCTCCACCTTTTGAATCCACAGTCCCCAGCACCCCCATGAAGGGAGGTATCCAAGCATTTCCTCATCTCTTCCTAGGAGGTGGGGGTGACAACGTGCAAATAGCTACGGATATACCAGAAGGCATTAGCAGGCGGGTCAGGGTAGTTTTCTTGTAGAAGGAGGGACTTTAGCGGGGACTAGAAAGAAGCCAGGAGGCAGAGTTAGGGAGACTGAGAGTTCCAGGGATGGGAGGAGGCCTGGGAAGACGCTCAGCTGAGGGCTGGGACAGCCCGCGTGAGGAAAAGCCAGGAGACCAGCATAAAACGGGACTCCCAAAATGAGGGTGGGGAATAAGATGGAAGGAGACCAGAAATGTGGAAAGGACTGAGTTCTGAAGGTCTCTAAAAGCCAGACTGGAGGATTTCAAATTTATTCTAAAGGTAGACGGGAATGTTACACTTTATTGAAAGGGGATGGAGATGGGACAGAGCAGGACAGACCTGAGCTGAAGGAAGATTAATTTGGCAGATGGAGGATGTACCGGAGAGAGGAGAGACTGAAGGCAGGCAGCCTCCCCCGTGGGGTCTTACAATAGTCCAGGCATTAAGTGATGAGGGCCTAGACCAAAGTGGGGGCAGGGTCAGAGCAGAGAAGGGGGTATATATGAGAGGCATGATAATGGTAGAAATGACAGGACTCCATAACTGATTGGGGGATGAGAGAGAAGGAGGGGGACAGCTAGGGGGCACAGTGGATAAAGCACTGGCCCTGGATTCAGGAGGACCTGAGCTCAAATTCGGCCTCAGACACTTGGCACATACTAGCTGTGTGACCCTGGGCAAGTCACTTAACCCTCATTGCCCTGCCAAAACAAAACAAAAAAACAACAAAAAAATAATGCATAAAACAAAATGCTTAGGATTACAAAGGCAATTCATTACATTGAAATAAAGTTATCAAATTGTATTTTTAAAATGTTCACAGACCGCAGGTTAAGAAACTGATCTATGGGAGGCAGCTAGGTGGCCCAATAGATAAAGCACCGGCCCTGGATTCAGGAAGACCTGAGTTCAAATCTGACCTCAGACACTTGACATGTACTAGCTGTGTGACCCTGGGCAAATCACTTAACCCTCATTGCCCCACACAAAAGAAAAGAAAAGAAAAGAAAAGAAACTGATCTATGACAATTCTTTCATTGTATAGATGGGGAAATTGAGGTCCTTACGTGCTCAGAGTTATATAATTCATAACGATACTTCCAGGATTCAAACCCCTCTCTTTGTGGGGAGGTTGAGGGTGGGACTGGGCCTGCACTGGATAACAAAGTTCCTCCCACCTAAGCTTGAGGCAGTATGGAAGGAGAAGTGGTTCCCGATTGGTGGAGAGTCTACTGACCACAATAATGTGTACCTGTCCTGAGGGTTTGGGTCCTAAGGGGTTTGATTGCATACAGACTTTGAAGCCACACCTGGAGAGAGAACCTCCTGGGAGGCTGTTCAGTTCTAGTTCTATAATATTCAAATATAGTGCAGAGTCCAGCTGATTTGGTTTGACTCTATCAGTTCTTTCTTCGGAGGTGGAGAACATTTTTCATCATGAGTCCTTCAGAATTGTCTTGTAAGGGGCTAAAATTCTAACTATACTGTCTAAAATATCTAATGAGTGGTCGCCAATAAATTATAAGCTTTATCAAGAGTTAGACTTTTAAGCATTTATTAAGGAGAATAAAAATTTGGTAAAGAGAAAGAGAAAGGCCTAGATTCACCTATCTATTAAAGGGAGAGCGCATTCCTAGCTCCGCTCTCCACCAGAGTCCTGACTAAAGAGAGCGAGTCAGAGCCCCAGCCTCCCCCTTCTTCCTCCCACAAGCCAAGTCACTTCCTGACACCTAAGAAAAAACGCATGGTCCTGTCCTCAGAGGTCCTCTCCTCATGTTGGAGCTTTCCTACAGTAAGTCTCCAGCAGGTGGCATCATTCCAATCCTTACAGTCTTGGATACTGTATTGCTGAGAATAGCGAAGTCATTCATAGTTGATCATGGTATAATGTTGCTGTTATTGTGTACAAAGTTTTCTTGGTTCTGGTTCACTTCACTTTACATTAGTTCATGTAAGTTTCCATAATAATCATACAATACAACTTGTTTAGTCATTCTCCCAATTGATGGGTATTGCCTCAATTTCTGATTCTCTGCCACCATGAAAAGAGCTGCCATAAATCTTTTGGTACATATGAGTCCTTTTCCTTTGTAAAGAAAATCTCTTTGGCATATAGACATGTTGTTGTATTGACATATAGGCATATTGTTGTATTGCTGGCTCAAAGGGTATACACAGTTTTATGGTTCTTTGGACATAGTTCCAAATTGTTAGCCAGAATGATTGGATCAGTTCACAACTCTACCAACAGTGCATTAGTGTCCCAGTTTTCCCACACTGTCTCCAACATTTGTCATGTTCCTTTTCTGTGATATTAGTCAAGCTGATAGGTGTGAGGTGTGAGGTTTTTTTTTTTTTAAGTGAGGCCATTGGGGTTGAGTGACTTGCCCAGGGTCACACAGCTAGTAAGTGTTAAGTGTCTGAGGCCAGATTTGAACTCAGGTACTCCTGACTCCTGGGCCGGTGCTCTATCCACTGTGCCACCTAGCTGCCCCAAGGTTTGAGGTTTTAATACACATTTCACTAATTAATAGTGATTTAGAGCATTTTTACATGACTATATGACTATAGACAACTTTGATTTCTTCATCTGAAAACTGCCTGTTCATATCCTTTGACTATTTATCAGTTGGAGAATGACTTGTACTCTTATAAATTTGATCCAGTTCTCTATATATTTGTTTACTCACCATTTGTAATGTTCCTTTGTGTAATCAGTATTTGGTGGGTAGAAGCTTTGGTGAGTAGAAACTCCCTCCCCATTGCCCCCATTAAGAACCATCAATTGGGGAATTGCTAAACAAGTTGTGCTATAAGAAATGATGAACAGGGTGCTTTCAGAAAAACCTGAGTGGGTGGAGTTCTGGAATTGGGGGTCAGGAGGGCCTGAGCTCAAGTTCTGCCTTAGATACTTACTAGCCATGTGATCCTGGGTGACTCAGCTCATCTCTGTGCCTTAGTTTCCTCATCTGTAAAATGGGTTGAACTCAATGGCCTCAATCTAAATCTATGATTCTGTGAAGGCTGGAGTTATAAGGGAAGTGACATCAGGGCTTCTGGAACAAGAGCAACACCAGTCTTAGGTCTGTTTTTTTTGTTTTGTTTTGTTTTGTTTTGCTGGGCAATGAGGGTTAAATGACTTGCCCAGGTCACACAGCTAGTAAGTGTAAGTGTCTGAGGCCGGATTTGAACTCAGGTCCTCCTGAATCCAGGGCTGGTGCTTTATTCACTGTGCCACCTAGCTGCCCTCTTTGGCCTGTTGTGTGTGACTCCTGGGCCATAGTGAATATTCTGCTCTCCACACAGTGGAGGGAGAACAGACACTCTTATTTAGTCTCTTTCTGAGTGATACTCATAGTCTGCAGCACGAGGTCATTTAGGGGTATAGCATGAGTGGGTGTAGTTATCCTCCTACTTTACTGGAAGAGCTATGCAAAACCCCCAATCCCATTAAATGAGTGACCATTTTCTCTTGGATCTTCTAATGTTTTCCTTCTACCCTCTAATATATATATAGAACTGAAAAAATGGAACCAGACACAAAGATGAGAGGAAATATGGGTCACAAGTGGACATTCCAACAGCCAAGTGTAATATGTCTTGGAAAACAAAAGTGTTAATTAAATGTAATGGGGGGTCAGTGAGATGGAAGGAAAATGCCCTTCCCAGGAGGCTCTCTGGAAGAAGAGACTCCTTCCTCCATCTCAAAGACAGCTGAGTTTCCTGCTATCCCCTCGGATGACTTTGTGAAACTTTCAGTATGATACTGTCTCAGGATCACCCCCAAGACAGGCACAACTCTCCCAGGACCTCACTAGGAGCTGAAGTCATGACCTGATGTGGCCTGGGGCAGATCCAAAGAAAGAGGAAGCCATGACCCCAGAATGAAAGTTTGGGTTGTCTCCATCTTGAGGTCATGTGGACTTTTGCAAGATCAAGAGCTTCACATTGGAATTTCTGTTCTCTCCTTCAAAGACTGAAAGAAGTGGCAGGTGCTGGTCCAGTAGCAGCTATCCTGATTAGCAGTGCAGCTGTGGCCAGAATGACTGGCCAGTAAGTACTGAACCCAGTGGGTCCATTTGCGTGAGATGACCCCTTGCTACCCTTAAGGACAGATTCATCTTCTCTTAGCTCTAAGCCTGGGTGAGGGCAGATGTTGATAATTCCCTGACTCCTTTGGAGTCTTCTCTGTCAGGAGAACATGTCCACACTGGTTGTCCTTTCTTCTTGGGACTTCAGTCCTTTCCTTTGCCACCATTTAGCCTAGTGTGATTTAGAATGTGTCAGCTGCTGCTTACTTTTGTGTATTTAAGGGTGAGCAGTAGGAATTGGGAGCCCAAGCAATTTAGAATAACATGGTAGATTCATCCAGTGCCCATTATCGATGGAGCCAGGAGCCAGGTGGGGAAACAGCTGAAAAATGGGCCCAGCCCCCTGTAGTTGTCTATGACAATTCCCTAAGACAGGCTAAGGTGATGAGAAGAAGAAGTAGAAGAAAGAAAATTTATAATGTGAAGCCAGATTTCCCCTACCTTACTGTGAGCTGGAAGCCTAGGATAAAGAGGGAGAGGAAAGGGGTACATCGCATGTGCTTTCTTTTTGGTTCCTGAATTTCCCCCTATTTAAATTCTGTCCACACGTGGAGTTACCCAACCACACCTAACTACCTTATTACATACAGGTTTTACTCTACCATAGTAAGTACGTAGTAAGGACTGTGGTCCATTGACTAAACCACACCCACTTAAATTAAGTGATGGATGAAAACAAGTCCCATGAAATAGTCAAAGTCATTAAATTAGAAAAGTCCTTGGATGATCCAGGTGACATGGAATGTAAGTGTTCTGATTGGCTGAGGAAACTTGGCCACGTCCTGCAGGCTGCCTATAAAGCAGATCAATTCAGAACTTCAGAAGATTCCAGAGTCTGACAAAGGAGAGATTATAGGAATCTGGCAGTGGAAAAGAATGAGTGGTGATACACAGAGTTGAGCCAGAAAGGACCACCAGCCAGTGAAAGGAGAAAAAGGAAGTAGAACTGAGCTGGGCCAGAGAAGGGTGATACCGAAGAGGGCCATAGGCTCTATGGGCATCTCAGAGCAGAAGACTCAGGCTGATGCCACCAGTTATACCCACTTCCTCAAAGACCAAGGGAAGTTCTGAGAAAAAGTTTGTTCATTCCTCAAATTCCCCACACATTTTTAGTAACCTGAACTTTGTATCAACTGCTTGAGAATGATACAAATGTAAATTAAGGCAGAGAGCTAAATGTCTACTTAAATATTAGTAATTTTCCTAACTAGGGGCCCAAAGCTATTGTAATTGTATTCCTAACTTTTCATCAGAGGTAGCTAGGTGGTGTAATGATTAGCATTCTGGGCCTCAAGTCAAGAAAACCTGAGTTCAAATCAGGCTTCACATACTAGCTGTGTGACCCTGGGCAATTCACTTAACCCTGTTTGCTTCAGTTTCCTCATCTGTAAAATGAGCTGGAGAAGGAAATGGCCAACCCCTCCAGGATCTCTTCCAAGAAAACTCCAAATAAGGTTACAAGAAATCGAACACAACTGAACAGCAAACTTTTAATCTAAAATCAGTTCTCTAAAGCAACAGAAGAGGAAACCCCCAAATGGACCTGAAGCTAGCCCTCTAGGTTCAAAACAAGTGGATTATTATAACAAGGTGTTACATACCTATTACAAGTGGGAAAAAACAATACAACCTTAAATATGTTGGTGTCATTGTGGTGCTGAAAGAATTTATGTGGTCGTCAATAGGGAACGCCAAAGTGGTTCAGAGGCTGCGATTTATCCATCATCTAGTCATCAAACTGCAGGATCAGCAGGGGCCAAAGAGGGCAAGCAACTCAATCCTTATATAAAGTAAGAATCTCATCTAGGATATCCCTGACAAATACCATGCACTCTTCTCATAAAGACCATTAGTGATGGAGACCTCACGACCTTATGAAGCAGCTGCTTCCATGATGGTATGACTCAGACTGTGAAGGTTTGTGAAGTACTTACTGTTCTTGGTTCTATTCTCTGAGGATCATTTGATGGATTTTTTTTTTTTGGTGAGGTAATTGGGGTTAAGTGACTTGCCCAGGGTCACACAGCTAGAAAGTGTCAAGTGTCTCAGTCTAGATTTGAACTCAGGTCCTCCTGAATCCAGGGCCGGTGCTATATCCATTGTGCAACCTAGCTGCCCCTCTGAGAATCATTTGAAGTCTTGATGACAGCTCTCCTCTTGTCCCTAAGTCATTTTTTAATATCCAACATCCCTAGTTTCCTTATATGATCTCCATGAGGCTTAGTCTCAAATCTTCTCACCTTTCCTACACTCACATCATCCTAGGAGCCCACCTCCATTCTCTACGTGACTCTCAGAGCTCACCCCAGCAGATGCTGTAGACACAATCTGATCTGGGCAGGCTCTCTAGACCAAAGATTCTTAAACTGTAGGTTGCAATCCCATATGGGGTCACATAACTGAATGTGGGGGTCCTGAGAATGTCTACCTATTTTATATACCTCTATACCAGGAGTTGCATAAAAACTTCTCAGAGTTGCGAGTGGAAAAAGTTTAAAGTCCTGCCACATGATCTGACCTGGGCAGGTGCTTTAGACATGATCTGATGAATTCAGAAAGTGGTGGGACAGTGTCCATCTTGTTAGCTCTGAACTCTGTGCTCCCCCTTCCACTTAGTTGTGCAGGTTTAAATTGTGAGGGCTTCTTGGACCACCACAGGAAAAACACATACCATAGCTAACAGTAATCATCAATTTCCAAAGACAGTGAACAAACTGATCCACATACAGTTTTCAACTTCCAGAAAAAACTTTCACACTGCTAAAAGTACACAAGCCAACCATGCCTGTCCACATATCACCTGAGTATTCAGGGATTTCTCCATCTTCACCCACCTTTTCAGCAAGACAGAATTAAAAGAAAAGAAATGAAAATTCCATTTGGCCTGAACTCAGGTAGATATGAAAGTGTGAGACATCTCCTAGAATGTCCCCATTTAAGGTAGGAAAATCAGTTACCACAGAGATATAAACAACCACTAAGTGGTTACTTACCAGCTTTCCCCTTCTCTGAAGCACTGGGCATGGCCTGAAAAACAACAATTAAAATCATGTTACTGGGAAGCAAGAACAAAATCTGTGATAAATCAAGATCATCAATACAGCCAACCACAGGGTATAGAGTACCACAATGTGGTTGGTTGTCACATCTGTGTAAGGGTTATAAGAACAATTCCTATTTCTTGAACCAGTTAAAGTTTGCCTACACCTTTCCTCAGAATCACTCAGCATTACACGTAGGCCACATATTCTAGTGGGAATACCCAGATGATAAAAGTTATTAAGATATTATTGGCATCATAGCTTTCCCCCAACCTGTTGCCAGGGAATCCTGGGTTCTTACCTTATGGGCAGATACCGCAGTTTGTGGGGGCCCTGATTCTTCCCCAGGAAGCCCTGTTCCCCTTGGCTTATAGCTTCCCTGAGAGTCTCTCCCTGCCCCATATAACAGTTTTCCCCTTCCCCATACAGCCCTGTTTGTCTGATACACAATGCTGGAATGCTATTTCACCTAATGCCAGATTTTCCTAGGACTAGTTAACACTAAGAGGTGTGGTGTGCTGATATCCATTGATTTCATGAAGTAAGGAGGATTTCACTGAGTATGTAGGCAACAAGGACATGCAGTTATTCATTATTCAATCAATTTCTACAAGTCTTTATTAAGTGCTTGCCATGGGCCAGGCCCTGTGCTTCATCCTGGGGATTCAGAGGTACAGATGGAAGAGTCCTTACTTTCATTCTTCTAGAGAGATAAGAGGTATCTAGATATGAAAATAAAAGATACAGACAAGACAACACAATAATTCCAAGAAGAAGAGAGAGATAGAAAGACAGACAGAGACAGAGACAGAGAAAGCAATAAGAAGAGAGAGAGAGAGAGAGAGAGAGAGAGAGAGAGAGAGAGAGAGAGAGAGAGAGATCAGGAAAGAAGATGGGGAGTCTTGGAGGAGGAGGTAAGGAGAGAAGATAGAGCAGATACAGACCCTGGTAAAAGAACAGAGGAGGGGGTTAGGTAGAAGTACACAGTGATGGAGGATGATATCCTTCTCTGCTACTCCCTTCCCCCTCTTTGTTCCTCTCAAGGAAGAATCTAATCCCCCCTATCCCCCCTGACTATTTTGTTCTCTCACCATATTGCCAATGAATGAGATCTGCAATGTCTTTGAAAAGAGGCCACCCAAAGAAAGCAAACACAGAGGGAGGGACTGACTATCATGGAAAGAGAACCAGCTGAGGGGTCAGTAGAACAGGGTTCAAGCCATGCTTTTGCAGCCAAGTGGCCTTGCATATGGCCCTGTTCTCTTCTGCTCCTCAGTGTCCTCATCATTGAAAGGAAAGGCAGTGACTCAGTGGCCTCTGAGGTCCCTTCCTGCACTGAGATTTCATGGTTCTTGCTTTTCTCTGTGTCTGCAAAGGCACCCTTAGTGGCCTGGCACTAAAGGAGTTGACAAGTTCTGTCAACTCTACCCAAAATGAAGAGTAGAACTTTCTTAGACTGCTTGAGTTGAGTACATTTTGGGGAAATTGGGGTTTTGGGATCTAAGTCCAGGAGATCTTTTAGACCCCATAGGATCACAGGGTCATAGATTTTTGAGTTGAAAGTGAATAGAGATTATTAAGATGGCAGAGAGAAGCCAGGAAGTTGCCTGAGCTTTCCTGTGTTTCCCTCAAAAACAACATTAAAGGGGGCAGCTAGGTGGCACAGTGGATAGAGCACCGGCCCTGGAGTCAGGAGTACCTGAGTTCAAATCTGGCCTCAGACACTTAACACTAGCTGTGTGACCCTGGGCAAGTCACTTAACCCCAATTGCCTCACTAAAAAACAAAAACAAAAACATTAAATCAAGCCTCTAAACAGATTCGGGAACTATAGAACCTACAAAAAGACAGAGAGACACAATCTTCCTACTTGAGATAATTTAGAAGACTTCAGGAAAAGTCACTTGGGTGAAAGGGGAGGGCATCTCAGCTCTGCTCAGCTCAGTGGGCAGCTTGGATCAGCACAGGTTGACTCAGTGGGCAGCTTGACACTGCCACAACCCAACATAGCTGAGAGTGGGGCAGCTGAGAGCAGTAAGAAGCTTGCAACAGTGACCCCTGTGCTCCAGGAACAGACTTCAACTTTATAAGTTTAAAAATAGACTACAACATAAGCAAGAAACAAAAAAAAAGGACCTTAACATTGACAGCTTCTATGGTGAAAGGGAAGACCAAAACTCAAACTCAGATGAGATTGTCAAAATGTCTACAAGTGAAGACTCAAGCAGGAAGATGATCTTGTCTCAAGACCAAAAGCCTTCTTTGAAGAGCTCAAAAAGGCTTTTAAAAACCAAATGAGAGGGGCAGCTAGGTGGTGCAGTGGATAGAGCACCGGCCCTGAAGTCAGGAGGACCTGAGTTCAAATCCGGCCTAAGACACTTAACACTTATTAGCTGTGTGACCCTACACAAGTCACTTAACCCCAATTGCCTCACCAAAAAAACAAACCAAAACAAAACAAAAAAACAAATGAGAGAGGTAGAAGAAAAAATGGAAAAAGAAATGAGAGAAATGAGTTACACTGCAAAAAGAATCACAAAAATTGACTGAGGAAAACAATTCTTTAAAAATACAATTGGCCAAATAAGAGAACAAAATGGCCAAATGGGAGAAAAAATTGGCCAAATAGAAAAAGAGGTGCAAAAGCTTACTGAGGAAAATAATATCTTAAAAATTAAGATTGGGCAGATGGAAGTTGATAACTCCATGAGACACCAAGAATCTGCCAAGCAGAATTAAAAGACTGAAAAAATAGAAGAAAATGTGAAATACCTCATTGGAAAAACAACTAACCTAGGAAATAGATCCACAAGAGATAATCTGAGAATTATTGGACTACCTGAAAGCCATGATCAAGAAAAGAGTCTAGACATCATATTCCAGGAAATTATCAAGGAGAAGTGCCCTGAAATTGTAGAATCAGAGAATAAAATCATCATTGAAAGAATCCACTGATTACCTCCTGAAAGAGATCCCCAAAAGAAAAACTTCAAGGAATATTGTAGCCAAACTCAAGGATTATCAGGTGAAGGAGAAAATACTCCAAGCAGCCAGAAAGAAACCATTTAAATATCATGGAGCCACAGTCAGGATTGCACAGGACCCGGCAGCTTCAACATTAAAGGATTGCAGGGCTTGGAATCTGATATTCAGGAAGGCAAAGGAGCTTGGATTACAACCCATAATCAACTATCCAGCAAAAATGAGGATTCTCTTTCAGGGGAAAGGATGGACATTCAATGAAATAGGGGATTTCCAAGGCTTCCTGAGAATAAGACCAGAACTGAACAGAAAATTTGATCTCCAAATACAAGACTTGAGAAGTATAAAGAGGTAAACAAGAGGTGGGGAGTGGGGAAGGTTGTTAAATTAGGTTAAACTGCTTATATCCCTATGAGGGAGGATAATACTTTTAACTCTTGGGATCTGTATCTCTATTATGGTATTGTTATACTTTGAAGTGATGATATAAAGAAACTTAAGGGGCAGAACAAAAGAAGACTGGGGAAAAAAGGGAGGGGTGAGCATTGTTTCAACCTTATTCTCATCAAATTTGGTTCAGGGAGAAAACAAAATATACTCCCATTTGTATAAAGGAACTTTGCTTACTCTTTAAGGAAGCAAAAGGGGAAGGGGAAAAGGGAGGTATTAATAGAAGAGAGGGCAGAAAGGGGGGGAAGGGCAAGAAAAGGAAGGGCAGCTGATAAAAGGGAGGGAAGATTGAGGGAGGCAGTGGTCAGAAGCAAAACATTGGTTAAGACGAATAGGGTGAAAGAAGGAAAAAAGAGTACAAACAAAGGGGAAAAGAGGATGGAGGGAAATAAATAGTTAATAATCTTAACTGTGAATGTGAATGGGATGAACTCTCCCATAAAATGGAAGCGAATAGCAGAGTGAATTAAAAATCAGAATCCTACAATATGTTGTTTTCAAGAAACACATTTGAAGCAGAGAGATACACACAGAGTAAAGGTAAAAGGTTGGAGCAGAATATATTATGCTTCAGCTAAGGTAAAAAAAGCAGGAGTAGCAATTCTTATCCCAGACAAAGCAAAAGCAAAAATAGATCTAATTTAAAGAGATAAGGAAGGAAACTACATCTTGCTAAAAGGTATGATAGATAATGAAGTAATATCAATACTAAGCATGTATGCACCAAATGGTATAGCATCCAAATTCCTAGGGGAGAAGTTAAAATGAGTTACAAGAGGACATGGACAGTAAAACTAGTGGGGGATCTGAAACTTTCCCTCTCAGAATAAGATAAATCTAACCACAAAATAAATAAGAAAGAAGTTAAAGAGGTGAATAGAATATTAAAAAAAAGTTAGATATGATAGATATCTGGAGAAAACTGAATGGGGATAGAAAGGAATATACCTTTTTCTCAGCAGTACATGGAACATACTAAAAATTGACCATGTATTAGGGCACAAAAACCTCATAGTCAAATGTAGAAAGGCAGAAATAGTAAATGCATCCTTCTCAGATCATGATGCAATAAAAATTACATGTAATAAAGAGCCATGGAAAGATAGACTGAAAATTAATTGGAAACTAAACAATCTCATCCTAAAGAATGAGTGGGTCAAACAACAAATCATAGAATCAATCAATAACTTCATCCAAGAGAATGACAATAATGAGAAAACATACCAAAACCTATGGGATGCAGCCAAAGCAGTGCTTAGGGGAAATTTTATTTCTCTAAATGCTTACATGAATAAAAAAGAGAAAGAGGAGATCAGTGAATTGGGCACGCAACTAAAAAAGCTAGAAAAATAACAAATTAAAAATCCCCAATTAAATACTAAATTAGAAATCCTGAAAAATCAAAGGAGAAATTAATAAAATTTAAAGCAGAAAACTATAGAATTAATCAATAAAACTAACAGCTGGTTTTATGAAAAAACAATAAAATAGATAAACCTTTGGTTCATTTGATTAAAAAAAAGAAAGAAGAAAACCAAATTACCAGTATCAAAAATGAAAGGGGTGATTTCACAACCAATGAAATGGAAACTAAAGCAATAATTAGGAGCTATTTTGCCCAACTGTATGCCAATAAATTTGACAATCTAAATGAAATGGATGAATATTTATGAAAATAAATAGAGAGGTTCCAGGGCAGAGCCAAGATAATGGAGGAAAGGCAGTGAGCTCTCGAATTCATGACATGATCACTCCAAAAAACTCCAAATAATGCCATAGGACAATTCCCAGAGCAGCAAAATCCACAGAAGAACATTCTGAGATCATTTTCCAACCAAGGATGGCTTGGAAGGTCAGAAGGATGGAGCTGCTGTGCTGAGACAGGAGTGAAGCACAACCCCACAGTCACACTAACACAGATCCAGTCCCAGGAAGGCCTCGCCAGAGAAAGAGACCCCCAGAGCCTCTGAATCAGCTGCAGCACCAGTGTTGTCTGGGACTAAGCTCATGGTCTGGTGAGAGGGCTGAGCCCTTGGCAGGGGGAATATTACAGGGGTCTCTGCTGGTGCTGAGGTGGAACTTGGGTTTTTCACCCCTGTTGGGAACCAGGAGGTAGGCTTGAGTAGCAGTGGCCCAGGTGGGGGAAGGTCACAGGCTCATCAAAGCTGAAAACCACAGCACACAAAGTTTTGCTGTCTGGTTGATTAGCAAGTTGTCTTGGGGTTATCTATAGACCAGGGAACAGGCCAGGCAAGTGAAGAACCTGTTGTTCCTTAAATCATACTATCTGTAACCCCCTGAAGCTTGGGACAGTACAGCCTGGAAACAGTGCCCCACTTTAAGGAACTAAAAGTCAAGTAAAAGAAAAGCAAGTTGAGCAGACAGAGAAAGGTGAGGAATATATATATATATATATATATATATATATATATATATATATATATATATATATAGTCTTTGGTAACAAGGAAGATTGAAGAAAATGAATAGAGAGGCCATGGAATACCACCCCCTCCCAGGGAGGAGAAGTGACTTGTCCAGCATCACCCAACTAGTGTCTAAGGCAGGATTTGACTGTAGGTCTTCTTCACTTCATTTCCCAGCTCTCTCTACAATACCACCCAACTGTGGGCTGAAGCATGTAGTCTTACCTTTTTCTTTCTTTTAACAGAGGAGCTAATTGAAGTCTAGAGAAAGAAAGAGACTGGCCCAAGGAAACAGAGGTAGCAAATGACAGAGCCTAGATTGTCACTCCCCTGGTCCCATTCCCAGCCCTGCGCTGCCTCTTGCTGTCTATTCCATATTGCATTTTTACCCAGCTCAGTGAAAAATGTTGCTTGTGTCAGTGCTTCCATCTCAAGAGGAGTTTTGAATTTATCAGTGTCCCTGGCTAATGGTTTCCATCTGCTGCAGTTGAACTCCATCTCCAGGAAGTGAGTCAACATTTTTGGCAATGAAGCAATTAATGGGATTTTCCTGCTGGCCACATGGGTCTGCCCTAACTTCACCAGGACTCTTCTCTCTTCAAAATGAAACAAAGGAACCCCCACTAATAACTTCCAAATGACAGAGTCACAAATGTAAAAAGAAAACCAAACATAAACACCAAAGGTCTTTTGCAATTCTGCACTGTTCACTCTTGGGCTCAGAACCTAGGGAAGTCAGCTCACCAGTTTTGTCTACACCTCCTCAATGCCACCACTCTGCAGAGAAAGTGGTGACTGAGTCACTGTGACCAACCATCCCCTTCAAAATGAGAAAGATGAGTCTACCTGCCAGGCCACAAACAGCATTACAGGGATTTATCTACAAGATACTCTTTACAGAAGGAAAGACAGACTTACATAACTGGGAAGGCATTAAGTAATTAGTCAGGCCATGACAATATGATAAAAACGACTATACTATGGAGATTAATCTATTGATTGAGTGTCATACCCACCAAACTACTAAGTGATTACTTTGCAAAGCAAGAATAAATAATGTATAGAATAAATAAAATATGTCTTGAGGAAGAAAAGGTTAACAATTCCAGAGGGAAACACTGAAAAAATTGGGAAGGGGCCTGAGAAGATCCCAAACTCCAAACTGTACTATAAAACTTGATCACCTTTCTTTCTCTCTCTCTCTCTCTCTCTCTCTCTCTCTCTCTCTCTCTCACACACACACACACACACACACACAAACACACACACACACACCCCTTTCTACATCAACATCTATATCTATGGATATACCTATGTCGATATCTAGTACAACTATCTATTTCTTGATAGCATCCATCTATCCACCTACTATTTATCTGCTTATTAATGGAGCAGATTTTGCATACAAGACCCAGGAAAAATAGAACACAGTTTGTATAGTCTGTAATTATCTCAAGAAAACCAAACAGTAGGGTATGGATCACTATGTGAAAAAAAATGCTGGGAAAACTGGAAAGCAATATGACAGAAATTAGGTTTATACTATGATCTCATACCATATACCACAATGAGCACCACATGGATACAGACCCTAAATATAAAGTTCTTCCATAATATTTTACAGATAATGTAAAACATTTCCAGATCTATATATAACAGTCCATGTGGGGGTCATTCCCACAGCAAAGGCCATAGGAGGAAAGGCAAATACACCAATACTATTAAAGACTGGTGTCCCAAACTGCACCACAGCAGAAGTAACTTGAGAAAGCTGCTGAAAACTTGTAGGAAGGGTTTGGAAGATTACATTAACATCTAGCTGGTATCTACAATGAAAAACCTAAATTCCATGACATTCAAGTAAAGGCAACCAACATGGAAGATGTAGAATAGACCCCCCAAAACAAGAATATGACAGACTCAAGATTCCATCCAGAAAAAGTCAAAGGTTATGGCAATGCAAAAGTCAATGTCACATAAGGAACATGATGAAAAAAAAAATGAGTATCCATCGAAACCTTTAGTATATAGGCTTAAGAAACAAAGATTTCAGAGATGGAGAAGACAGAAGTGGAAAATTCTTGGACATTTCTATAGCCACTAGTGGTGAGTGGCAACAAAAGCTCAGCTTGGATTCTACCTATTTTTCACTGTTAATAGAATGAATGACACAACAGATAAGCTAAGGGAGGTGACTGATCTCTGGCTTCTCTGCAATACTGGAAAGTGCTAGAACAGAGAAGACCTACTCTTTTTGGCACCTGTGCTGACAGTGCTCTGTGAGCGGGCAGCCAAGAACTCGACCAGCTCCTCCTTAGACACAAGCCAGATTCTTTATTCAAAGTATCACTAATGTGCTATTGAGAGTAGGGATGGTTTCATTCTTTGTACTTGTACCCTCAGTGTCTAGAACAGTACTCAGCATGAGGAAGTTAATGTGTTACCTGATTGACTGATTGACCTATTACCAAAAGATGAGAATATCATTGATCCTTCTGAATAAAGGCCAATTACATCTTTATGTATGTTTTATATAATATCTGCTGCTTGTATTAGTAGCAAAAAGTCTACAAACTCTTAGGATCAAAAAGGGTTGGTCAAAAACACACTCCATGCCGGGATGTGGCATTTCCGCTCACACACATCTGACCAGAATCACAACTCTTCTAGATATGGATCCCACTCCTTAGGGCCTGGTTGATTATCTAATACCCTAAGCCATCGAGGGGAATGAATCCCCTCAGGTCATGGGACAAGTCATCTGGTCCAAGACTCTAGGATCCAAAGCAGAAAGAATGAGCCACGATGACTCTAGTAAGAGATGGGTGATATGCCAGCAAAAATGTGGGGAGCATTCATGTCCTTTGACCTCCCTACTTTGGTCCTGATCCTCAGTGGATTGGTTTTTCCTTCTCCCCCCTCCCTTAACTAGGTGTCTCCTAGGTGCTTTGCAGGTCTCCTGTGAACCAAAGGCCTTCCATTGATGGTCCAAGGATGTCCCTAAAGTGTCTCTAAGGTGTTGTGAGTGTATTACAGTCCACCTAGGAGTGTATGGTTATGCTCAAACAAAGGGAAGGTGTGATTGTGGCTTCCTCCTTTGTGGCAGAAAACAAATGTCTTTTCTTTCTTGGGGACATGGGGAATGGTGGCTTGGGCTACAAATGCTTGGGAACCAAATTTACATCGCACCCAATTACAGAGTCAAAAAATTAGAGGTGGGGCAGCTAGGTGGTGCAGAGGATAGAGCACTGGCCCTGGAGTCAGGAGTACCTGAGTTCAAATCCGGCCTTAGACACTTAACACTTACTAGCTGTGTGACCCTGGGCAAGTCACTTAACCCCAATTGCCTCACTAAAAAAAAAAAAAAAATTAGAGGTGACTTCAGAGCCTCAGAAGCCAATCCCAACCCCTCTTAATGCCAGTGTCCGCTCTCTCTTGAATTTTCCCACTCATTTAGTATGTATTTTGTCTTTACATATTTCTTGGCATGTCATCTCCTTCACTATATTGTGAGCTCTTTGACAACAAAGACTGTCTTTTGCTTTTTGTAGCATAGTGTTTGGTGCATAGTAGGTGCTTACTAAATGCTTGTTGAGTAACAGTTCTCTAGTTTAACCAATGAAAGGAATTCCCACTATAAAACACCAGACAAATGATTGCCCAGATTCTGTTTGAAGCCCCCAAGAGAGAGGACCACCCCCTAGCTCTGTAGGAAGCTCCCTGCACTTTGGGGTAGCCCTCATCCTTAGGAAGTTTTTCCTTACATCAGGTTCAAGAAGGAGAAGGCCAGTGAACTCCAAGGCCCAGATGGAATAACTTGGCCTTCCTTGCTAGTCTGTGCAGCACAGTTGGGCTCAGCTCAGTCAGCTCAGGCTCACTTCCCATGAGGCTGGCATCCATTTGTGATTAGAGGCAGTTGACCAAGTAACAATTTTGCCTCCTGTGATCAAAGAGGTTTCTCTGCTTCCAGGACACATTAAGAACTATGCTGCCTGGAACAAGCCAAATTTTGGAAGGTCTTAAAAGGGGAGCACCCCTCCTTGGTCTTTGAGACAGTCAGCCCTGCTCCTGGGGGGTTTAAGCAGAGCTCAGCAACACAAGACCTGTTATTTCCCAATGTCATCTGTGGAGTGACCGTTTAGCCTAAAGAGCTGTTTATAGCAACCAACACAGCAACCCAGGCAGAGCTGGAAGAGACCAAGGGTCATGGGAAGCATTCGAAGGGCCCCGGGCTTGAAAGTAAAGTCCCAGGGACAGAGGCTGAGGAGCTTGTTTCCTATTTTCTTGTCCTGTGGAATGGTTACAATGTCCCTCCCCCTTCCCCCTCCTTCTCAGCTCTGCTCCCTCTTCCTGCCTCCTTGGCCCCCGGAAAGGCTGACAGGAGAGACAAGAGACTTCTGGTGAATAGAAGCTCCCCCCACCCAGAGGAATGAGAGATGCGCTGTGCTTTCCCAAATGGTCCTGTGGCCTCTAAGCCATCCTCCCTTCTACACCGAAGTCAACTTAAAAGTCTCCCCTGTTTACTTGTGGAAGGTCATGCCCTGCCAGGGTCGCCCTCATAAGACCAACCATCTCATCCAGGAGACAGTCTTTGTCCTTCCATTTAAGAGCTCTAGGATAACCTCTGGGGCTCCCCTGTTATCTCCAGGATCACATACAAAGCCCTCTGGCTCTTAGTGCCCTTCCCAACCTAGCCCTCACTCCTTACCCCTTACTCTCCCTGACTTTGTCTGTGATTCAGCGCCCCTGGCCTGCTGCCTCCTCCTCATTCATGACCCTCCAGTTCCCCGGGCTGCCCCAGGCCTGCGGGGCTCCCTCAGCACCCTGGAGATGGTTTTTCCATGATGCACCTTGCGGGCGCCCAGTTGGTTCATGGATAATGGTTGCAAAGCAGTCTGCAGACCTTGAAGTGCCTTATACATACTGCCTATATTGAGCAGTATTGCTGCCCCCATGAGCCCAGGCGCCCTTGAGGAGGGAGAAGTTTGGCCTTTCTTCATATGCCAAGCGCTACACAGAGCCTGGTGTAGAGGAGGTGACTCACAAATGCTTCTTGACTGACTGACTGACATTCAGTTACACAAATGCTCTGGAATAACTAATGTGTGAGGTTTTTATACTTGTTCTTCCCTTTCTGAGGATCACGCAAGAGGAGGGAGGACTGGGCTCCTGCTCCCATGGGCCATTGTCCAGAGCGAGCCCCAGGCTTGATGCCAGGAAGGAGTCGGGCAGAGGAAGAAGCCTGGATGGGAGGTGATGGCAGCAGGAGCTTGAACGAGTGAGGGGGTGGGGGGCTCAGTATGAGCGTCTTCCTCCTTCCCACACTGCTCCCATGATCTTCTCCAGCTAGCACAGAACCACAGAGGACACAGCAAGAGTTCTGTATCTGGAGACCTGGGACCTGGGATCTAGCCCTTATTGTGTGACCTTGGGCAGTGAGCTATCCTCTCTCTCTTTCTCCCTCTCTTTTTTTTTTTGGTGAGGCAATTGGGGTTAAGTGACTTGCCCAGGGTCACACAGCTAGTAAATATTAAGTGTCTGAGGCCAGATTTGAACTCAGGTACTCCTGAATCCAGGGCCTGTGCTCTATCCACTGTGCCACCTAGCTACCCCGAGCTATCCTCTCTTGAAGGAAGGAGTCAGCCTCCTGAGTATTGCCCCTCTCCCTTGCAGTGTGTAATCTGGGAAGATCTAAGCATGTGCCTTCCACAGAAGTTGGATTGAGCCCAAGGAGGGAGCTTAGGAAGACTGGGTGCATTGTCTCTGCCTACATTTCTGAGCTTTGGGGGGGCCCCCACCTTTAAGTGTTGGAGGGTGTCCTACTGTGTCTCTGCCCTCACAAACACACACACACACACACACACACACACACAAAGACACACAGACAAGGTCAGAGAGACACAGAGAAACAGAGGCACAGACACACACACGCAACACACACACACACACACACACAGAAGCATTCCAAAATACATACAGATAAACATCGGCATAAACATACATACAAGCACAGGAGCCTAGGCTGATGTGGGCATACTCAGACACACACGGTTGGCACACCCAGACACGGACATAGCACAAACACAAACCCAAACATCCAGAGACACAGTCACACGCACAAAAGCAGACAGCTGCATAACCCTGACATACAATCCATGCTTCGTCCTCACTCCCTACAAACCAGCCTTTCTTTCCAGTGATTCCTGCTGAGCCTCGACCTGGAAGAGAGGGCGCCATGTGTCAGAGCCCACGGGAGCCTGAGCATCCAGGAATGAAGGCTGGTCCGCACCGTGCGCTCTGCCAGGGGTGTGTTGGCCTGGCCCAGCTCTTTGGCCCCATTTCTCATCTTGCTGCCTGTCTCCATGGCTCTTTTCAGAGGACCAGGGAGTCTTGCTCTCTATGTACCCTGGGAGTCACTCTGGTGCACTGAGGGTAGCCCATTAGGGTTCTATCCATTGTCATTTTCCAGAGGAAGCAGAAATTGCTGAGAAAAAAAAAGCTTTATCAAAATAACATCCATAGAATGCCCAAGTTTAAGAAGTCATCTTGTCCAACTCACTTAATTGACAGGGAAGGAAACTGAGACCTAGAGATGTCCCATTGTTACTAAGTAGCTGAATCAAAATTCAAACCTTGGTCTTTCCACCCTGATGGTAATACTTTCATCCACTCGACCACTCCTTTGAGTGTGTCTGAGATGTCAGAACCACCCCCCTATAAGCTGGAGCACATGAATCATTTATCCTCTGGCTCGGTTCATCAGCAATTTCTCATCTGAAGGCATTCTCCTATTGGGAGGATAACCCAATAGATTGTTAGCCTTTCAAAGACAGGGACTGAGTGTTATTGTTATACCACCCCACCCCACCCAAGGGCCTACAAAGTAAACTGCCCAGGGAAGGTGACTATTGAACATGCCTTAGCCAGGCTATAACAGAGAGGACTGGACAAAGTGGGGTAAGGCACCCAAACATTCATCACTATTCTCTGGCTAGTTTATGTCTAAATGGTCATGTGGAAACTTGTTGAAGAGCTGGTTCTTGGTTCAGTGGGATGACAAAAATTCTTCTGATTGTCCAGGGAGCCAGAAACTGATGAGCCAGAGCTTTTTGGACATACACGAGAGGGACCTGCCCTTCTCTCCCTTTCTTCATACTGGGGCTGTGAGGAAGCTAGATTTTGAACTTTCTCCCCAATGGCTGGGAAGAGGAAGGACACTAGCCCACTTTTTCATCCAGCTATGGAGGAGGAACCAAGAGGTGAACTAGTGGTCACTTCTGGCTCTGTGCTGTTGGTCCTTGCCTGATCTTAGGTAAACAAGGTAGTTTGTATCCAAGTGGCAACCTTGTGAGATCCAGAGGGCCCAAAAGCAGATCAGAGTGGATAGCAATCAAACAATCAATATTTATTAAGCACCTACTATGTGCCAGGCATGTGCTGAGTACTGGGCAGATAAAAAGAGGCAAAAGACAGTCCTTGCCCTTAAGGAGATCATTATCTACGGTGGAAACAATATGCAAACAAATCTGTACAAAATAAGCTATCTATAGGATAAACAGAGGAATCAAAGGAGGATTCAGAAGGACTCCCTGTAGAAGATGGAATGTGAGCTGAGACTTGAAGGAAACTATGGAGGTCAGTATTCAGGGAAGAGGAGGGAGAGCATGCCAGATATGAGGGACAGGCAGAGAAAATACCAGGAGCTGAGATATAGAGGGTCTTGTTTGTGGAAGAGCCTGGAGACCAGTGTCATTGATTGAAAGAGTATGTGTTGGGGAGTGAGAATACTTGAAAAGTAGAAATGGAGAGGTTATGCAGGACTTTGGATACCACACAGAGCATTCTGTTTTTGATCCCTGAGGCAACCAGGAGCCAAAGAGGAACTTGATGAGGACTCCATAAAGGAAAAAAAAAGGATTTCTGGCTCCAGGAGTTGTGAAAAACTCCCCTAGGTCCACGCTCCATGTCTTCTCTACAGATGTGCTTCTACCTCTGTATTTTAAGTATGAGCTCACTCTACCCAGGGATCATGTGTATTCAAAGGGAGAGGGGATCCTCTTTTTGGGAAAAATGTCTTGTACCAACTGTTCTTGCTATATATTCTCAATAAATCATTTTCTAAAAGCTTATAGAGTCTGGTTGATTAATTATTAAATGGTAATATATTGGTGGGGACTCATGAATGAAAGTAGTAGAAACCCTGAGGATAACATTCAGCCATCCTATAGGGGCTCAGTCCTCCAATGTGAGTGGGAGTTCTGAAATTGGAGAGAAATAAGTCTTTGAGAATATGAATTTCATGTATACTTGCTATAGATATATATGCTAGACAATTTTAAGATGATGTTTTCACCAGTTGTGTAATCCATTAAAATACAGTGTAGGTGTTGTAAGCACAAAGTCTCTGAGTCAGGAAACTCTCACAATGTACAATGTAAGACTTAGGTTAATTAAAGAACAATCTGACTAGCTGAAAACCATCACCAAATAAAAAACTTAGATACTATACTTCAGGAAATCATAAACAAAATCTTCCTAAATCAAGTAGAACTATATGACAAAATGAAAATGGAATCTGCCAGGGACATCATGAAACAATCTCAAATTAAAAACATTTAGAAATGACATAGTCAAAATCCAGAGCTTCTGCATTAGGAAAAAAATATTGCCAGTAGCCATAAAGAAAGAGTTCAAGTACTAAGAAACTAATGTTAGGAATGCACAAGAATATGCTATAACTATGCTAAAAGAGAATTAATCTTGGAACATGACATATTTTTAAAAAATTGTTTACAATCAAGAATACTCAAACTGAGTATAGTAGTTTAAGGGGAAAATGGGCCTTTAATATAATGGAAGACTTTCTGGCCTTCCTAATGAAAAGACCATCACTGAACATACATACACAAACATGTACACATACATGTTCAGTGTAGGAATATATTAAATTCAACAGGGAATGAGTGAGGAGGGAGAAAGTTAAGTAGGATTTATTTTAGAGAGTCAGGAAAGAAGTAGTCACAAGCAAATACATTTCAACTTGGAAAGGTAGATCATAAAGTGGGAAATTAATAGGAGAGAAATAAAGTGCACATACCTGTGATCAGGTTCTGAGCTTGGAGAAGAGAGGAGAAGCAGAGACAGAAGAACAGACTATTTCAATGGTAGATTACTAATGTCAATGCTGTTCCTCTCCTTTCCATAATTTCTTTGTGAATTGGTGGTGGGGCAGGAGGCAAAGAGAAGAAAAATCATAAGATAAGATGAAATAGTGAAAAAGAAAAATGAACAATAAAAATCATCGATGCAAATGGAGTAAAGTAATATATTGAGGGGTGTACTAGAATGGATTAGATGAGAAAATCTAACAATATTTTCTTCACAAGAAACACACTTAAGTTGTAAAAATTCACAAGAAGAGGTAGAGGAGAATTTATTATGCATCAGGAAAATTTAGAAAAGAAGGGGTGGCAATCGTAATCACATAGGAGCAATAGTAAAAAATAGACATGGTAAAAGGCATAAGTAGAGAAATTATGTTTAAAAACATAGAAAATTAAACAATATTGGTATAGGATAGGTAGATAGATAGCAGCATTGAATGACATAGCATCTAAGTATTTAAAGAAAAGGCTAATTGAATTACAGGGAGAAATAGACAGCAAAACCACAACACCTGAGTATCTCAATGAACCCCTTTCAGACACAGAAAAATCTAGCAAAAGAGAAAAAAGAAGATAAAGACTTGAATTGAATTTTGTAAAAGTTAGATATTAAAGACTTCTAGGAATCAAAAGGAATGTAAATATTTTTCCACTTGGCATGGCACCTTTTCAAAAAAGGACTATGTGCTAGAACAGAAAAAAATCCCTCACAAAATGCAAAAAGCATAAACATTAAACACATACTTTACTGACAGTAATGCAATACAAATTATAATCAATAAAGGCCACTTGAAACAAAACTTAAATGGAAACTGAAAATGTAATTCTAAAGAATATGTGGATCAAGGGACAAAACAAAGAAACAAAAAGAAATTTCATCAACTAAAATGAAAACACTGAGGCTTGCAAAAACTTTTGGGAATGTGGCCAAAACTATCATAAGAGAACTACCCCCCGCCCTGCCCCCAAACACTTTCATCAACAAAAGAGCGGAAGAACAGACAAATAACCAGGCTGTGCAAGTTAAAAAAGTTGAAAAGAAAAAAAAAATCCCTCTAAATTCAAAAATGTAAATTCTGAAAATAAAGATAATGATAAAATTCAAATTTAAACATTGGATTGAGAAATAGAATCCTGAGTTGTTTTGTGGGAAAATCTAATGTGGCAAAATACAATGAACAGGATTTTTTAAAAACCTAATTTGATTTTAGAAAGAGAGAAAAAACAAATTACCGTACTCAAAAACAAAAGGGGGAATTTGAAACAGATGACAGAACTTATAAAAAACTATGTTGTCCAATTAGAGGTCAAGAAAGTTGATAAATTAAATGGATAGATATCTAGAAAAATATAAATTACTCAAATTAACAGAACAAAAAAGAAATTTAAATAAAAATATGTTTAAAAAAAGGCTAATTACACCATAAATGAGGTTACAAGGACAAAAACCTCAGTTCTAGATGGAGTTTCAAAAGAATTCTTTCAAAATTTCACATGACAACTTCAATGTTTTTTGTAAATATAGAGAAAGAAGGAGACCTACTAAATTCCTTTAATGAGACAAATAGGGCCTGATGCCTAAACAAATGAGAAATAAAGAAAAGCAAGAAATGTACAGGACAATATGCCTAATGAATGTTTGACACCTAGTGATGGAATAAAACATTAACAAAGAGGATTCAGCAGCATATCACAAAGATTATACACTATGACCAGGCTGGATTTATGTCATGAATTCAGAGTTGGCTGAACATTAGGAAAACTATAAACATAATAGACCATATTAACAAATTTTAAAAATCTATCAATATATATGTAAAAAAGTTTTATTTTTGGATAAAACATAATAGTCTTCTATATGGAAGAAACCTAAAAGCATAATAATAAATGGATATTTTCTAAATAACATGAACAGTATTTGTTTAAAGGCAAGAGCTGACATTATCCATAATGCCTTTCCAAAAGGCAGAGAAGAAATAAAAATATCACTTATTGCAGATGACATGACGGTTTTCCTAGAGAACCTTAGAGTTTCAAATAAAATTAACTGAAGCAATTAACATCCTTAATAAAGTAGCAGGATATAAAATAAAGCCATAGAAATCATCAGCTTTCTTAATATTACCAAAAAAGCCCAGTAGAGTTAGGAAAAGAAATTCAATTCAAATTAACTATAGAACATTTGACATATTGGGGACTCCACTTAATAAATTATGTGAACACAACTGTAAAATACTCTTTAAGGAAACAAAGGAAGATGTATAATTGAAAAAATAAATTGTTCATGATTTGCCTTGCCAATATAATAAAAATGACAATACTATAGAAATTAATTTTACAAAATCAGTGCCATATCTTTTAAACTACCAAGGAGTTAGTTATTTAGGGCAGGGCTTCTTAAACTGTTTCCACTTGTGACCCCTTTTCACCTGAGAGATTTTTATGTGAGCCTAGGTATATAGATATATAAAATAGGTATACATTACTTAGCCAAATTTTTCACCCCCCGCCACATTCAGTTAACATGCAACCTACAGTTTAAGAAGGTAGGATTTAGAACACTTGTGTGTGTGTGTGTGTGTGTGTGTGTGTGTGTGTGTGTAAGAATCTCAAGGTACAGATGAAAGCAATGAATGGGGAATGAAGGGGGTCTAGCTTTCTCTTGAGATCATGTGTGTATGAGTAAAGTCTTTGGACTGTCCATCTGGCATTCATTCACCCTTCATTCTTGCCATGTACTAGTGCATCTTTTCTTCCTATCACAGAATTACTTTTTGACATCTATTATTCCTGTTCATGGGTCCTCACTGATTCCATGTTGCATTTGGTCACACCCACCATGAACTTCTCTATTATCCTCCAAATGAATTTGGAGCCAATTGTGTCTCTCTGCTGTATAGCAACATTACTAGATTATTAGTACTAAAAATGGGCCTTTGCTTTAATGGAAAGTTTGTAGTTTTAATAGATATCATTCATCTCCTTGGTCTTTCCTGTGTGGGTGGACAGGCCGGACTTCTGTGAGTGATAATAGATGTTTTCCAGGAGGCAATGTCCAGGGACACAATGCCATCAGCAAACATTATATCTAAAGGGCCTCACCATCCACAGGGAATCCCCTTTGACCTGGATTCAGCCCTGGATTTCCTCCTTGTGTTCATTAGCCACAATGTTTTATGCCTCACCTAATGTTTATTCGCAGAGGCTCCTTGAACAGGGTTAGTTCTACTCTTCTCTCTTCCAAAGTATTCTGAATTATTTTGATGCATGGGTTATTGGCCCTTTGGTGTAACAGAGCCTTTGAGGTGGTGCTTCCTTTACTGAATCACAGTCAATAGCTGATAAAAACAATGGGATCTTGGATCCTCTGCCTCTTTCAGATAAGAGGGAAATGGTTGGGATGTGGCCCAGGTTGAGTGTCACCTATGGTGATACTTTATTGTGCCCTCATTTCATGTACAGATTACTCTTATAAAGATTGTACCTAGATGGGAGAGTTGGCACTTACACTCATAGTTCTCTCCATCACCCTTTTCCATATGAATAAGGTGTTAGCATTTTCCTATGTCTTGGGTATCTCCTTGTATATGCTCTTACAGTTTTCTTTTCAATCACAGATCTCCTCTATGAAGACTTGGTCCATTGCAGCTGTTTTTTCACTCTCTTTGATGTCACTTGTACTTCCTTTATAACCATATCTGGGTATATGGAGCAGCTAGTTGGTTTAGTGGATAGAACACTAGCTCTGAGGTTGGGAGGACCTGAGTTCAAATCTCACCTTAGACACTTATAAGCTGTGGGACTGTGGGCAAGTCACTTAACTCCGATTGCTTTACACATTCAGGATCATGTCGAGTCATCCTGAAGGATATCTTGCCACTGGACCGAGATGATTTTGTAAGAGAGCATGAGGCTGGTGACTTTGCATAACCCTCCTTCACTTAAATCCAATTCAGTACAAGTCATGTCGTCACTCCGATGTCATGGTGTGTCACTGTCCTCTTCGGGAATAAAGGACAAAGAACAACAACGATCTGGGCGTATGATAGTAGGCTTCTTCTGGGATGGCTCCATTTTCCGTGATGGAGAAAATAGTTTGTTATAATGATTTTTGCAGACCTTTTCCATTTTTCTTCTGTCTGTTGCCCTCTTTATAGTTTCAGTCTTAAATGCTATAGGGAGGGCTTTGTTTAGTTCAATACCAAGTTTAGCAGTTCACCTTCCCCTGCTTTTCTCTCTGTTATGACATGATCCTGCTCACCTTCCCTCTTAGTAAGACTTTACAAACAAGTTTAAATTCTAGCCTGGGGGCAGCTAGGTGGCTCAGTGGATAAAGCAAGGCCCTGGATTTCAGGAGGACCTGAGTTCAAACTCGGCCTCAGACTTGACACTTACTTGACATTGCCTCCTGGAAAACATCTATTATCACTCACAGAAGTCCGGCCTGTCCACCCACACAGGAAAGACCAAGGAGATGAATGATATCTATTAAAACTACAAACTTTCCATTAAAGCAAAGGCCCATTTTTAGTACTAATAATCTAGTAATGTTGCTATACAGCAGAGAGACACAATTGGCTCCAAATTCACTTGGAGGATAAAAGAGAAGTTCATGGTGGGTGTGACCAAATGCAACATGGAATCAAGTCAAGGCCCTGGATTTCAGGACGACCTGAGTTCAAACTCGGCCTCAAACTTGACACTTACTAGCTGTGTGACTCTGAGCAAGTCACTTAACCCCCATTGCCCCACAAAAAAAAAAAAATTCTATCCTGGTGTTGTCTATGGCAGCTATCTCTCTCTGTTTGGCAAGTAAGTTAGAAGCTGGTCTACTAAAGTTCTTTCTGGGCTCCATTATTCTCCTTATTGTGACATCTATTCAACATTATTTAAACCTTTGGATAAAATTATTATAGTTGAGATTGATGACATCTCTTTTGTTGTCCATTTCCCAATTTTGCTTTTCAATTGCTTGCTTCAGTGTTAGCATCAGTTGTTTCAATTATATGCCATATTTTTTCTTATAATACTTCATTTTTATCTTTTAAAAAAATTCTTCATTTTAAAAATCAAGCTTTGCTTGTTTGTTTGAAAATGGCTGACTTGGGAAGAAAGAGTTCCATCAGATGACTTTGGGAAAGTCATGTAACCTGTTTGTCTCAGTTTTGAGACAAAACAGGACATATCTCACAGAGTCACTGTGAGGATCAAATGAGTGAATGGTTGTAAAGTGCTTTACAAACCTTAAGTTGCTATGTAAATGCTGTTATTATTATCATCAGCACCAACCCCAGGCCTTGAGGATGTTATTTGGCATTCACCATGTATAGTTCTGACCAATTAGTGTCTCCAAGAAGGTATTTACCACGTTGAGGTGGGAGGCTTCTGTGTACTTGGCAAGTTTTTGGCCTCTCTCACACTCCTTCCATGCCATCCTGATTCCTCACTTTTCTCACTTTTTCCACCTTTGCACTGAAGTCACCAAGTATTGGCAGGTCTGTGGATCTGATTTGGAGAGAAATTCTTCATAGTATTTTTCTACCTCTCCATTCTTAGCAAGTGATGGTATGTAAGCTATAATTATTTACATGAGGGTCATTTTGCAGTTATTTGTCATCAGTATTGCAATGCACAATGACCGAATGTACCCAGGAATGATGCACATTGTTTCATTTGGCCACGTGATAAAACCTGTTCCACTGGCTCTTTTCTTTGCCCCTCACAGAAGGGCCTGGGATCTATCTTGGTATTCAGTGATAACTTTCTTCTTTTTATGGATCCTGGTTTTATGAAAAACCCACAAAATAGATAAGTCATTGGTTAATTTGACCAAAAAAATGAAAGAAGAAAACCAATTTCCTGGTATCAAAAATGAAAGGGGTGAATTTACCACCAATGAAGTGGAAATTAAGACAATTATTAGGAGGTATTTTGACAAATTATATGCCAATAAATATGACAATCTAAATGAAATGGATGAATATCTACAAAAATACAAATTACTCAGATTAAGAAAAAACAAAATACTTAAATAACCCAATTTTAGAAAAAGAAATCGAACAAGCCATCAATGAACTTCCTAAGAAAAACATCCCCAGGACCAGATGAATTCACAAGTGAATTCTACCAAACATTTAAAGAACAATACCAATACTATATAAACTCTTTGGGAAAAATAAGTGAATAAGGAGTCCTACCAAATTCCTTTTATGAGACAAATATGGTGCTGATACTCAAATCAGGAAGAGCCAAAACAGAGAGAGAAAATTATAGACCAATCTCCCTAGTGAATATTGATGCAAAAATTTTAAATAAAATACTACTAAAAAGATTACAGCAATACATCACAAGGATCATCCACCATGACCAGCTGGGATTTATACCAGGAATACAGGCCTGGTTCAATATTAGGAAAACTATGAGCATAATTGACCATATCAATAACAAAACCAATAGAAATCATATGATTATCTCAATAGACGTAGAAAAGGCCTTTGACAAAAATAGCACCTGTTCCTATTAAAAACACTAGAGATTTTAGGAATAAAAGGAGCTTACCTTAAAATGATAATATTTATCTAAAACCATCGGCAAGTATTATCTGTAATGGGAATAAGCTAGGAGACTTCCCAATACAATCAAAGGTGAAGTAAGGATGCCCATTGTCTCCTCTATTATTTAATATTGTACTAAAAATGTTAGCTATAGCAATAAGAGAAGAAAAAGAAATAAAAGGAATTAGAATAGGTAATGAGGAAACAAAACTATCATTCTTTGCAAATGATATGATGTTATACCTGGAAGATCTGAGAGAATCACCTAAAAAGCTACTTTAGCAAAGTTGTAGGATACAAAATAAACCCACATAAATCATCGGCATTTCTATATTTTACCATCAAAGTCCAGCAACAACAGATAGAAAGAGAAATTCCATTTTAAATAACTGTGGCCAATATAAAATACTTGGAAGTCTACCTGCCAAGACAAACCCACTAATTATATGACCAGAACCGCAAACACTTTTCACACAAATAAAGACAGATCTAAATAATTGGAAAAATATTAATTGCTCATGGGTAGTCTGAACCAATCTAGTAAAAATGACAATCCTACCTAAGTTAATTTATTTACTTAGTGCTATACCAATCAAACTATCAAAAATATTTTATAGATCTAGAAAAAATAACAAAATCCATCTGGAAAACCAAAAGCTTAAGGATATCGTGGGAACGAATGAACAAAATACAAAAGAAGGTGGTCTAGCAGTACCAGATCTCAAATTATATTATATTATCAAGTGGTAATTATCAAAACAATCTGGTACTGTCTAAGAAATAGAGAGGTGGATCAGTGGAATAGGTTAGGTACAAATTACACTATAGTAAATGACTGTAGTAATCTAGAACATGATAAACCCAAAGATCCAAGCTTTTGGAACAAAAACTCATTATTTGACAAAAACTGCTGGGAAAACTGGAAAACAGTGTGACAGAAACTAGGTATAGACCAACGTCTCACACCATGTACTAAAATAAGGCCAGAATGGATACATGATTTACACATAAAGGATGATATCATAAGCAAATTAAGAGAGCATGGAATCATTTATCTGTCAGATTTATGGACAGAGGAAGAATGTAGGATGAAGAAGATACAGAGAGCACGAGGGTTAAATGGACCAATGATAAATCACATACAGCAGGTGGGGGAAGGTGGAACAGTGGAAGCTTTTAAGAGCAGGTGAGCCCAGGATGCTGAGCGACCCAAGCTAGAAAGGATCAACTTCAGGAAGGAGGGAGAGACCATGGCCATCAGAGATGTGGGAGAGGAGGGGGTTGGCAGGTTCCAGGAGCCATAGGCAGGCCAGGTGGCTAGGCAGCCTGGAATAGAGAGAACTACAGGAGGACTGATGGTAACCGAGAGTGCCAAGATCTGGGGGTGGGGGGGGTAGACTGTTAGGGGCTTCCACCCCATGAGTCTTGGAGCTGAGGCGCGTAGAAGTACCGGCTGGTCATGGGTTCACGTCAAGGTTGTCTCCGGAAGGATTTCTTCTCCCAGGCCATGGTTCCCAGGGCCTGGTTTTGCTGTGTTTCTCATTCTGGTAAATGCCTTCAGCTTAGCCTGCAATGCTCAGAGATGCTGTGCCTCCTCGGGTCACGGCCTGGGGCTACTTCCCAGCAAACCCGAAGATAACCCAAAGAGATTAAAGGTGAGAAGGGGGTGGCCTGGAGGCTGGTCTGTGACCTCTGACTCATCCTTCCTGGCTCTCGGCCATTGGCCCTAAGCTTGTGGTTTAGTGAGGATTAGGAAATTTTGACCAAGGTTCAGGGAGGCCAGCCATTCCCCTTCCATGAATCATTGGCCAGTTCTTTTCATCTCTAGGATTCCTTTCCCCTGGGAAACGCACTGTCAGGGAGTCCTTTGATAACGGGTATCTTACCTCAGAGACAGTGTGAGATAGTGGACAGTGCCGGACTCAAAGTCAGGAAGACCTGGGTAGGGAGGTTGGCACAAGCATTTCCAAAGGGCAGACTTTGTGCCAGGAAATGTGCTGAGCACAAGACAGCTGAAAAGAGGGTGCACGGAGGGGTGACGTGGAAGTCTGCAAAGTCAGAAGCCCAGGTGGGGGGCGGAGAATGAAGGTTGGGTTCTCTCCAAAATGGCAGCCAGCCAATGGGAGAACGGGGGTGGAGGATGGATGTTCCAGGGGGAGGTGGACCCTGGTGCCAAGGGAGGCTCAAAGACTCCAGTGGAGGTGTGGTGAGGGAGCAGGGAAGTCAGAAGCACAGGTGGGAGGGAATGGGCCCATAGCCTGTTTCCAGTCGCTGGGTGACCAGGGCAAGTCCTTTCCTCCTCTATCTATCCATCCATCCATCCCTCCGTCCGTCCAACCGTCCATCTGTCCATCATCTGTAAAGTGAAGAAGCTGGCCTGGATGACTCAGTGGTCTCTTCCAGCTCAGCTCTAGGACCTTGAATTGGGCACACCACGATGCTGGGAAGGGTTGGATCGGGGTGGGCAGGAGGTGCCCCATCTTCCTCAAGCTGGAGAGAACACACTGCAGTGTGTGTTGTGGAGCCCCCTGAGCCCTGGATAAAGGGCTGGTGACTCAGTTTCTCCCAGTGTCTGCCACTGAATGTGAATGTCTGCCAAGGTGACCCTGGCCCCTCTGAAAGAGAGGGTGTTTCTGGGAAATTCCAAACATAAAGGGGTGTGTTCTCAGCCAGAGAATCTTTTCCCTACGTCGTCATCGTGCTTGTCATCCTGGTCGTAGTCATCCTTGTCCCTGAGGACGCAGTGCTCCCGGCCCCAGGTGAGGCTTTTGCACACATCTGCTTCTCACCCTGCCCTGGGACCCGGGGGCTCTAACCGTAGGAAGGGCGGGGCGGCCTGGGAGTGTGCCCTACGCCCTCGGCCACCGGGCCCCTGACCAGGCTTTTGTTACCGCTGAATTTCCAAGATGCAGAAGCAGAGGAAGGGGATGGCCGGCTCACACAGACCTCAGGATGCAGACGTGCCTCACTGCAGAGGAATGTTCTGGGGAGACATCTGTCCTGTCACCGTGCCGGTGATCCCTGCAGGCCTGGAGTCCCTGTTCTCTGGTCCGTCTGTCCATCTGTCCATGTGTCTGTTCCACTCTGCCCTTGGGAGTGTGAGACTGTGCCTCCGCCTTCCCCAATGCGCCGCCATGACCATTCACAGGGCAGGGCAGCTCTGCAGAGCCTGTGCTCTGGAGACGGAGGCCTGGGTTCAAATCCCTCCTGGCAGAAGGCACTTAGGGGGTCTGGCGCTAGAAGGGTTGCGGTAAAGAGGAAATGTGTTCACATCCTGCCTCAGAGACTTCCTAGCCACGTGACCCTGGGTAAGTCACTTGACATTTCCGATCCTCCTAAGACCATCAAGACCAGGATTCCCTCCTTCTTTTGTAGGTGTCCTGGGGGCCTGGGGCCGTCGCTCTGGGCAAGCTCTTGTGCCCCTTCTCAGAATCATGACTCTGAAGGGATCAAGTAAAATGCACCAAATTACAAGGGGACTTTCTTACAAAGTGTGGAAGCCCTGATATAGACATTCTCCAGCGTCTCCAAACCACCCCTGCTGTTCCCCTTGGACACAGATGCCCAGAAGGCTTACCAGCAGTCAGGAAAGGGAGATCCCTTTCTGAGGGATTTCGATCTGAGTCTTCCACTGCCCCAGCCACTGCAGATAATATATAATAGCACGGTAAAGTCTGCAAAACGCTTCACCTGTGTTATTTTGGTGGATTCTCCCTCACAACCCTGTGAAGCCATGACTATTACTGGTCCCATTTTACCAATGAAGAAACAGAGGGTCCAAGAAGGTCACAGACCTTCCTAGGGTCAGAGAGCTAACAAAGGCCAAGGCAAGATTAGATTTTAGCCATTCCTGACTCTAAATCCAGTGCTCCACGAGGTGACCCCCCCCCCCCCAGGGTGCTTCTCACTAGCCCATCCTGCTTCCTTCTTGACCTCTGCAGGCAGCTCAGGGGGTGTTCCCCTTACCTCCCTCCCCTGCAGGGGGTTTGGGTGAACCAAACTAAGGACACAGAGGGAGGAAGATGGAACTTGCTGTCAGACATTTCATGGCGATGGGGGGGGGGGTTAATTCTGAGGCTATTGTCACAGTCCAGGTGAGAGGTGACAGCATTCTGAACTGGGTTGGTGACTTTGTCTGAGAAGAGAAGGGGATGATTGAAAGAGGACATGAATGTTGGAACAACAGGGCCATGCGCCTGATTGGACATTGGAATTGAAGATGATTCTGAGGTTCCGAGCCCTGGGTGGAGGGGCCTTAAGCAGGAATAGGGACATTGGCAAGACAGGAGGGTAGGTAGAGGGGGAACTAGGGTCAGTTTTGTACATCTTGAGTTGGAGGTGCCCATGGTACATCAAGTCTGGGGCATCCAAAGGGCAGCTGGTGATGGAAGGTTGGAGCTCAAGGGAGAGCCTCGGGCTGTCATGTGTATTGAGATGAACTTGTGGGTTGTGTAGAGGTTGTGTAGAGAAAAGCAAAGGTTCAGGAGAGAGCCTTGGGGGGCACCATGAGGTAGGCACCATGATGTGAATTATGAATGAGCAAAGTTGATTGATGAGTGTATAGATCAGTAGGAGGAAAGAGAGAGACAAGAGAGGAAAGATAGAGAGAGGAGTGGGGGAGGGGGAAAGAGAGAGAAGTGTTGTTCAAACAGAGAGGAGACTCTCAGGAAGAGAGGGTGGTGAGCAGTGGCACGGGCTGCATCACAGTTGAGAAGCATCCAAATGGAGAGAACATAGTCCGGCCAGTACAGGAATCACTGGAGAAGCTGGTGACAGCAGTTTCAGCTGAGTGAAGAAACTGCATTGAAAAAGGTTTAGAATAAAGTGGAAGGGGAGGAGTCAGAGACACCCAAGCTTTTTCTAGGAGTTTGCTTTGGAAAGGGAGGAGAAATCTTGGCTAGTAGGTTGGGAGAGGGCTGGGCTGAGGATGGGCATATAATGCCTACCCCCAGGATCCCTTTCTTCACCTGATGAACGTTTAACAACAGCACAGACCACCCCGTTGGTCACAAACAGCTCATCACTCGATTGCATCTCATGTTGTGTTTCTCCAGTGCCCCTTGGGTATCCCTGGCTGATGCCACCACTAGGCATGGCTTTCTAAGTCAGAACAAATGTGTTTTGTATTAAGATACCACACTCCCCTTCCACTGTCCCATGACAATGGAAGCATTTGGTGTGGTGCATCCTACACCTGGAGTCGGTCAGCGGCTGGAGCTGAGTGAGGATTTGAACCCAGGCCTTCTGACTTAAGTTCAGGGCCCTGTTCTCTACATGGGAATACTAGACAAATCCTTTCACCACAATATGTTCTCCAGATTCAAAGTCGATGCTTTCTAAAGGCCAGTGTGGTTGCTTCCATCCCTGTAGGGTGCCACCCCTGCCTCCTTGTCATCCTGTTGGCTCCCTCCTTCCTTCCCTTCCAGCCTTTTCTTCAGATCTCCTTGCAGAGTCTCTCTTCTCCCGATGCTTATCTCCAACATGTCTCCCATTCCTGGGAAGCCCAGGCCTGGACCATCCTGTGGAATTGGACTTGGCCCAGCGTGGGGTGGCTTGGACACCCCACGGGACTCAGAAGCTGCCTTCTCCAGCAGTATTGCACCACACATGGCCCGCGGGCCAACCTATTTCTCAATTCTCATGGATTGCAAAACGGGCCTTCCTGGGATCTCTGACATCTGGAGCCAAACACAGATTTCAGCCCAGAGGGGAGCTGGGGCATGTACTTCACAGATGGCTTGAGCTGGATGTGTGGAAACTGGGTACCAAGGGACGAAGGGTTGTCCATCACACCATGGCCCCTGGATGGAGGCAAAGGTGAAGGGGGTGGGGACTTACTTTCTTGGTACAGTGATCTCTACTATAGTCTTGGCTCAGTGCTCTCCCAAACCTTGGTTTTCTCATCTCTAAAATGGAGGTGAGCATATTGGCATTGCCCACCTCACAGGATGATGGTGAGACAGATGCCTTGGAAGCCTTCCAGGGCTCCACAAACATGAATCAGATTTAGATTTCAGTCTTCACTAGCCAAAACTCAGGATTGTAGATGGTCTAAAGCAATGACTCAGCCCCTTCTTTCTACCTTCTCTTTGAGCTCTGGGCCTCGTTCCTGGAGGAACACAAGGACTTGAATCAATGGTGTACTCTTTTTTAACATGGGTCCCCAGGGTCCTAGACTGCACACCCAGTGGACAGGCTAGGTGAGATGAGCCTCTCTGGGTTTGGGCTGCTGCTCAGGAAATGGACCTGGTTCATCTCCAGGATGTCCTATAGCTTCACCAACCTCGATGGTCCTGGCAGAGCTGGTCCTGATCCGGAAGAAGCCAGAAAAGCTCGGTGGCATGGTGAAGCATCACTCTAGGACCATGGAGGACTGCAAAATTAATTCAAGTTTTGATACTTCTGCTGTGGCATTGACCCACTTGTAAAGGAATTGAGAGGGACAGGGACTGAACCTGGGATTTCACAGCCATGGGAAACTCCTGGGGGAGGGAAATCCCTCTGCCAATGCAGCTTAACACATTCTCTGAAAAGTGGTGTCTTGGAGAGTCATCTGGGAAATTAAGTGGGGAAGCACCTTGCCCCAGGTCACAGAACCAATCTGTGTCAAGACTTCAGGGCCTTGGCCAAGCCTTCAATATTAACATTTTTGGTACCCATGAAACTGGTAGACAGAGGGATGCTACATCTAAATGGAAGGACCACTCAAAGCTTCTTTTTGGAGGGGCTCCCTGCCCTCTGCAAGTGAAAAAGCAAATGAATTTGGTTTTATCTGGTGTCCAAAGCCAATAAGAAGTATCCTTCCAGTGGCTGTTGGCCAGCTTATCTCAGTCACCATGATGAGCAGAAGCTAAATGGCTTCTACAAAGATAACTGCATTAGGCACTGACATCTGCAGCAGAGAAAATCTGTGATGAATGTATCACCATCCTCCCAACAAAATCAGCTTAATTCCACATTGGGTGAGTTCAAGAGAAAGGTGGGCATGAGGGGAGGGCAGCAGTGAGAGAGAGTTTAGAAAATGTGGCTCAGGGTCAAGAAGCATGAAGGATGAAGGGCTTAAGGCTGACCCACAAGCCACATGCCTGTGCGTCACAGATACTTTACTACTAAAGAGGTTTCAAATGTCCCATGTATGATAAGCCCCAAACAACAGCATGGTGCTCAGTGACTTGTGAGCAAGAAGCATAAAAAGAATTGCTTAGGAGATGAGGATCAGGAAAGAAGATGGGTGAGCCATGGATGGAGACCACAGGATGAGAGATGGGCAGATGGCAGTGCATGAGATGTCCAGATATGCAGGATAATGTTAACAGATGAGCTAGCATCTTGATAGTGCTTTGGCTTATGAAGTGCTTTACATGGGTTGTAGGTGCTCTTATGATCCCCATTTGGTAGGTGAGGAAACTGAGGCAGAGAGCAGTGAATCACACAGCTAGTCATTGTCTGAGGCTGGATTAGAACTTGGGTCTTCTTGTCTCCAAGTCCAGGGCTTGATCCTCTGTGCCACCATTGAAGTTTGAGGTACCTTGGGAGTGACCCCCTGGAGAAGATGTAGGGGACACTCGATGTATACAAGTTACATAAGATCTGGGTGGTAATTTGCACCAGCGATGGGAATGTCCCCACTGAGGAGATCATAGCTGCACTGAGGCACTGAAATCTACCTTTTATCAGGAAAAAGATGATGCCTTAGCATCTATCCCAGTGTGGGGCACAGTTATTTCGAGGAAGGCAAGGAAACGGAAAGACAGAGGGGAGGAGGGGAGGCACTCTAGACAGGGGGTAGACAAAGCAGAGATTCAGAGATGGGAGATGGACCTTCATTGGGGAGAACTGGCAGGAGGTCTAGGATGATTGGAGCATGACAGGGAGAGAGGGGCACAAGGAGAATGGAAGCAAGGAAGCGTCAGGTTTCAGAGAGTTTTAGTAGCCAATGGCGGAGTTATATTCAATCCTGGAGGCAATGGGGGCCATTGGAGATTACTAATTGGGGCCATGTGCCTGTGATGAGAGCAAGTCTCTGTTTTGGTGTTGAGAAAGATTGGACCAGGGAGACCCTTGAGGCAGGGTGGCCAACAATCAGGGTCTTCCAGTGGTACAGTCAGGAGGTGATGAGGGCCTGAACTAGGGCAATGTGAGGACCAAGTGAGTGAGAGGAGAGCAAGTCTGTGAAAGATGCTGTGGAGGCAGAACAGACTGTATCTGCAAAGGATTGGACACCGGAGCTGAGAGTGAGGATGGCATCAAGGTGGACTGGAGGAATGGTGGTGGCATCCTTGATAGTCATGCAGAGATTGAGAAGAACGTTGGTCCCTTTTGTTTGAGTGGGGGGATTACAGTTCAGCAGCGGATCTAGTTAGCTGGAGATGCTTCTAGGACCTTCACCTTAAAATCTTCAAATGTCCAGTGTCTGGTGGTGTGGAATTGGAGCTTGACGAAGAGACTGGGGTTAGAAAAGTAGATCTTAGAAAGTCCATGACAGCCTAGGAGAGAGTAGGGGAGAAAATAAGAGAGAGGCGAAGGCCTGGGGGAGAACCTTGGGGGCACCCGCAGAAGGGAAGCATGGCATGAATGAATCTAGGAAAGCAGTAAGAGGAAGAGCAGTCAGAGGCGTAGGAGGAGAACCGGGAGAAGCAAGGTCACAGAAACCCAGGGAGGAGGAGAGGGAAATGCTTCTTATCACTGACTGGACCCCAACACCTTTCCCTTGATTTTTTTTTTTTTTGCAGGGCAATGGGGGTTAAGTGACTTGCCCAGGGTCACACAGGTAGTGTCAAGTGTCTGAGGCCAGATTTGAACTCAGGTCCTCCTGAATCCAGAGCTGGTGCTTTATCCACTGCACCACCTAGCCACCCCCTCCCTTGATTTTTTTTTTTAAATTTATTGGTGGGGCAATGTGCATTAAGTGACTTGCTTCATCCACTGGGTCACCTAGCTGCCCCCTTGATTTTAATAACATGGTGTATTTGAAGGAAAATATGTCTGACGCATCCTAATGTGTTGACATCAAAACGTTTGGAGCTGTCTGGGGCTGAGCGCCCCTTGGGATCCACTGAATGAGATTTTAAAAGATTTTACCTTGCAATAAAACCTAACTCCTCTTCTCCTCCCCCCACTCCTCTCCTCCTTGCCTCTCCTTCCCTCCCCCAAAGATCAAAGAAGCCGGAATTGGAGGATGGAACTAGTTGGAAGGGCTAGGCTCCCGGCTTCCTTTCTCTTCTTGGTGAGGGACAAATTTCTTCCTGATCTGCCTCTGACAGGGTGCCTGTCTGGGCATCTACCCAGGACTAAAGGAAGCCATTGCATCTTCTACCTCCAACTCCCAGCCTCCTAGGAACCTCTGTCCAGGAGCATTGCAATCTGTGGTCCTGGTCACCCCTTTGTGATGGGAGAGAGGGATTGAGTAATATTTGTCTTCTGAAATATTTCATTTGAAAATAGGTTTACAAATGATTGTACATATTGTGGATACTGGAAAGATGGCTAACTTTGGAGTCTGAGGGCCTGAATTCAAATCCTGGTTCTCCTCCTTCCTCGCCCTGTGAACAAGTCAAATCACTTCATCTGCCTGGCCTCAATTTCCTTATTTTTAAAAGGGAATGAGGTGGCCTTAATTCAGTTCCTTCCAGCTCCTCAGATCCCTTTAGCCTTGGGAAAGACAATAGGCAGATATTGCTGGGCTTGGCACTAATGTTTTCCCTGCATCTCCTATTCCCACCTGATAGTATTCTAGATTGACCCCTCCTGTCTCCCTCCCCCCTCCCCCATGCCCTGGGTCAGGATTTGAGGGTCTCATCAGTGTAGTCAGGCTCCCTTGGGAGACAGGGCCCAGGGGATTTTGTTTTTCTGGGCTGGTCCCTCTCTCACAGACGGAGTGAGACATGCACACCAGCCTGACTAATACTAATGGTGGTAGTGAGTGATGTCCATCACTCCTTAGCAGACATAATAAATACCTACTATGTGCCAGGTGCCCGGCTAGGAGCTGTGGCCACAGGGGAGCAGCCCCTCCTCTCAAGTGGCTGCCATTGCATCAGGGGACAACATGAACACATCATTTCATGCCCCCCACACACATATACAAAGTGTAAATGCACAGTCACATCCATATGTATATAATTTCATCATCATGATTGTGTATGTACATGCTGTCTTCCCAACACATTATTACAGATTACATATATAATACAGCCAAAATAAATACAAGACCATGAATATTCTCTACACTTACACACATCCATACTGTTTCTATACCTGACAGTTCTCATGCTGGGGTTGATTGACTGACTGAATGAGTACAGGAGTGGATGGGTGAGGAGAAAGGAGGAGAAGGCATTAATTCAGCGCTAACTCGGGGCTGGGCACTGTGCTAAGTGCTTGGGATGCTGTTTTCATTCTTCGTTTTGTAGAGAAGCAGTGACATCACAGGGTGAGGTCTTGACTTGAGTGTGAAGTGGATTGAGGTGAGGCAAAGCTGCAGTCATCAGTCTCACTCTCTCTTCCAGGGTCATCAAGGTCTGGTGGCAGGACAAACGTCAGGACAACTGGCGATGGCCCGGGATGCTGGGGATGACCACGGCCTCTTTGTTGTCTGACCAAGCTCCACGCTCCCTGGTGGCTGCTTCAGTTGCCTTCGTGACCATTGGAACAAATGGTTCGCATCTGTCCATTCCTCTGGGGGACGTCTTCACATGCTTGAGGTGGATGTTTCCCTAACTTACCATCAGGTTGGAGGCCTCTCAGTCACCCCCAGCTTGGTTTCACCCATCAGCCCAGACCGTGTTACTGGGGTGTGGCTGCTGTACATACTTCATTGTCTTAGATGCACAGGTGAGAGTTGGGTGAAGGTGGGCACCCATGGTGGATAAGCAGCCTCACCCAGAGGGGCTGGTCCTCCCAAATGCCCCAGATACCCCAGGCAAATATAAAAGCAAAGATAGGCCCTTCCCTTGAGGCGCTTACAATGGAGCTAGGGGTGATTGTGTGGCTGGGAAGGGGCACTTTGACGCTTTGGAAAGATACAGGGATGATGAGTGGGGTTTTTAGCTCCAAGAAAAATGAAACAGTCCCAGAGATGGAGAAGTAAAGTGAATGAAGCAGCGGACCCAGAACGAGGTGCCACCAGACTGATCTTGGGAAACATCAGAGGGCATTAAAGATGCTGCTCAAGCTCTGAGGGTGTGGCTCCTGGGCCCCCTTTCTGGGGGCTGTGATTCTACTGAGGAGGAACCCCCTTCCCCCGTCCTCTCCAGGGTCAGGAGCATTTGTAAGCCCCCACTCTGTGCCACACATCACGTAGGCCCCAAAGATTCCAAAGTCCCTGCCCTGAGGAAGAGGCAGAGACAACATGTAACACAGCAAAGAATCTGCCTTTGACCCTAGACATCCTGGGGAGCCACTGGAGCTTCTGAAAGGGGGGGGTCACATGTTAGCTCTAGAGGTGAGAATTGCTCGGGCAGTGGGGAAGGATAAACCTGGGGAAGGCAAACCAGGGGGGAGGCTATAGCAGAAGTCAATCAATCAATCAATAAACATCTGTTATGTGCCAGGCACTGTCTGCTCTGGATACAAAAAGAGGCTCAAGATTACCCTGCCCTCACGGAACTCACAATCTAATGGGGCAGCTCGGTGGCACAGTGGATAGAGTTAGGAGGACCTGAGTTCAAATCCAGCCTCAGACACTAGCTGTGTGACCCCGGGCAAGTCACTCAATCCTCTTTGCCTCAGTTTCCTCCTCTATAAAATGAGCTGGAAAACACAATGGCTAACCACTCCAGTATCTTTACCACAAAACCCCAAATAAGGTCAATGAAGAGTCAGAAATGACTGAACCAGAACATATGGATAAATATGAGGCAGCCAAAGAGAATGCCTGGAGGTGAGAGATAGAGCGTCTGGGTTGAGGAATAGCTAGGAGAGGGGGGAGGTGAGGAAAGAGTAATAAGACTGTAAAGGAAGGAGGAGGCTGCTCCTAAAAGGCTTGGAATGCCCATTGAGGATTTTGTATTTGATCCTGGAGGTGATAGGGAGCTACGGGAGTTTATTGAGAAGGACTCATACATGAGTTTTAGGAAGATCACTTTGGTGGCTGGGATTGGAGGCCAGGATGGGAAGATGATGAAGGTTTTTTGGAAGGATAGGGAGACATTGGCATGTTTGTAGGTAGTGAGAAATGAGCCAGTGGAGAGTGAAGATAAAATGAGAGAGTGGGGATGACAGAGGGGCCATTCTATGGAAGGAGATCAGATGGTGTGGGATCACTTGTGCAGGTGGAGGGGGTGGTCCTGGTAAATAAGAAGGACACCTCAGGGCAGCTAGGTGGCACAGTGGATAGAGCACTGGCCCTGGATTCAGGAGTACCTGATTTCAAATCTGGCCTCAGACACTTGACACTTACTAGCTGTGTGACTCTGGGCAAGTCACTTAACCCTCACTGCCCTGCAAGAAAAAAAAAAGTAAGGACATCTCATCATATGAGACAGGGAGGAAAGAGGAGAGGGGGGCAGAAGGTACCTGAGTCATAGAAGATGAGGAAGAGGGGAGAAGAGGGAGATGATGGTGGGCCTCCATTTTTGTTGTGGACACAATGAATCTGAGATGCCCATAGGACCTCCTGCCCAAATGTCCAATAGGTGGGTGGTGATACTGGACCTTAGTGAGAGATCTGGGTGTGTAGATATGGAAATCATCTGCAGAGTGGTAATCATGAAAGCCAAGGGAGCTTAAGATATCACTAAGGGAGAGAGTGTAGAAACAGGAGAAGAGGTCCTGGGCCAGACCAGAGGGGATGCCCACATTCAGGGCTGGTTGATGAACCAGCAAAGGAGACAGAAGGATGGGTCAGACAGGTAGCAAGAGAACCAGCAGAGGGTGGTGTCAGAGAGGTGAGCCTACCGAAGGAAGGGGTGCCCTCCACTGTGAGGCAGAGGTGGAGCCTCACCTCTGGCATGAGCAGCGCGCACACCATTCGGGCCGAGGCTTTTGCATCCCTGGGTGGGACTGGCCGGGCAGGACACATGCCAGACTTGTGACGCTGGGCTCTGGACTCTCCCCAGTGAAATCCACAACCCCTTCATTGTAGACCACGGCAGCAGCAATGGAAAGACTATGTTTTCTTTCTGGGTTTCCAGACATGTCTCATTTCCAGCCTCGTATTTAAT
The DNA here is from genome assembly GCF_019393635.1 of Dromiciops gliroides. NCBI lineage: Eukaryota > Metazoa > Chordata > Mammalia > Microbiotheria > Microbiotheriidae > Dromiciops > Dromiciops gliroides. Next base: position 280,072,202 of record NC_057866.1, on the reverse strand, counting down.
AGCATATAACTGCCCGAAGTGGAGAGCCCGGAATGTGAGGCATGTCTCACTGAGCGAGCATTTTAGTTAAAAAAACAACTCACTTTCTAATGGAAAAAATGAAACTCCCTTCCCCATTCTTTCTATATAAATACCCACCTCCACACGTTTGCGCCATAGCCCCCAGCTAGCTATTATGACACATTTACATTACCTACAACAGGGATGTATAGGGAGGAGAGGGAGCACCCCCATGGGAAGCATGAGATACTCAGTATCTTCGGGCATTTTCCCATGACCTTATTTGGATCGATACTCAGTATCTCATGGTCTCTCTCCCTTGCTGTTGTTTAACCATTTGCCCTTCTCTTCTATCTACCCCAAAGATGAGCTAATCAGAAGCTAAACTCTGAGGCTGCAGATATAGAGAGGCTGGTGTGGCCCATGGCTGGCCAATCTGATGAACTCCAACAGACCAGTGAAAGGCAAACTCTCCCCAAATTAGTGTGAATTCTGTAAAACCCAAACATTCATAGACTATTGGACCAGGAAGTACCCTTGGTGATTAACCAGTCTAATGTGGCTACAGATAAGTAAACTAAGGATCAGAGAAAGGCATTCACCTTGGGGCAGCAAGGGGGTGCAGTGGATGAAGCACCCATCCTGGATTCAGGAGGACCTGAGTTCAAATCCAGCCTCAGACACTTGATACTTACTAGCTGTGTGATCCTGGGCAAGTCACTTAACCCTCATTGCCCCACAGAAAACTCCCCCAAACCCTAAAAAGAAACAAACAAACCAACAAACAAAAGGATAGCATTCACCTCTCCATAGCCACACAGTTAGCAAGTGGCAGTAGTATCAGACCTAACGTTCAGCCTGGGCTGCTTCCTGGGCAATGAAACAATTAAAACATCAGCTCACCTTGAGAAGAGAAAACATGTTTGCATCCTGAACTTTGCCTAACTCAGTCTCTCCTCCCACTTTGGCATTTTCTGAGCTCCCTTTGTGACCTTAAAGTCATACAGTCAAACCCTGTATTGGAGGAAGATTGTCCCCTTAGTCTCTTCTTTTTACCTTCATTCCCTGGCACAAATGCTAATCCTATTGGCTTTCCTGCTAGCCATTACCCATGTTCCCTGCTTTTTCCAGACATACCTGAGCCTCCAGCCAGGTTAGGGGTCACTCTGTCCAATGGGGAGGGGAAGTCTGATATTGGAAATCCCTTTCAAATCTGACCTCCCATCATTTTAGCTTGCTATCCCTGCTGCAGTGCATCCCTCACTTCTTTCCATTCCATTGCCTTTACTTGTTTCCCTTATCTCTTCTGTCCCTAGAGGACCTCTTTTAGTCCCCTTCTGTGGCAATTACTTATTCTTTTTTTTTTTTTTTTTTGCCGGGCAATGGGGGTTAAGTGACTTGCCCAGGGTCACACAGTTAGTAAGTGTCAAGTGTCTGAGGCTGGATTTGAACTCAGGTACTCCTGAATCCAGGGCCGGTGCTTTATCCACTGCGCCACCTAGCTGCCCCACAATTACTTATTCTTAAATCACTGAAAAAACTATGAATTAGATATCAAGTCTGGGAGCTAGGGTTTTTCTCTAGAGGCAGTTGGAGCCAAGGAAGAGACTTCATGACCTAGGGAAATGGGAGCTGCTCAGGAGTGAGACAATTACATTCCTTTTCACTGATTAATGAGTAGAGAACAGCAAGATTGAGAGCCTTCTTTTGACTCCATATTTTAAGTTTCTAATTATGTTCCAAGTTGTCAATAAGCTGTGGGGAGTCACTGACCACATCTCACTGAGAGGAAGTCTCCTGGTGACTGTATTAAAGACAGATGTCACTCTTATAAGTGGCATAGAGCCTTACAACTTTGACTACCCAGTCAACACATCTCATGATGTCCAGATGCTCCCTGGGTAAAACATGGATAAGAACAAATGGTTTCCCTTCTCTGTGTGGCCCTTTGTCCTCATCCCCTCTGCCAAGCAATACCAAGAGCATCAAGAGCAGGGCCCCTATTCTTTCTTTGGAGAGGCAGCCTAGCCTGGTAGAGAGAGCACTGGATATGGAGTCAGGAACACCTAGGTTCTCATTTTACCTATGACACAAACCGATCACAGGCAAGACACCAACTCTCTCTGAGCCTTAGTTTGCCTTGGCAACTACCTCACAGGGTAAGAGAATTCATGTCCCATGTTTTCCAACAGTTTCAGTGCTATATAAATATCACTTATCATTATTACCCTCCTTTTCATTATAGTATAGTTACAACAATAAAAACCTTGTTGTCTGTATTTTTACTCACCCCCTCAGCTTATTTTGAATTCATTCTCTATTAACTGCCCCTGCTTGATTTCAGCTGGTGGGAGAGGTCCCTGTGCAGCCATCTTTTAAAACAACTCCTCATTATGTTCTCTTTAAAAAAGAAAGAAAGAAAAACCTTTCTCTTTTTGCTTTTAGAATTTTTTTTCTTGAGCCTTTCCATTTCCTCTTGAACTGTATTCCTCTAAAGAATTTTAGGCCATGGAATTCTACCTATTCTTTCTTTGAGCTCTTTGAAATTTGCTCATGGTTGGAACTACTTTTTTCTTTCCCATCACAATCTTTTCTTCTTAACTTGCTGAGATTCCTATGTACTCTTGTTTTTTGTTTTTTGTTTTTTTGTTCTATGGACTCTTAAATAACCAGGTTTTGATAAACAACAACAACACAAAAGGAGAAAGAAAAAAGATGAGTAATGACTAAAGGACCTCCAAAGATAATAGTCTTTTAGAATATGAAAAGCACAGAACAAGGAAGCCAGAGAGGGATGGGGGGAAACTCTTTAACAAGAGGGCAAATACTGTGGATGAAAAGATTTTGAAGGCATTTGATGGAGAAAATAACAACGTACTGGCAATAACAAGCAATGAAAGAAGCTGGACGTACCCCTGCGATCAGCCAAATTGGGCCATAAATGCATTTAAGTCTGTGAAAGAGGTCTGGCATCACTAAGAGGCCTGGCATCGGTAATGAGATGTCCACAGTGAGTGAGAACAGAGCAGGGTAGATAAGTGACTCAACTCAGGGAAGTTTGAACAAAGGATAAAATTCAATGAGGAATACAATTCTCAGGCTCTCTGGCCACTCAGAAAGAGAGACAGAAATATCATAAAAATAAAATCAAAGGATTACTTGGGGAAAAACACTTGACAGTTTTCAAGGCCACAATGACAAAACTGGGAGACAGAAGAATCCAAGTATCATTTTACAGGGAACTCTACGAGACCAATAGGATGCAATGAGCAAACTGCAGATTAGTAGAATTCACAGGCTGCTCTCAGAGAGGAAAGTCAGGTTCAGATTACCCAGGCTTATAGCTGTCAAGCTCCAGAGCCTCATTTATAAGGAGAGCGTGTTGGAAGTGGGTCAGAGTGTGGTGATGAGGGAAGAACCCAGCGCTGCCAGCAGAAGGACCTAGATATGAATCCCAGGAAGTGATGATCTGTGTGACCTTAGTGACGAGGTGACCTTGGGCAAGTCACTCTACCTCCATCGCCTCAATCTTCTCATATATCAAAGAAGAAAGGTGGATCTCATGTCCTCTCAGTTCACTTCCAGCTTTAGTGCCATGATAACAACAACAAGGCTAATGTTTCCACAGTGCTTTGAGGTTTGTGAGGCCCTTTACCAATATTATCTCATTTTGTCCTCATAACAGCAGTGGGAGCTATTATTGGGCCCATTTTCCAGTTAAGGAAACTGAGGTAGACTTGAGTTAGAGTGACTTGCCCAAGGCCCCATAGCTTACATGGGGTATGAGGTGGGATTTCAACTCGGTTCTTCTTGAATCCAGGCTCTGTGCATTGTGGTGCCCCTTAGAATAGCAGAGGATTATTTGCCCATCATAAAAGGGGCACAGACGGGCAGACTGGTGTAGTGAATAGAGAGGTGGCCACTAAGTCGGGAGGATCCAGGTTCATATCCTGCCTCTTGACACATCCTGACTGGGTGACCTAGAGCAAGTTACTTTACTTGTCAGGGCTCTGGGCAACCTTCCAGATGATTTCAGGAGAGGCCACACTGGTTTCAGACGCTGAAGCTGAATTCTAGCTTAGACATCAACTAGCTCTGTGACCCTGGGCAAAGTAACTTCATCAGTCAGTCAATAAACATTTATTAAGCACCTACTATGTGCTAGACAATGACCTAAGCACTAGGAACACAGAGAAAGGTAAAAGTCAGTCTCTGCTTTGAAGATCACTCTATTAGCCTCAGTTTCCCCATCCATAAAGTGAGGATAAGTAGCATCTCCCTTACAAGGTTGTTTGGAGGATTACTTGGGATAATGTATAAAATACTTTAATATGATATACAATTTTAACAATTATTATGATTACTCATTAGAGATGTCTGACATAAAAATCAGTGGACAATATAAAGTAGAGGCCACAAGTACTAATCACTATTTGAAACCAGGTAGTAAAACATCTATGACCTGAAATTCTCTTGAGGGAGTGGGGGAAAGTACTTGGAAGGTAGGGTTGGGGTGGGAGGTAGCAACTGATTATGCAAATTAGCCAAGAGAAGCCCAAATCTGAAGGAGCTGGTACATTCTGTGGTGCTCTCAGGATGTGGGTCATATGAAATGGGGAAGCCCTGGAAATGTTGGACTGGACAAGCTGTAGAATCAATGGTTTTCTTTAAGGAATTAGTGGGCAGGGAGAAAAGGACTGGCAACAACTAGAATAGCAGGATGGTTCCCCTAATGGAGCATCAGTGGTCATCAAAAGCCCTAGAACAAACTGACAAGTATCAAGCATCAAAGACATTCCGTTTGCCGCTAAAAGACACACAGAGGAATGGCAGCAGGCAGGGAAAAGGTGTAAATAATATTATTTAGACATAAATAAACAATAGATATAAAGTTATAAATACTCCCCCCCCCATTCATGTACTTCACAATGGTCCAGACAAAGCAGAGGGAGTACCAAGAAGATGAATTCTTTCATAGTGGGCATTAAAAGTGTGCTCAGATAGGGATGATGGGGGGAAGCAGTTGAAAAATTGAGAGAGGACTTCTAGTTAAGACAGGTATCTGAGTGGGATGCAGACTACTCAGCTGCTCCACATCTACTCCAGCAAAACCCTAGAATGTGCACCAGAGCCAGTTAGATCAAGAAATCCAATGAGAAACTACTCTCAGTGACTTACTTCATACAGAACAGACCCCCTGAACCTCCCCCGCCCCCCCATGCTCATACACAGAGTTCTCCGCCAAACTCAGCAGTAGTTTAAGTGAGGATGGAAAATGGAGAAGTTAAGATGCAGAAGTTAATTATTGCTGTTCAGTTGTGTCCAACTCTCCATGACCCAACCTGGAGTTTTCTTGGCAAGGTTACTGGAGTGGGTTTGCCATTTCCATTGCCAGTTCATTTTTGCAGATGAGAAACTGAGGCAACCAGGGTAAAATGACTTGCCCAGGGTCACACAGCTAGTAAGTGTCTGAGGTCAGATTTGAATTTAGGTTCTTATGACTTCAGGGCCAGCACTCTACCCACTGTGCCATCTGACTGCCCATAGAAACAATAATTATGAAGAACTCAGAAAAATATGGGAAGACTTAGGAAGCAGAAGGAAGGAAATCTAACCCAAAGAAGTCTCCTCACAGGCTATAGGTGAGTAATAAAGACTAACATGGCAGCAATGAATTCTTGTCATGACAGTTGAAAATAAAGCCATTTGAGGATTTGGAAGCTGGGAAAATTTGCATGTATGTCCTTGTGGTAAGGCCAAGAAACCCATCTTGCAAGTGGGATCAGTGGCTGTTGAGAAGAGCAGCGTATCTTGTTTGTGAAGTCAGTGATAAACTTGGGTTTTGTGGGTTTCGGAGCATGCTTATTTTTAAAATTTACTTTTCTTGAAGTCTTCTTCATATAGTGCATTTCAATGGCACTAGAATTTCTAAAAGGATTGTTTTTTCCTTAAAAATATTCAGCTTAGCTAGAAATTGGTTTGGGATGGAGGGCACAGGCTTTCATTTGGGTAGGCTATGTGTCTAACCTCCATTGATAACATCATCTTTTCACCATCAAAAAGCTGTTAAAGCCCCATCATGTCAGGCTCTGGATGGAGGGTTTTGCCCACTGACCTGTGGTCTTTGAAATGGACCATCTCAGGACTTCCGTGTTGCATTGGCTCCTAATTAGAAAGCAGAATGCCCTGCGGAGGTGCAGGCACCAACCATCATGACTGCAAAATGTCCTCTGACCATGGGAGAAAATCTAGGTGAATTCCATCTCTTCACTTTTCTTCCCAGGGACCTCAGCCTGGGGGTGCTTGATTGGGAAACTCAGTTAAAACTTGCCCTGAGACTGACAAAACCTCAACTGAAGGCAAAGTTCCATCCCCCCTCCTGTCAGGAATGTGCATTGTCCAACCCCAAACGGATGGTCAGGCCTCACAATGACTCTGGAGGGATACCCCCGGGACATCCAGGCTCCATTTTGGGGTTGGGTTCCAGGGTATTCTGACCTTAGGGGACTAAATCACTCCTCATGCTCATCTGATAATCACACACTCTTTAAAGGCAAGGTGGAAGAATGCCATTTGAACCTTCTGTAACTCACCGAGACCTTGGGTTTGGTTGCAGAGCTGGCTGTGGGGGAGAAAAAGGGTGGAGCAGCTCCCAGGGCAGCTGCTTCCAAGTTTGAGGATGAATCCACTTGGTCCTCATTTACTGGCCTGGCATTCTCTCCATTCTCATCTCTTGACTCTGGATCCTGTGAAATATCAGGTAATCAATAGTCAATAAGCATTTGTTAAGTGTCAACCATGTGCCAGGCACTGTGCTAAGCACTAGGGATACAAATATTGACAACAGACCATTCATTAGGTGCCAGGGCATGATGAGGGAAGACAGTGCTTTGCAGAGTTCACCCCAGCATGTCTTGACCATTGGCCTTTTACTGATGGATGAAATTCCACTCTCAGCAACATGCCTTGGGAGTAGGTGCACTGGGAGGGGGTTGAGGGTAAAGTCCCTATTGTGACATGACCACAGACTTTCTCTTTGAGGATGGACATGAGCAATATCTGCTGGTCAACAAAGAGCCATGACCCAGAGTGTTTGCTGGGTCAGAGGCCTCTGGCCCAAGAGCAAGGCCATTTGCTTGCTGCCTCTTGGCAACATGGGTGGAGACTCTTGGGAAGACTTTTCTCTTGGGTTCAGGAAGGGGCTTCTACACTATGGCTGCTTCCCATGGCCAGGAGGTCAGAGGGGCAGTTGTTTCCTATCCTGTCCAGAGCTAGGAAGTTGAAGTAATACACATAAGCTTCTGTGTAGCCTCGGAGAGGCCGTGGGGCACAGGAAGAACAGGCCAGTCCTGGAGTCAGCCATCGTTAAAGCCAAGTCTTGGTTGTGCCCATGGCTACTGGCAGAGATGGTTCAACAGATGACTGGCTGACCTCCCTCCGTGGAGGGAGTTTCTATACCAGGAGCTCCCCACCCAGATGAAATTACATATCCAGCCCCAAACACATTTGTATGCCCATGCCCCTGTCCACCTTTTCCTGCTTAGTGGTCAGCCTCAGGGTGCTCCTGGAAGCCTGACTGATCTAGTCCTTCAATGCCTGTTCATGTTCACGCCACAATCAAACCCTTTCCAGACTTCCTGTATAGGGGTCTTGGTGGAGGTCATTGCCCTGCATTGACTGAGCCTTCAAGGGCACAGGTTCAATCCCAAGAACAAAAGAATGAAGGAGAGAATAAAGCTAAAAGGCATCTATTAGCTGTTTGCTTTTTACTAAGCAGTTAGAAGTGGCAGGGTGGCACAGGGAGGAGAGGGGGCTGTGCCAAGTCAGGAAGCAATTGTCCATATCATCTTTGTTGACATCTTGTCTCCCTCTTGGAGGTGAGCTCCCCTTGGCCTTTCTTCGGACTCCTAGCACTTAGCACAGCGCCTGGCATACAAAAGGTTCTTAATAAATAGTTATGGATTAGCCGACTGACTTCAGATCTGGGCTCAGAGGCTTGCTAGCTGTGTGACTCTAGGCAAGTCACTTAACCTTTCTCAGCCTCAGGTTCCTTATCTGTAAAGTATGAATAATAGTAACATCTACCTAACAAGGTTGGTGTGAGAAAAAAGTGAGATTATATTATACATTTATATCTGTGTATATGTGTAAATGTATGTATGTATACACACAGATACACACATATCACCTTACAAATCTTATGAAAATGTTAGCCCTCAACTCTCTTCTGGAAGCAAGCTGACTCGGGAAGGGAGATGACTGTATTTTGTAGACCCCAAGTATAGGTAGGAGGTGGGAAGGAAAAATGACTGTTAACTTATCCTGCTAAGTCACTGGGGTCGGTTTTACCTAAAAGAGGTGTAGTTGGGACAACTCTGCCAGATATGCTATTGGATTAGGTTGGGGACTAATCTTGTGTCCCTGTCTCGCCTTTGGGAGCTTTGGAAGCATAAAGTGGTGCCTTGGGGTCTATAGCTTGGGCTCCTCTGAGCCAGCGTTCTCTCCCTCATGAACTTGGACACTCAACATGGACTTGGGCAACTGGTCACCCTCACCCCACCCCCAAACAACCTTCCAAGTGTATTCCACCTGCTGAGGCAGCTCTGCTGCGGGCTCCATGCAGGGTGGCCCGGGTGAGCTAAAAATGACTAATAAGAGTGACTTTCCAGAGCTGTTTCGTGCATCAGGAACCATGGGGGAGGGGAAGGTTCAGAGTTCTGTCTGAAGGGAGGCAGGGAGGACAAGCAGACTCACAGGCAGGGGCCTCTGCTGGTGCTGCTGCCCCTGGGGGCTGGCAGGAGAGGAGCTGGTGTTGAGGGCATTCTCGATGTCTCGGTCCAGCTGGTCCAATTTCATGATGAGCAGGGCCATGGAGTCCAGCCGTCCGCGCCCTCGATCTTCTCTCACTTCCTGAGGGACAGAAAAGATCTTTACTGAACCCAAACGGCCATTTCCTGGGAGGGAAAAGTGGCCTGTGTTCCTCTATCATGGGATCAGAGGTCACGTCCTCTGGCTTTTGGTGCACTTCCTAAGCAGCGCCCTCTCCCTTGGTAGCCAGCTTACAGCTCAGTCCCCTTTGGGGACCCTGTGGCCTCCTGGCACTTCCTCCCGCCAGCCTCTCTGGCTCTCACCTCAGGCATCCTCTCAGGCTGCCCCTTAGGTCGCAAATGCTCTCCATCCTCTGGTTTGACTACTGACCTCCCCTCTGGTCTCAACTAAAACCCCACCTTCTATGGGAAGCCTCCTTGAGCCTCACTTGAAGCCTGAGTCTTCCCTCTGACCGCCTGCATTTTGTCCGGTCTGGGTCTTATGTACAGAGTTATCTCTGTGTTGTCTGCCCCATTAGACTGGCAGCTCCTTGAGGGCAGGAATCACCTTTGGCCTCTTTGTTTGCCCAGCACTCAGTGCTTCTGTGACCAGCACCAAGGCCAACAGCCCGTACCCTGAGCCAAGGTGCTGGATGCCAAGGGCCTGGAACACTGGAAGGTGAAACAGGCCGACTGTGCCTGAGAAGGGGCTAACTTGGGTCTGCACTCAAGTTCAGCTCGGCCTTTGCTAACTGCTGCCTCTCACATGTTTAGAAAAGTGATTTTTCTAGGAAAGACAACAAAGGAAGAAGCGGGGATGCTTATCCTGGAGGAGAGATGGAGGGACATTAGGGAAACCAGGGGAATCGGTAACAGCCTTTGGGCTTTTGGGAGCCAACCAGTAAGGTCAGTGACTCCAGAGGCTCTGGCCCCTGGGAGGTTTTGGAGCCCAAGCACAGGTGTAGCTTTCTCCTCGATGACTTAGTGATGGGCACTGAGACCTTTGTGAATCTAGACTCAGCAATCCAACGTCTGAGCTGTGCTTTCGGCTCGGTGGCAAAGCCCTTGTGGACGCCCTTAGCCAGTGACTGATGAACACAGCATGGGGCTCAGGAGATGTTCAAGGGGCATCTCCCCTCCTCCTATCGCGAAGGGAGGGAGTCTGCTGTCTTTCAAGGCTGGTCAGAGATTGTCTGGGGGGAGGCTGGCTGCCCCACAGGCCTCTTTCCTTATTCTTGGCCATTTTTATCAGGGCCCAGTGACCTGAACTCGCTGAGGAAGAGGGAGATTGCCAGACCTCCTCCTCACTGTTCCGGGCGTCCACCCACTCATAAATATCCTGCTCTGTCTTTCTCAAGCCAGAGATCCTTCTCCTTGGAAGGAAAGGGGAGCAGACTAAGTGTTTGGTAATATAGCTGCTCACAAGGCCTTGTTCCACTGTCCTCCCTCTCCCTGCCCCAGGCTGTCCTGACCTGGCTTGCTTTCAGTCTTCTCTTGGCCCAATAGAACTAAAGGAACACATACATACACACACACACACACACACACACACATATGCACACACAGACTTGCACATGTGCATATATATACGCGCACAGAACACACATATACATAGAATATATGTACATGCACATAGTGTAAATAGACATATGCTACACATATACACAATACATGTGTCTGCATAGCAATAGAATGACACATACACATGTGTGCATCGTGTAGGCACACACATGCATGTAAACAAACACACAACACACACAAATGCACATACAGATGTATGTGTAGGCTTATAATGCAGAGACGTGTGTATATCTGAATACACACATGTACATACATATGCATGTACACATATAAAGTAAAACATCTATGCATGTCTGCACACACACAAATACATCTAAATACATGCATATAAGTATACATACATGTGGGCAGCTAGGTGGCACAGTAAATAAAGCACGGGGTCTGGAGTCTGGAAGAGCTGACTTCCAATCTGGCCTCAGACACTTCCTAGCTGTGTGACCCTGGGCAAGTCCCTTCACCCTGTTTGCCTCAGTTTACTCATCTGTAAAATAGGCTGGAGAAGGAAAGGGCGAACCCCTCCAGTGTCTCTGCCAAGAAAACCCCAAATGGGGTCAGACACTATTGAAATGACTGAACATCAAATACATCTATGTATAACACGTATGTGTATATGTGTGTATGTGTATATACACACACATTTGTTGTTGCTCAGTTGTTCAATCATGTTAGGCTCTTCATGACCCTATATGGGGCTTTCTTGGCAGAGACACTGGAGGGGTTTGCCCTTTCCTTCTCCAGCTCATTTTACAGATGAGGAAACTGAGGCAAACAGGGTGAAGTGACTTGCCCAGAGGAAGTGTCTGAGGCTAGATTTGAACTTCCAGACTTCAGGCCCAGTGCCTTATCCACTGTGCCACCCAATTGCCTCTCTCTGTACATACACACACAAGTCACATAGGCTGGCTTCCCTTCCCTAATATTAGACCTCTGGATCTGACCTGTCCTTTCTCTGACCTCTTTGGGAGCAAGTCTGCCACATCCAGGGTGACTAGCAAACCTGGTCCCCAGAGTCATTGGCTTCTCAGGTACTGGTCACCCCCCGCCATCCACCAAGACCTTTTTTTTCTAGTCAGCATTAGGCCTGGGATGACAACTCCCTTGGATGCTTCCTCTCCCTTTCAGAAAGTGAAATTGTAATGAAGATGTAGAGACCTGCCAGGATCTGCTGGATCTGCTTTTACCAGAGGACAAACCATGGCATCTGTCTGTCTGTCTGTTTGTCAGCTGGAATCCGTCATCACTAGAAACTCCTGCCTCCAGACTGGCCTAGCCCCTTGTTCTGTCTAGGTCAGGGGTTCTTAACCTGAGGCATGTGAACTTCTTGGCATTTCAAAACATAAATGGCTTACTTTGTAATCCCATGTCCCTTCTTTTATGCAATCTAAAAACATAGTTTCAAGAAGGGCTTCATGACCTTCACCAGACTGACTGTCTGAGAGTCCAGGACATACAAAACCGGTGAAGAGCCCCTGGTCTAGGTGGCCCTATAGCAGAATCACTCCTGTTTCTGTCTCCATTGATCCTCCCTTAGGTCATCTCTCCCATGTCTCTTCTCCCTGACATAAGTCAACTCCATCATCTCCCCTTCTCTTGATCTAATTTCATTTCTTATGGATTAGGAATGAATATTCATCTTGACTCAAGTCAATTTCTAAGCATGGGGTCCCTCTCACTAAGTGTCAGGGACACCTCTGGGTTCGTCTTTGTCTCCTTGAAATGGGCACTCTCCCTAGTTTAGTGATCTTTGGAATGGACAATCCCACATAATGTCCATCCAGACTGGCCACAGACAGAATGATGAAGCAGCACATTTATCACTTTCTCTGAGCCTGCTCTATCCTACATTGATATATTCCTTCCCTCATGCATCTTCTCCCTGAGGTGGCTGCCAACTTCACCCATGTACAGAGTCAGCTCTGATGTTACTTCCTGACCCTGTGAAGAAGAAGCCAAGCATCACAAAAGCTTGACTGGCCTTCAGAGACCATCCTGTCCAATACGAAAGCTGAAGCCTATTCACTGACACTAAAGACCATCATAAATCCAGTACAATGTCTGAGTAGTTGTTTTCAGCAACCCCATAATGTCACTGTAAGAATATGTGCATGAGGGGCAGCTAGGTGGCACAGTGGATAAAGCACCTGCCCTGGATTCAGGAGGACCTGAGTTCAAATACGGCCTCAGACACTTAACACTTACTAGCTGTGTGACCCTGGGCAAGTCACTTAACCCTCATTGCCCTGCAAAAACAAAAAAACAAAAAACAAAAAAGAATATGTGCATGAGATTTAGAGTAAGCAATGTTGAACCTAGAAGAGAATGATGCAGGAACTCTACAAAAGGGAAAACCTTATAAAAACAGGAAGAGAGGAGAAATTAAAGACATAAGGCTCCTTCTTATGCTTTTCAATCCCCAGCTCTCTCTGTTTGCTAACAGTGAAAACAGGCAATCTGAGAACCCTGTGACCCAAAGTCTGGCTGTGGGCATCTCTGTCCACCTCCCACATAGCTGTGACTCAGCCGGAACCGATCCTTAACCCATGAGAAGTGGGCAGATGTTAATTCTGCCCAACTGTGGGAAGGAAAGGGAGCAGAATCTAGGGAGGGGGGGCAGAAGACAAGGGCTAAGCGCAACTCGTGGTCAAACCTGAAGGAACTGTACCAGCTTGGGCCAGTCCTCTTTCCCCAGAAGTTACTCAGGGCAGAGTCACAAGCCAGCACTACTGTGATACCTTCCCCCAACACAAGGAGACTAAGGATAAGGAACACATCCCCCAATAAAACTCTGCATATCAAGAGCAGGAAACTAGAGACAAGTGAGTGAGAATACCAGAGGAAGGTGGAAACACCAGCAGTTAGAGAGAAAGCCTGACTTACAACCTATCTCTCAAGCAGATAATAGAGAGGGTCATACCAACAGAAGGAAGGATGAGGAAAACCTCAAATAAATGTTATGTTATGAAGGAAAATGATTCTAAATTACCCAGTGAAATGGTGAATCCCCAGAAATAACTTTAAAATGCTTCAAATGAGAAATTAAAGTGTAAAAGATGAATTTAAGAATTTATGTCATAAATCAAAGATTTCAGCAAAAAATTGAACACACACAAAGACAATATCTGATGAAAAATTTCTCCAAAGAAGTAGAGGCATTGAGAGAGGAAGTAACAGACTGGGAACACAAAACACATTGAAGTGGAAGACAATTCAGCGGAAGAGAAACACAAATGTGTTTTGTTGGGGGGGCGGATAGTGGCAGGGAGTGGGGCAGATTTGGGTTAATTGGGAAATTTTTTTTTAAAAAGGAAGAGAAACAAAACAATTAAATCAAAAGTACATATGATTCTCTACAAGCCAAACTGACTGACCTCAAAGACAAAATGCACAGACACTTTAAGGATCATAAGTTTCCTAGAAGAACATAACACAGTTTTACAAAATATATAACTCTATTATTATCAGGCAGGAAATAATATGAGAAAACTTTCTGGAAATTTTGAATAGTAACTCCCTGTATTTGGGGCTGATTCTCAGAATGTTTTGGGTAAATCTCTAGATCCTGTTTCTGGGGTAGAGAAGGGGAAACACAATGTTTTATTTTCTCACACCAATCACAGATCTATAAGAGAAGGAATAGTCTGGAGTTTTACCGCAAACATGCAGCATTGTAAATTCTGGGCATCTGAGTCCTCCAAAGCCATGACTATAAATGCCCAGGACAAAGGATTGATCAGTGGAGTCCACAGATCACCAACAGAGGAAAAAGCAAACCGAATCGAATAAATCCCAAACTCATTGCTTCCATCTCTAAAGGGAAACCAGTTGAAATAACCCAGAATTATTCCATGAGATAATTGGAGAAGAGAATGAATCAGCCTATTCTGAAATCAAAAGAACTCAGGTAGCAACTGCCAATGGGGCACCCCGCAAACTGGAGCCTAATTCTTAATGGGAGAGGATGGCTGCCAAACAAAGAGAAGATTCTGAGGCCCTTCTGAAAACAAAACAAAACAAAACAAAAAACAAAAACCAACCCAGACATAGCCCAGAGGTGAGCAGAGGGCTTGACTTGTGAATGTCCCAAACACAGAACAAAAACAGAAAAAAAGTCACAGAAGTTGATATATGAAAAAAGGCGGGAAACAGTAAGTAGCAGGACCCTGACAGTGCCTGGCGGGGGCAGAGAACCTCAGCAGCTGGAGAGCAAGTCCCAGAACCCACCTGTCCCCTTTGCAAAGGAGTTCACAGGTGGGAGACCAGGGGGCCAGCCAGTGGAAGGAACAAGGAAGGCCTGAGTGCCCTGCCTTGACCTTGGAGAGGGGCCAGCCCAAGTCCAGCTATCTTGATGAAGCCGGCAACGAGTCCTGCCCTGGGGCCAGGAGAAGAAATCAAGCAGAAGGGGGAGCTAGGTGGTACAGCAGATATAGTACCAGCCCTGGAGTCAGGAGGACCTGAGTTCAAATTCGGCATCAGAAACTTGACCCTTAGTAAGTGTGTGATCCTGGGCAAGTCACTTAACCCCCATTTCCTCACAAAAACAAACAAACAAACAAAAAAGAAATCAAGCAGGAGCCATGTCCTGGGTGAAGTTGCTGCTGAGGTGGGCCAGCAGAGCTAGAGACCAAAAGACACCCTCCCTGCCCACATCTCCTTCCCTCTCTAGGGATTCACACCCCTGCAGGGGCTTTACTCACTTGAACTTCTGGTTCTGGTTTTTGTAAACCACATTTGCGTGTGTATAGAATATATATGTACATCATAGGACTTTAAGACATCTTAGAACAACTGGGGGTGAATTCACAATATCTCATACAAACTGTTTCTTGGACTTCTACATATATTGAAATGTGGATTGATGGTTTCCAACTTCACAAACAAGATTTTTTTTTAATTAAAAAAGAGAGAGCCATGGGCCCTTCCCTGCCAGCCTCTCAGTGCCTCTCAGCCCTGTTTGAGGTTCCCTTGGTGACCTGTGGCAAGGCCATGGCCTGAGGTGGGACCAGGGCTGCTGGCAGGGCCCTGTGGGGGGTGTCCTTCCACTTGGTGCCCCCGTATCTACCTCTGTCAGAAAGCCCAGGAGGAAGGGCAGCAGTGGGCATAGGCAGACATGGAATCAATTGCCATTGCATTTATTTATAAGTGCAAGGGAGCCCAGCCCTCCCAGAGCATGGCTTTGAGGAGGATACCAAGGCCAGAAATAGCCCAGGCCTGCCGACAGGAAGAGCAAGAGAATAAGGGGCAGGGAGTGGGCAGCGTTTTCATCAGTAAAAGCCCAGAAGCTGAAGTGCACATTGACAAAGAAAACGAAGGATGAGGCTTCCCCAGCTGGGAGGGAGGCACCCACAGGCCTCAAGGGGGCATTTGGCTTCCTCTGGAGAAGGAGGTTGGACAAGGGGACCAGAAGCTCTCCAGGCCTCCCCCTTCCTCTCCCCTTCCCTGGAATCTGGCCTCTACTTCTTCCCAGGGCTGTTCCAAGTGGGGAGAGGCAAAGGGGAGAGTCCTGTAGAGATTGTAGCACAATGGGCCTGTCCCCCCACTCCTGGCCAGTGGCTTCCACCAGCTTAGAGGCCAGTTTTCAGTCCCTCCTCATTCTGGCAGCCCTTCCCTGAACATGTTCCCCTTTGCCAACGTCTTTCCTCATGGGGAAGGAAATGCAGCCCCGCCCACCCCCAAAGACTAGTATAGGAAGAACAGATAGAGACTTGGAGTCACGATGACTTGAGTTCAAATTTGACCTCAAGCACTCTCCAAATGTATGACCCTGGGTAGGTCACTTCTCTCTGTGCTGTGAAACAGGGATATTAATAACTCCTACCTCCCAGGGCTGCTGTGAAGATCAAATGAAATAAGATTTGCAAAGCACTTAGCACAGTGCTTGCTGTGCAGTGAACACTGTGCAAATGTGAGGTATTGTTATTAATAATAACTATATGCTCACAGTCATTCTTGGATTTTTTGTGGGTCAATGAGGGTTAAGTGACTTGCCCAGGGTCACACAGCTAGTAGGTGTCAAGTGTCTGGAGGCCCCATTTGAACTCAGGTCTTCCTGAATCCAGGGCCGGTGCTTTATCCACTGTACCACCTAGCTGCCCCCACAGGCATTCTTAAAACAATGTTGCTCTTAGTGTATACAATGTTCTCCTGGTCATGCTCATTTTGCTCTTCATTACTTCCTACAAGTCTTTCCATGTTTTTCTAAAATCATCGATCTCATCATTTCTTACAGCTCAATAATATTCCATCACAATCATACACCACAACTTGCTCAGCCATTCCCCAACTGATGGGCATCCCTGCAATTTCTAGTTCTTTGCCACCACTAAGAGAGTTGCTATAAATATTTTAGAACATAAAATTTCTTCTCCATTTTCTCTGATCATCTTTGGAAATAGACCTAGTAGTAGTATTGCTAGGTCAAAAGGTATATATGAGCAGTTAAATAATTCTTTGGAAAACAGTATGGCAGAAACTAGGTAAAGACCAACATTTCACACTGTATACTAAATTAAGGTCAAAATGGGTACATGATTTACACATAAAGGATGATACCATAAGCAAAGTAACAGAGTATGGAATAAAAAAAAACAAAAAAAGAGAGTATGGAATCGTTTATCTGTCAGATTTATGGTCAGAGGAAGAATTTAGGACCAAAGAAGATATAGAGAGTAAAATAAAATAAAAGAGTAAAATAGATCATTTTGATTATATAAAATTAAAAAGCTTTTGCACAAACAAAATGAATGTAACCAAGATTACAAGGGAAGTAGAAAACTGGAAAAGAAAATTTTGAAACAAATACCTCTGATAAAGGCCTCATTTCTCAAATATATAGAGAACTGAGTCAAATTTATAAAACTATAAGTCATTCCCCAATTGATAAATGGTCAAAGGATATGAACAGGCAGTTTTCTGACAAAGAAATCAAAACTATCTATAACGATATGAAAAAAATGCTCTAGATCACTATTGATTAGAGAAATGAAAATGAAAACAACTCAGAGCTATCACACCTATCAGAGTGGCAAATATAACAAAAACAAAAATATTGGATGTTGGAGGGGATGTGGAAAGCTGGGACACTAATCCATTGTTGGTGGAGTTATGAAAAGTTCCAACCATTTTGGAGAGCAATTTGGAACTATGCCCAAAGGGCTATAAAACTGTGCATACCTTTTGATCCAGCAATACCACTGCTAGGTTATATCCCAAAGACATCCTCCAAAAGAGAAAAAAGACCTATTTGTACAAAAATATTTCTAGCAGCTCTTTTTGTGGTGGCTAAGGATTGGAAATGAAAGGAATGCCCATCAATTGGGGAATGGCTAAGCAACTGGTATATGATAGTGATGGAATATTAGTTGTGCTATATGAAATGACAAGCAGGATGACTTCAGAAAGGCCTAGAAAGACATATATGAAATGATGTATAGTGAAGTGAGCAGAACCAAGAGAACATTGTGCACAGAGACAGCATGTTTGATGAAGAAGTGTGAATGACTTGACTATTCTCAACAATACAATGATTCAAGGCAATCCCAAAGGACTATTGTTGAAACATACTATCTACCTCCAAAGAAAGAACTGATATTGATGGAACAGACTGAAGCACACTATCTTTCACTTTCATTTTTTTCTTTTAATCAAGTTTTCTTATACAAAATGACAAATATGGTAATGTTTTACATAATCATACATATATAACCAATATCTGATTGTTTGACATCTCAGGGAGGAGGGAAGGGAGGGAAGAAAAGGAGATACAAATTGGAGCCCAAAACTACAAATAAAAAGATTTATTATAAAATAAAATACTGTCTTGTCCACTCCCCTTCTCCCCCTGCCCCCACACACATTCTTTGGGCACAGTTCCAGATTGCTCTCCAGAATGATTCACAAAAAAAACCAGTTCACAATTCCACCACCAATGAATTTGTATTCCAATTTTTCTACATCCCCTCCAACATTTATCACTTTCCCCTTCAATGATTTTAGGCAAACTGGTAAGTGTAAAATAATATCTCAAGGTTGTTTTAATTTGTGTTTCTCTAATCAATAATTATTTAGAATATTTTTCTTACGACTATAAATTGTTTTGATTTATATTTTATATTATATTTTGATTCATTTGACTATTATATTTATAATAATCCATATTAATGATAAAGGATATGAAGAAAGATGCTCTCTGTATCCAGAGAAAGAACTGATCAATAGAAATATGTACAGAATTTTACATATACACATACTGATATATGTGTATGTATACATATATATGTATGTGTGTATATCAATCTATCTATCCATATATCTACCTATTTGTGTCAAATGGTGTTTATCTCTAAAGCAGGGGAGAGACAGGGAAGAAAAAAAGGGAAAAAAGAAAAAAAGAAATTTACATGATAACTTTTATATATATTTAAAAGGAATAGCAAGTTGTACATAGTAAATTTGTATTTTCATGTGCAATCATCTTTTTTTATCATACTATGCTAGGGAAATGCTTATTTTTCCATAAATTACAATAAAGTAAAATTTAAAAATAATAACAACTATTACTATTATTTATCTGTCCAGGGCCAAGAACAGTGGGATGAATGCCACTCTCATTCTGGAAACTGAGCCTTGCAATGGAGCCCAAGTTCCCATCAGTTTTCTCTTTTGGGGAGAAAAGGAACACCTATATTTTCTTTCTTTCTTTCTTTCTTTCTTTCTTTCTTTCTTTCTTTCTTTCTTTCTTTCTTTCTTTCTTTCTTTCTTTCTTTTTTTGGTGAGGCAATTGGGATTAAGTGACTTGCCCAAGGTCACACAGCTAGTAAGTGTTTAGTGTCTGAGGCTGGATTTGAACTCAGGTTCTCCTGACTCCAGGGCTGGTTCTCTATCCACTGCGCCACCTAGCTGCCCCAGGAACACCTATATTTTCAATACCAGCCACACAAGACAAACAGCTGTAGGAGTTCATGCAAAGTCCATGTTATCTCTAAAGTCCCATTTTGAGAAAAGAAAACTGGGGAACATATCCTTGGTGCCCAGTTTGGCTCTCCCATTTGATGGCAGCACCAGTGGGCATGAAATCACAGGCTGGCTCTTCTGTTACATATTGGTCCAGAGGTAAGACTAAGAACATCCACTTGGATCTCAACGGGAGAGGATGGTGAGGGAGTGAATTATTGGGAGGAAGAAGCCCAGAGAAGGGGGTACTAAAAAACTAGGTCTGTCCTGGAACCATCAGTCTTGTGGGCTTTGAAGCACTGGGGCAACCAAGGGAGCCAGCGCTGGGGAAGGATGGAGCCTGCCCCCAATGGAAACCAAAGGGACCAAGTGGGTCACATGCTAATAATGCCCCAGATGCCGCAGAAATGACAGGGCACAGAATTAGCCACTCTGACCTATCCCTGGCTGCAGACTGACACAACCTAGACATTATTGTCTAAATAGGGAAGCCCAATTGACTGATGGGGTGAAGTCACGTAGTCCTGTGGTTCAGCCACCCCCAAACAAAACAAAAACAAGCTCGATGGCCTCCCATACTCAGGCTATCACCCATAACCTTGAGAATATAAGGGACCCTGAAAATCTAGGCCAAGGAGGGGGTCTCCAAGTCCTTGGTAAATTATGGAAGCGAGAGCTAGTGACTGTGTGGAAAAGGGAGGCTGTGATTACACATGGCCAGTGCAGCTTCACCAAGAACAGGTCAGGGGAGGCTGGCCCTCATTCCTTGTGGTGGTTACTAGATGAGTAAATGAGGGAAATCGGTTTACTTAGATTTTATCCAAGCTCTTGACAATGTTTGTCCTGCTATTCTTTTGGCAAAAGGTTAAGAAATACTACCTCAGAGATAGTACACCTAGGTGGTTTCCAAATGAGTAGAAAGGCTGGATCCAAAGGACAATCATTCATGGTCCAATGTCAGTTTGGAAGATGGTCTTTAGTGAAGTCCCTCAGGGACCTGTCTTTGTTCTGGTTTCCTTTCATATTTTTTAATCACTAAATTGGATAAAAAAATGGATAAATCGAATTTGCAATTTACAAAAATTGGGAGGAATTGCTAACACATTGTTAGTATTCTACATGGCCACTAAGTAGTACAGGGGATAGAATGCTAGACCTGGAGTCAGGAAGACCTGGGTTTGAACTTGGTTTTAGTTACTGGTTGTGTGACACTGAGCAAGTCACTTAATCATGTTCAGCCTCAGTTTTCTTGTCTGTAAAATGAGGGGGTCAGAGTTGATGGCCTTGTAGGTTCCTTACTGTTCTCAATATTTACTGCTCCATAGAATCCCATGAGATCTTGGCTGCAAGAATGTTTGGCCCAAACTAATGAGATTAAATTTAATAAGAAAAATGTTTAAAAAAAAGAAAAGAAAAATGTGGTGTTTTATATATGGTTTTAAGAACCAGTCTCAGGAATCCAAGATGGTGGAGATGTTAGGAACTATTTTTTGTATAAAGCTTAAATTGAACTTATTGCTACCTTTGATCACTATTTCTAGTTCTGGGTGATAGAGCCAAGCGAACCAAATTAATCCTTCTTTCAGCTCTGGGCCTGGATTCAGGAAGACCTACATTCAAATACTTCTTCAGACACTTCCTAATTGTGTGACCATGGGTAAGTCATTTTATCTGTTCTTGCCCCAGTTTGCTCACTTGTAAAATGGGAATGACTAGCACCTGGCTTCCCGTGTTGCTGTAAGGATAATATGAGGCAATGTTTGTAAAGTCTCCTCTTCCAGGTAAAATTTTCAATTTCTTTGGGCAATCTTCATACTGCATGGACTCTAGACCGTTCCTCAAACTAATAGCTGCTGGGAGTGGGGTGGGGTGTCTGGCTGCCTCAAGTCTCTCCCTGTTCCATTCCATCCTCCATTCAGCCACCAAAATGAATATCCTAAAATGCAGGTCTGATTATGTACCCTGCCCCCACTCAACAACCCCTGTGGACTCCAGGGTCAAATACAAAATGCTGTTTGGTGTTCAAAGTCATTCATATCCTAGTCCCTTCCTCCCTTTCCAGTCTTGCCTTACTCCAGTCTGTACTCTGATCTGACACTGGACAGAGAGGCTGGCCTCCTGACTACTCCACAAACAAGACACTTCACCTATTAGCTTGGGCATTTTGTCTGGCCGTGCCCCATGGCTAGATTCCATGCCTAGAATGCTATGACCTCTCATTGTCCTGGATTCCTTTAATGCCCAACTAACATCCTGCCTTCCACAGGAAGCCTTCCCTAACTCTTCTTACTTCCAGGGACTTCCTCTCTTAACTATTTCCTCTTTATGCAATCTATAGCTTCTTTGCATATATTTGTTTGCTTGTTGTCTCTCCCATTAGACTGTGGGCTCATTGAACGCAGGAAATGTCTTTTGTCTTTTTTGTCTCCCATGCTTAGTACTGTACCTGGTCCATAGTAGGTGCTTAATATGTTTATTGATTCATTCCACCATTCCATTTCCCCTTTTCTGGAGCATCTCCAGTTTCTTGTTTTGTTTTGTTTTGTTTTGTTGTTGTTGTTTTTGTTTTTTTACTGTGAGCCCAGAACTGAGCACAATACAGATAGACAGACTGATACATGAATGGATAGATAGATTACTTATTTATTAAACACTTACTTTGTGCTAAACACTGTGCTAAGTACTGGGAATATGGACCCAAGCAAAAAGAAAGTCAGTCTCTGCTATCAAGAAGTTTACATTCCAATGGAAGAAAAAAGCACATGAGAGAGCTGAACAGATAGAGGCAGTGTGAGGAGGAGCATGAAGGGCTATCCTTCCCTCCTAGTTTTGTATCATCCGAAAATGTGAAAAATGTCTCATGGATGTCTCTCCAAATCATTCTTTTTTTAAATTATGAAAGTATTTTATTATTTTCCAGTTACAAGTAGAGATAGTTTTCAACATTTGTTTTTATAAGATTTCTAGTTTCAATTTTTTTCCCTCCTTGCCTCCCCAAGATAGCAAGTAATCTGATATAGGTTGCATATGTACAATAACATTAAACATATTTCTGCATTAGTCATGTTATAAGAGAAGAATAAGAGCAAAAAGGAAAAACCTCAAAAAAGAAAAACAACAGCACCAAAAACAAAAGAAATATTATGGTTCAGTCTGCATCGATATTCCACAGTTCTTTTTTTTTTCTTTCTGGATTTGGAGAGCCTTTTCCATCATGAGTCCTTTGGAACTATCTTGTACCAGTATATTGCTGAGAAGAATCAAGTCTATCACAGTTTATCAACATAATATTGTTGATACTGTGCACAATGTTCTCCTGGTTCTGCTCATCTCACTTATCATCAGTTCATGCAAGTCCTTCCTGGTTTCTCTGAACTTCTCCTGCTCATCGTTTCTTACAGCACAATAGAATTCTATTACATTCATATACCACAACTTGTTCAGCCATTCCCCAATTGATGGGCAGCCCTTCAATTTCCAATTCCCTGCCACCACAAAAAGAGCAGTTATAAATATTTTTGTATATGTGGGACCTTTTCCCTTTTTTATGATCTCTTTGGGAAAAAGACCCAATAGTGGTATTGCTGGGTCAAAGGGTATACACAGCTTTATAGCCCTTTGGTTATAATTCCAAATTTCTCTCCAGAATGGTTGGATCAGTTCAGAGCTCCACCAACAATGCATTAGTGTTCCAATTTTTCCACAGCTTCTCCAACATTTATTATTTTGCTTTTTTTGTCATATTAACTAATCTGATAGGTGTCAGGTGGTACCTCAGAGTTGTTTTAATTTGCATTTCTCTAATCAATTGTGATTTAGAGCATTTTTTCATATGGCAATAGATAGCTTTCATCTCTTTATCAGAAAACTGCCTGTTCATATTCTTTGACTATTTCTGAATTGGGGAATGATCTCCAAGTCATTCTTGTCACAGTCACTCTGGGCTCATCTCTCCAACATGCACCAGCACTGGGGGTGGAGGGGTGAGATGTTCAGTCCCCAGAGGAGTCATGGGGTACATCAATCGATGTACATCTATACATCTGTCTAGGAGAGGTGGCTATTCTCACATAAGCTCACAAACCTCCATCAGTGGATTTCACCAACAATCATTCAGTAGATTGATTTGGACCCATAGAACTTCCATACACTTTCTTTCTCCACAGAGTCCTCACCAAATTCACTCTGGGCTATGCTTTTGGGGTGAATGAGCCATCATTCCACTGCTCAGCTGGACTAGCACCTCACAGAGCTTTCTGTTTCCAACAGACAGATGGCTCATCCGGGCATATGCCTTCTAGGGAGGAGTATCTCAGCTGTTTGAGTCCATCAGCTGCTGAGCTGAGTTAGACAGGTTGCTCAACTTCTGAGCAGAGGCTGGGATTATCACCTCCTTAATCTTGGATCTCAGGCTTTCACTTAATGCAGTTTCAGATGGCATTAAGCTTTGCTGGCTGTTCATATTTGAAAGAATTGGAGACCTGTTCTACCACTGGGCAATGGTTGCTGGGCTGGGCTGGCCTGGGCCAGACAGATTGCTTGGTCACTGGGCTCTTCTCCCAAAGGGAGCAGCATCTCTGATGGACATTTGGGTCCTCTGAACTTCATGCACTTGCTCTTTGAAAGGCACCTGGAGTCTTTCAGCACCTTTAGCCACTGGATTGGCTGGAGAGTACGGTGCCCTTTTTACCTGAAGTCCTACTGTGTTCTCTGAACCAGCCAATGACTCTTAGCCCAGGATTGACTGACACTTCTCCTCTTTGACTTCCTCAGAGCCTCAGCTCTAGGCACGAAGAGTCCAACTTCTCCTCTTTGATAATCCTTTCTCATCCAAAGGTAGTGACTAAGAGTACCTACTAAGGTAAGGTATTCTGTCTTAGCATTTTGTAAACCTCAAGCATTATAGAAATGCTGTATTATTGTTGTGATGATGATCATCATCATCACATGATAGTGTTGATGGCGCTGATGGCCCAGTGGTCACCATTGCTCTCCTGGTGCTCAGCAGCCCAGCACAGAACAAATCATCTTTCACTCTCAAACTCCACAAGGCCATGGGAGGGATTCATTTGACTAAATTGGCTGGCCCTCATGGCCAGCTCAGTGGCCACTTGTTGGTCTACTTCCGGGCTGCTACATGGACCCGTGGATAACAAGGCACACATTAAGGCCTATGGTGTGGATGTCCTAGGGCTGGAGCTACTCATGGGTAATATCTGTAATCTTAGGTGAGGTTGTTGTTGACTGGTTTCAGTCATGACCCATTTGGGGGTTTCTTGGCAGAGTTACTGGAGTGCTTTGCCATTTCCTTCTCCAGCTAATTTTACAGTTGAGGAAACTGAGGCAGACAGGGTGAAGTGACTTGTTCAAGGTCACACAGCTCCTAAGTGTCTAAGGCCAGATTTGAACTCAGGAAAATGAGTCTTCCTGACTCCAGGCCTGGCCCTCTCTCCACTGTGTCACTTAGATGTCTTTTATGCCAGGGACAAACTTCAAAGCAATAGTATATGCTGAACAAGACCCCAGTGGGGAGGGGCTCTCCCTGACATCCCAAGGACCGCAGGGATGGTAACTCAAAGAGGCTATAGACCTGGGCATGGAGGGAGGGGAAGCTTGCCAAGAGCCCCAAGGAAACCTAGGTGGCACAGTGGATGGAGTGTGGGAGGGTCCTGCAGTCAGAAAGACCTGGGTCCAGATCTTGCCTCAGCCCTGGGTTCCAATGTGACCTCAGACACTCACTCGCTGTGTGACCTTGATTGAGTCACTTCACCCGCACTTACCTCAATGTCCTTTTCTGTAAAATGAGGAAAATCATGCACTTATTTCTCAGGGCTACTGTGAGGTCCCAAGGAGAGTCTTTGTAAAGCTCTTTGCAAGCCTTAAAGCATTAGATAACCCCCCACGATGGGCAGGGAGGGGAAAAGAGGGGGGAAGCTCCGCCACCCTGGGGTGGAAGGTCGTCCCAGCTCTATACCTCAGCACCACAGAGGTCTTGGGGTGGCTATTTTCTGTTTCAGTACCCGAGGCAGCCTTGAAGCCATGCACACAATGGGACCCAGGGAGCCCCACAAAGGCTCCCGGGCCCTTGGTCATGACAAAGCCTTAGTTAGATGGTAACGACATACTATCTCAGGAAGGGAGTAAAAAGACCTATGGTCAAACCCACAATCAGAGGGCATCCAATTTCTTTTCTTTTTAAACTTGAGGTTGGACCTTTGAGTGGTCAAGGTTATTTGCTAAAATAAAAGTCCTTGGAATAAGGGGATGGTCTTTCTTTTTAGTATCTACAAAATGAGCTATGCTATCTACCTCACAGGGTCACAGGGAGGAAACTTTTATAAAACTTAAAGTATTGTGCATCATTTAAAATATGGTGGGACTAGGCTGGGATTTTCTAAAATATTGCTACTTATAAATTAAAGGCTATTGCACCAGTAAAAAAAAAATAAATGTGTATTGGTTGACTGACTAGTTCTTAGGATATAGAATGGGAGTCCTGGACCATTTTGGTCTCTAGCTTCTGGAAATGTCCCAGTCCTTCAAAATCTTTTCTTTTTCTCTTTTTTCTTTCTTTCTTTCTTTCTTTCTTTCTTTCTTTCTTTCTTTCTTTCTTTCTTTCTTTCTTTCTTTCTTTCTTTCTTTCTTTCTTTCTTTTCTTACTTTCTTACTTTTTTTTTTGCAGGGCACTGAGGGTTAAAGGACTGTGCATACCCTTTGACCCAATAATACCAATACTATAGGTCTGTATCCCAAAGAGATCATAGAAAAGGGAAAAGGAACCGCACATACAAAAATATTTATAGCAGCTCTCTTTGTGGTGGAAAAGAATTGGAAATTGAGGGAATACCCATCAATTGGGGAATGGCTGAACAAGTTGTAGTATATGAATGTAATGGAATAGTATTGTGCTGTAAGAAATTACGGGCAGTAAGATTTCAGGAAAACCTGGAAAGACTTCAGTGGACTGATCCTGAGTGAAGTGAGCGGACCAGGAGAACATTGTACACCGACATGCAACATTTTATGATGATCAACTGTGGTAGATTTGCCTCTTCTCAGCAGTGCAATGATCCAAGACAATTTCAAAGAACTCATGATGGAAAATGTCTTCCATATCCAGAAAAAAGAACTGTGGATTCTGAATGCAGATTGAACCATACTGTTTCTACTTTTTGGTGGTTGTTTTTTTTTCTTTTTTGAGGTTTTCCCCTTGTGTTCTGATTCTTCTTTTACAATGTGACTAATTCAGAAATATGTTTAATGTGATTGTACATATATAACCTATATCAGATTGCTTTTATGTCTTGGGGAAGGGGGAGTGAGAGAAAAATCTGGAACTAAAAATCTTTTGAAAACAAATGTTGAGGGGCAGCTGGGTGGCTCAGTGGATAAAGCACTGGCCTTGGATTCAGGAGAACCCGAGTTCAAATCCAGCCTCAGACACTTGACACTTACTAGCTGTGTGACCCTGGGCAAGTCACTTAACCCTCATTGCCCAGCCCTGCCCAAAAGAAAAAAAAACAAATGTTGAAATGTTACATGTAACTGGAAAATAATAAAATAGTTTTATGATCAAAAAATTTAAAAACTTATTTTTTTTAAAAGAACCTCTTCCTATATACACTCTACCTCCCCATGTAGACTAGAAGCCCGTTGGAGGCTAAGACCACAGGGCTTGGCCCATCTGCCATGCTGCTCCCAGAAAGCCCAGGTACTGGTCTGAGTCTGCACCTGTTGTAGGCAGCACATTGCTAGAGAGCAAGGGAGCTGGAGAGTTAGCCAGGTGGGCTGAGCCTCTAATGTGTGGCTTTCTTTCCACTTTCTCCTTCCTCAAGGGAATGGCTTTCCTTCTGTTCTCAGCCCACCACAAGTGGCTGACTAGCATTTAAAGAGAGCTGGGTAGTGCAGTGGTTAGTATTGAGCCTGGAGTCAGGAAGACCTGAGTTCAAATCAACCTCAGAGACTTATTAGTTGTGTGACCTTGAACAAGCCCCTTCACCACCCTCAGCTTCAATTTCCTCATATATAGAATGGCAAACCTTAAAGTGCTATATTAAAGCTTGCTATTATAAGCCAGTCAATAAGCATTTATTAAGTACCTACTATGTGCCAACACCTTGCTAAGAGATGAGGATCCAAAGAGAGTCAAAAGGTAGTCCCTGCTCTACAGCAGCTCACACAGACTGATGGGGGAGATGACATGCAAACAGCGAGGTACAATGGAGCTAGAGATGGGAGAAATAGGAGTTAGTGAACAGAGGGATTTGTTGTTGTTCTGTCATTTCAATTGTGTCTGACTTTTTGTGATCTCATCATTTGAGATTTTCTTGGCAAGATATTGGAATGGTATTCCTCAAATATATAGAAAACTGTCAAATTATAAGAATAAGTCATTCCCCAATTGAGAAATGGTCAAAGGATGTGAACAGGCAGTCTTCAGATGATGGAATCAAAGCTATTTATAGTCATATGAAAAATGCTCTAAATCACTATTGATTAGAGAACTACCAATGAAAATAACTCTGAGGTATCACCTCATACCCATCAGTTTGGGTAACATGACAGAAAATGAAAATGATGTGTCAGAGAAGATATGGGAAAATTGGGAACCTAATGCATTGTTGGTGGAGTTGTGAACCGATCCAACCATTCTGAAGAACAATTTGGAACTCTGCCAAAAGGGCTATCAAACTGGGTATACAGACCATTAACAGGTATGTATTCTAAAAAGATCATCACAAAGGGAAAAGGATCCACATATACAAAAATATTGCTAGCAATATTTTCTTTGGTAGCAAAGAATTGGCCATATGGGGATGTCCATCAATTGGGAAATGGCTGAATAAGTTGTGGTATATGAGTGTAAAGGAATAATATTGTGGTGTAAAAAATGATGAACAGGCAGATTTCAGAAAAACCTGGAAAGACTTAAGTGGATTGATGCTGAGTGAAGTGAGCAGAACCAGGAGAACATTGTACACAGTATCAACAACGTTGCGTGATGATCAATTGTGACTTGGCTCTTCTCAGCAATACAATGATCCAAGACAATTCTAAAAGACTCATAATGGAAAATGCTTTCTATATCCAGAGAAAGAACTTATGGAGTCTGAATGCAGATTGAAGCAGACTATTTTCACTTTTTTGTGTTTTTGTTTTTTGTGTTTTTTGTTCTGTTTCTTTTTTCACAACATGACTAATGTGGATATGTTTTATATTATTGCACATGTATAACCTATATCAGATTGCTTTTACTGTCTTGGAGTTAGGGAAGGGGAGGGAGGGAGAAAAATTTGGAATTCAAAATCTTTCAAAAAATGAATGTTGAAAATTGTTTTTATATCTCATTGGAAAAATAAAATACTAATAAAAACAAAAACAACAAAAAAGGTATTGGAGTGGTTTGCCATTTCCTTCATTTTACACATGAGAAATGGAGGCAGAAGGGTTGTGACCTGCCCAGGATCACACAGCTAATAAATGTCAGAGGCCAGATTTGAACTCAGAAAGATGTTTTCTTGACTTCAAGCCCTGTACTCTATTCACTGTGCCACCTGACTATCCCTTAACAGAGGGAAAGCATTAGAATTAAGGGGGATCAGAAGGCTTCTTGTAGAAGGTGGGATTTTAGATGAGATGTAAAGGAAACCAGGGAAGTCAGTAGGGGGCTAAGGAAGAGGGAGAGTGGAAATGCGAAGTTGGGAGATGGGAGGTAGAGTGTTCTTGGCCATTCAGACAACCAACAATTGAAGCCCATGGCATTGCTTTGAACTGAAGAGATGACCAGGGGCCAGGTTGGGTGAGAGTTCTTCCCCTGGTTTTGCTCTGGTAGCAAATCCAAAAGAGATCCTTGAAGATAGAGGGACAGCCCTCACCCACCTGATGTGAGAGCAGGGATATGCCTCTGTAGACAAAATACCATGGACCTGGAAAGATTCCTCAATCAGCTAGCTACCTTTGCTGTCACTTCCACAGTTCTCTGAGGTGCTGGGATGATTCATTTTTCTTCCTTCATCACTACTTACAATGACCCAACTAAAAGTAACTCAGCCACTCTAGTTGTAAACCACCCTTTTAGAGCACAAACTTTTGGAGAGCAGGGATGACATTACTTTTCATTTTTGTGTTGTCTGCTTAGAATAAAGTGCCTTTGTGAATAGTGGGTGATTGTTAAGTGGGAGGGAGGGAGGGAGAAAGGGAGAAGAAAAGGAAGAGAAGGAAAAATGGAGAAGAGGAGGGAAGGGATGGATAAGGGGGAGGGAGGGATAGCTAGAGGGAGGAAGCAAAGATGGGAGAAAGGAGAGAGAGAGAGAGAGAGAGAGAGAGAGAGAGAGAGAGAGAGAGAGAGAAAGTTAGGAAAGTACAATACATAGATTACTGAAGAATCTGTGTTCATCTCTGAGGAAAACTTACTTTTTTCTGAATCTCTCTCTCTCTCTCTCTCTCTCTCTCTCTCTCTCTCTCTCTGTGTGTGTGTGTGCCTTTTCTGAGGCAGACATTTCAAGAACAAAACAAAAAACCCAATCTCTTGCCTTGCTCCATGAGGCTGACCTGAATCCATTTTAAGAGAGTCATTGAAATCTGACTTTTCTCTCCCTCTTGGTCTCCGGAGGATTTTCTGAGGCCTGGGAAACTCTTGTTTATGGGCTTGCTCTCGGCCTCACTCAGGCTCTTTTCTCCTCTCTGGGTTTTTCTTTCTGAGACAGGAAGCTGGGGGTGTTGACCCTGTATCTGGAAGGCTCCCAAAGCCGACTGAAGGTGGTCTCTTACAAACACTCCCAAGCTTCTGAGGCCATCCCAGCTTTTCAGGGGGCCAGATCCCTAAATATGGCCCTGTCTCCTTCTCTCACAACTGTGAGATGACTGACTCTTCCCAGCTCTCTCTAAAGCTTCTTATGAAATAAAGATCAGGGCTTTGCTTAATTGGATTCCACAGTTATTCTGCTGAAGAGAGGCTGACTCATCATCTAAGACCCTGCTTACACAACCCTCTATGTTCGACACCAGCTCTGGGGACCTCCCATCCCTGCAGAAACCTCAGAGCCAGGCCTGTTACCCTTTCCCATAGTCTTGATGGTGACCCTTTGCTACCAATAGAAGGAAGAAAAATAATATTATGAAAAACAACATGACTTCCTGTGAGCAAGGGAAGCCACACATTCCAAAGGACACAGAAGTAAGATTGTCGGGGATTTTGATGCATGCCTTTAACAAAAAGCTTAAGGATGCTGGGGAAGGGCTGTCAAGTAATCAAAAAGTATAATTTTCTTCCTCATTTTGTTACATTTGCTGCACTTGACAGCCCACCTCTCTCCCCATACAGCTTTGTTCCCATGGGGATTACCCTGGATCAGAATTTCTTAATCCTCAAACCTTTTGACCTATCCCATCATGAAAAGCTCTCTCCGTCCTCTGAGCTCTTTATCATTCATTTACCATTCATATATTACTGCCATATGTTACTCCCATCCTCCCCTAGTATCTCAGTAAAGGGTAGAGCTAACCCCAGCTTCTTAAAGATCATGCCCTGAGGACCAGTGGAACTTTTCTATTAGACTTGAGGCTGAACCCTTCATTATGTATTGTCTCCCTTCATTAGAATGTGAGCTCCTTGAAAACAGAAGTTTTTTTATTTGTAACCCCACCATTTAGTGCATAGTAAGGGCCTACAAATGATCATTCATTCATTTATTCATTTGTGTATTCCTTCATTCGTTCATTCGTTCGTTCATTCATTCATTCATTCATTCATTCATTCACGTCAGTGGAGATAATGTCAGTCCTTAGCTGACCCCAAGCTGGAAAGGTTTTAGATACAGGCCTGTATGTATCTATTGTCCAAAGACCAGCCTAGCTGAGGTCACAGGGACTTATCACTGGAGAGTTTGTCACCAAGAGACAACCACATTAATTTTTTTAACCACTCCAATTCAAGAATAACTTCCACAAAACAGGGCAGTGTTGCCACGGGGTCTTGTTTTCAGTATTACAAATAAAACCAAAGGGGGCAGCTAGGTGGCACAGTGGATAGAGCACCGGCCCTGGAGTCAGGAGTACCCGAGTTCAAATCCAGCCTCAGACACTTAACACTTACTACCTGTGTGACCCTGGGAAAGTCACTTAACCCCAATTGCCTCACTAAAAACAACAACAACAACAAATAAAACCAAAGATTCAATCCTACTCAACAACTCTTGTTGAAGTGCCAGGGGGCAGATGGTGCATAGACCAGGAGCTAGGGGAAATAACTTTTTTATTTGTTTTTTTGTTTGTTTTTGTTTGTTTGTTTGTTTTTTTAGTGAGGCAATGGGGGTTAAGTGACTTGCCCAGGGTCACACAGCTAGTAAGTGTTAAGTGTCTGAGGCTGGATTTGAAATCGGGTACTCCTGACTCCAGGGCTGGTGCTCTATCCACTGCACCATCTAGCTGCCCCTGGAAATAACATTTTTAAAAAATAGGTCAAGATCAGGCATTCTTCTTGATGCCATTAATCTTTTCTAGACTATTGAGAAGATCCATTATTCCACAAATGCATTTGCAAGAGGCTACTTGGTGCCCCTTCTGGACAGGGGGTGACCTCAAAAAGCCTTGGGGAGCCTGGCTTTCCCAAGACATATCCCAACATAGATTTAAGAGGGCATCATATGGAAGTGTGATCAAGAAGAAGAAAGACAAATACTAGTGAGTTCCTCCCTTCGGTCCAGGAGATGAGGCACCAGGGAAGGTGATGCTGGTTTTCCCCAGTCAGGAATCCCTCATACCTTTCTCCTGAGGTCCTGCCAAAGCTCAAGTGCCTTCACATAACCTCTCTTCCTTACCTGATAACGTCCTCTCTCCCATGACATTTTCCCTTGAGATACTCTCCTTCTTCCCCATACATTTGGCCATTTATCACACCTATGTACACCTGTATCAAGGTCCACAGTGATCATAAGGTCAAAGAGAGGGAATCTCTCATTCCCATTGCTAGGTTCAGTGACATGGGCTGAAGCCTCACACTGTTCTGGTGGGAGTTCTGTGGTAGAGAACACCTCTGGGTGGTTTCTTGGGGACTTTAGCCTTCACAACACATCGCCCATTTTGGACCCACCCAGGACACTGAGGAAGGGACCACTAGGAAAGGCTCTACAGATGCTAAAAATACAGGAAAGGGGAAGAAGATGAGGAGCACTGAACAGAACTGGGTCAGAACAAATTGGCTTCAGGGGAGAAAGGGCAAGATGGCTATTCAAATAAGGCAGAAGCTCAAACCACATTTCCACCTTCCAGACTTTCCTAGTTGGAGATACTCTCGGGAAAGCCTCCTTCTCCTTTTTCTTCTCAGGATTTTAAAAGGACATGTTCAGGTGCCAATGACCAGGTCACTCTCATCAAGCTGAGGGTGGGCTGTATGTGATTTTGGGGGAGAGCTCTTTTCCGTATTCTGGGTACAGGGCAGCTGGGAGAGGCAGCCTGGACAGAAGATGTTGGGGGTTGGGGAGGGTGCTAGGGCAAAGGAGCCCCAGCCCAGGCAGGAGCTCAGCAGGGTGGGGTGGAGAGGGCTTGGAGAGAGGCTATCTATCCTCTGGGTCTGTAGTAGAGCCTGGGAGATAGGAGCTGGGCAGAGGCATCAGCCAGGATGCCAAGTAGACACTGGCATGCAGAGAGCTCATCTGTCCCCAGCAGAGGGCCTGATTTGTCACTCTTGGAACAATGGAAAGAGTGCTGGTTCTGGGATCTGAACACCCATCTTCCAGATGCGACTTTGGCCAAGAATTACTATTTATGGGTCTCAGTTTCTTTGCCTTTTAAATTAGGTGAGTGAAAAGTGCCTGGCATACAGTGGGCACTTGACAAATGCTCAGTGCTTTGACTAAACAGCAGCTCTAAGCCAATTAATCTAGCACACAGGTAAAGAATAGCATTTGTAGAAAAGGTTTGCAAAGCATTCTACATACCATCTCATTAGACACTCTTAATAACCTTGGCATGGAGGGGCTATTATCATCTCCATTTTACAGATGAAGAAATGGAGGCCCAGAGAGATGAAAGGACTTGCCCTGGCTCATGTAGCTAGCAAGAGTCTGAGGCAAGAGTCGGACCTAAGTCATCTTAAATGCTAAATTTGGTGCTCTACCTGCTGTCCCACCTAGCTGCCTAAATATCACCCATTCTTGCCATAGTGATAGTGTAATATACAATAGTGTAATATACAGTCTATGCATGTAAAAATGTATCTATGTATGTGTAGACATATTCACATATCCAAATATCAACATATCTATGTATCTAAGCATGTATCCATGTATGCATTTATCTGTCTCTCTCTCCCCTCCCCCTCCCCCTCTTCCTTCTCCTTCTACTCCTCCCCCCCATTCCCCTCCTCCCCCCCATTCCCCTCCTCCCCCTCTCCCTCTTCCTTCTCCTCCTCCTCCTCCTCCCCTTCCTCCTCCTCCATCCCCTCCTTGGGCTCTGTTGCTCCTGTTCCCACCATTTCTGGGAATATGGAAAACAATGCCCTACTCACAACAGGCTATTCCCTTCCCAGGGGAACAAGCTCTATCACTGTTCCCATTTTAGCAAGGACATGCCCCAAAGGATGGCGACAGAGGCAGAAGTGGGATGAGGGATGAGTAGGGAAGTGCCATCTTGCACCCTATTAAGGTGGGGAATACTACTGCTTATATCAAAGCAAAAGGGGCTAGGGTCTTTGGGGTGGCCGAGTTGGTCAAGTATTATACTTGGAATCAGGAAGACCTGAGTTCAAAACTCTCCACTGACACATTAGTTACCATGTGATTGTAGGCAAGCCATAACTGTATGGACCCATTTTGCTCATTTGTGCAATGGGGACGATGTCTGTAATGCTTACTTCATTTGTTTCTTGTGAGACTTAACTGTCATAATGGATGCCGTGTGCCTTGTGAGCTTGAAAATCCCAAAGAAATTTCAATTATTACTGATGATCTTGAAATTATCTTACAACTCAGGGAACAGAGAAAAAACAGGATCTCAGAGTGGGGGGGGGGAGGGCCTCAGCAGGGTTCTACTATAACTTGTCACTGCACAGGAACCACCCTCACACATACCAGGTTGCACCACTGATGGGGACTGGTGTCTCCATTCTCTATGTGCTTGTTAGGTAATTACCCTGATGTTGAGTCTCAATCCACCTCTTTGCAGCTTTTTTCCAAGGCTCCTAGATCTGTGCTCTGGGGGTCAGATACAAGTGTGACCCTTCTTGTACAGGGTAGTCTCCTGGTGCCACTCCCAGGTCTCTCATCATCACTGCCTGTGACTGTGCTCAGCTTCCCACCCACTGGCTTCCTACAAAGCTCCAAGTCAATAAGCAGCTGATATTGCCACCTACAGAATGCTCTAAGTGCTCCCCCACAGCAGGCCACCCTAAGGCCCTGAACTGCCCTGAAGGGAAGGAGAGAGGGCTGGTCCTGGGCTCTGCCCAACACCAAAAGAAAGGCATCAAAAAGAGAACTCTGCTTATGGGGGAAAGTCTGGGCTGCTTGTCCTTTCACAAGAAGCTGGGGCCAGATGAGCTCTGCTCTGGACCAGGTACTGTGTAAGGGCAAACCCAGTGGAACGTGATGAATGAGCTGAAGCCAGAGGACATGGGTCCAACCCTGGCTCCATCCCTGATGTGATATGGGATCCTGGTCAAGTCCCTTCCCCTCTCTGGGCCCCCTCTTTCCCAGCTGCAAAATGAAGTCATCAGGCCTGAGCTTTCTAAATGTCTCTGCCTGGTTGACGTGACTCAGTAAGCTCTGACATGTAGCCAGCTGGGTGGGTTTTTTTAAGTGTGTGTATGTGTGTGGGGGGAGTGTTTTTGTTTTCCCAGGTTTCCTCCCCACAGTAGCTTATGTTTGGCACAGCCCACCATACACACTCTGGGATTGGACCCCATGGTCAACATTGTGCCTTCCTCAATGTATAAACTGACTTTCTCTCCAGCAGGCATCCAAGAAGACCTTTTAACAGAACAGCCCACAGTGGATCACAGCTGGAGGAGTGGGAAGCACATCTGTCTTCTCTGACAATGTATGGAAAGGACCTCCAGTTCCCATGAGGCTGTTTCCTGACCCAGTGAAGGCAAACACTGCAGTGATTATTTCAAACAAAGGACTTCCTCTGAGCAGGGTCCCCAGGGAGCTGCAGGCCTAGATCCCCACGGAGCCAGCCTTCTCCTGCAGCTGTGACATCAGGGCTAAGGAGGAGGACTGACAGAAACTCTTCTGAGAGGGAGGCACAGCGGGAACCTTGGCAGGGAAAATCTCCTGGCACGGTGAAGATGGAGAGTCTTAAACGTGCCCCCAGATGATAAAGACCTCTCTGCTCCGAGGGGCAGGTCCTGGAACAGGATAATTCTCCCGTGTGGCCAGAGCCGCCTTTTCTTCCCGCTCCCTCGTCAGTACGGCATGACTGAGTGCACTGGGGCAGTTGGGGCTCAGCTCTGGGAGCCAGGGCTGACGCCAGAAGTGGTGTCCTCACCACCATCACTGGGTTAAAGGGTCGGCAGCTGCCACAAAGGACAAGGGAGAGGTCCCCGTCATGTGTCTGGGCAGGAACCGGGCCGTGAGAATTCCCAGGTCAGGAAACCTGGCTTAGCCTCCTAACCCGAACACTTCTCTCAGTGCCAGGGCCTCCTCGCCCTCCTGCCACCCCTGGGGCTTTGTCCCCATGGAATAACCCTCTGTAAGGCCTCTGCCCTTTCTCTCGCTGAGGAGCCGAGCCAGCCCGCCTTCATTCCCCTCTGGGCCTGCCCTCTCCTCCACCCTCCCCCAGCCCAGCAGCTCCTCCTAGGCACAAACTGGCCTTGCTTGGATTTGGAGTGCCTAACACCACGCCCGGCACACAGCAAGCACTTAATAAATGTGTGTTTTTATCTATCATTCCTCCTGCCATTAATCCCTCCTCATTCTTGGACTGGGCTCACTGTCTATCTGAAGTGCTTGCCTAAGAGGGTACACACATACACACATACACACACACACACACACACACTCTCACACATGCACACACATGCACACATACACTCCTACATACACACTCTCACATATGCACCCACTCATGCAATAATGCACACATACACATGCACTCGCACACATGCACTAACATGCACATGTGCATGCATGCACACACATGCAAGCACATGCTCATACACACTCTCACATATGCACCCACATGCACCCACACACTCATACACACACTCTCACATATGTACACACTCATGCAATACATGCACTCACACACGTATTCACACCCACACACCCATAGGCATCCATTTTTGCTTGTGTTTTTCTTTTTCTTTTGGGTAGTGTTTTAAGTATTCATGCAATGAGTCTACAATCAGGAGCATCCAAGGAAAGTCCATCAATGGGGTTTCCATCCTCCATTCTTCTCTCCATTCTTTTCTTTTTCCTTCCCAACAGAAGGAATATGTCATAGGTACCATAGGGGTTTTACAAAAGGAGACCTCAGAAGACAGTGGCAGGGTGAGAAGACTGGATGTCGGACTTACAGAAATGAATGTGTGACATGAAAGATGTTATCATGGAAAACCTGGTTTGGGACAGAGGAACCACAACTAAGAATGTACAGAGGGGAAGAGCCTGAGCTCTTGGGATCTCCCTGAAGAAGAGCTTTTCTGCATCAGTTAAAGGTCTGCAGCACTTTTTATAATCAGATCTTTACTATTCCCTTATCTGTGGCTGCCTGGGCAGGAGGGGAACATCCTGGCCTCCTTGAGGAGCCCCTCCATGGTGCTCCAGGTACCCTCTCTCACCACCCACAATTCCACAGCAAGAATCTTGCTACCACCCAGACACCTTTCAAGTTCTTCCCCTCTCCCTACTTTCTAGGCACACACACGGTTGCCTGATACCCTGGGAGTACTCTACCCAAAGGCTGAGCCCCTATTGACCATGATCTCATTCCATCATAACTTTCCTATCACAGTGATTCTGACCCCCTGAATGTCATTGTTTAAATACCATTCTCCTTCTACCATCGACAGATTGTTGTATAACCTCAACTGGGCCCTCATTGCTGCAAGGCAATCCTCCTGTATTCACTATCCCATGCTCCATAGCAGCTCTTGCAAATCTTTTTATCTCTCCTCAAACCTCCCATGGCTCCTCCTTCCTCCACTTTCTCAGCAGAGGGTCTTACTCCATATTTCACTGGAAAAAATTGAGGCCATCCAAAGAGAGCTCCATCTTCTCCTTTTCCCTCATCTTACGTTCCCTAGATGCTTTCTGCCACTATCTCCTCCATCCACTGTCTCACATCAAGGGTGTCCCTTCTCTTTACCAAATGGCCCTATTCCATCCCATCTCCTACAGATTTCCCCCTCTATTATCCTCACTTTCTCCTTTGCCCTCAATCTCTTCCCTACTGC
The DNA here is from genome assembly GCF_019393635.1 of Dromiciops gliroides. Taxonomy (NCBI): domain Eukaryota; kingdom Metazoa; phylum Chordata; class Mammalia; order Microbiotheria; family Microbiotheriidae; genus Dromiciops; species Dromiciops gliroides. The sequence goes on along the minus strand of NC_057866.1, from coordinate 280,034,474 downwards.
CTACAAACATGTTCATACTCAAACAAACAATTCTCACCTGATACTTCCATCCCTGCTAGCTATCATCCCATATCTTCACTTCCTTTTGTGGCTAAATTCTTTGAGCAGGTTGTCTACAATAGGTGCCTCCATTTACCTTCCTTTTACTCTCTTCTTAACTTTGCACCTTGACTTCCAACCTCACTATTAAACTAAAACTGTTCTCTCCAAAGTTACCAATGATCTTTTCATTGCCTAACAAGATGGCCTTTTCTCAGTCCTTGTCCTTCTTGACCTATCTGCAGCCTTTGACACTGTTGATCATGCTCATCTCCTGGGCACTCTCTTCTTTCTAGATTTTTATGACATTTGCTCTCTCCTGGTTCTCTTCACACCTATTGGACCACTCCTCAGTCTTCTTTAAGAGTCTTTATCTAGGTTATGCCCCCTAACTCTATGTATCTACTAAGACTCTGTGCTGGAGACTCTTCTCTTCTCCCTCCCCATTTTGCTTGTTATCTCATGATCTGAGGTATTTAGCCCTGATATCCCTCCTAACTCCCATTTTCATGTCCCTAATTGCCTATTGGACATCTCAAGCTGAACATCCCCCATACATCTTAAATTCAAAACTTAATTCCAGACCTTTCCTTCCAAACCCTCCTCCCTTTCCAATTTCCCCTCTACTTTCAAGGACACCACTATCTTCCCAGTCACTCAGACATATAGCCTAAGTGTTATCCTTTATTCTTCACTCTCTTTCATCATCCCCCTCCCCCAATATGTAATCAGTTGTCAAGTTCTGCCAATTCTATCTTTATAACATCTCTTGAACATGACTCTTTTCCTCAGATGCAGCCACCACTCTGGTGCAGGCCCTTATCATCTCACAGCCAGCTTATTACAATAGCCTGCTGGTGGGCCTGTCTGCCTTAAATCTGTCCATTCCTCAGACTGACCTTCTTAAATGTCAGGTCTGGTCATATTACATATTCTTTCCCCCTCTTCTCCAAACTCACTCTTATGGTTCCCTAAAATCTCCAGAATTAAATAGAAAATCCTCTGTTTAGCATTCAAAGCCATTTTTTCCCAAACATTTATATAGTACCTACTGTGTACAAGGCTTGAGGGAGATACAAAGATAAATATGACTTATTGCCTAACCTCAACAGAGCTTTTAATCATGCAAAACATTTCCATGTTAGTCAGGTTGTGAAAGAAAACAGACATAAAAAACTTTAGAAAGGGGAACTGAAAAAATATACTTCCATCTGTATTCAGATACCATTAGTTCTTTCTCTGTAGATGGATTGCATTTTTCCTAAGTCCTTCTGATAGCATCCCACTCATCATTTCTTTCTTTCATTTTTTTTGGTGGGGCAATGAGGGTTAAGTGACTTTCCCAGGGTCATACCCACTCATCTTTTCTAACAGCTCTTTGGCCATAGTTCCAAATTGCTCTACAGAATGTTTGAATCAGTTTACAACTTTACCAAGAGTGTATTAATGTCTCATTTTCCCCATAACCCCCACAACATTTGTCATTTTCCTCTGCTGTCCTATTATCCAATCCAATAGGTATGAGGTAGTACCCAGAATTATTTTGACCTGGATCTCTCCACTCAAAGCCTTTCTTAATTAATGTGTGTTCAGGAAGAGTTGGCCTAGTTCTGACCCCCTCCCAGGCACAAATTTCAAATAGCACCAAAAGAGAAAATGTGAACACATTTGTTTCTTACAAATTGGCATTGGAACAATAGATTTACACAAAGCATTCATAAAGTCTGTGCTGTGTGCCATGCACCATGCTAAGCACTGAGAATACAAATAGAAATCAAAAGATAGGGGCAGCTAGATGGCACAGTGGATAAAGCACTGGCCCCGGATTCAGGAGGATCTGAATTCAAATCTAGCCTCAGACACTTGACACTTACTAGTTGTGTGATCCTGGGCAAGTCACTTAACCCCCATCGCCCTGCAAAAAAAGAAATCAAATGATAGTGTCTGCCTACAAGGAATTTATATTGTAGTAGGTTAAAGCGGCTGCTCTTTCATAAAGCAACACTTGATATCACCTCCTGGTGATGGAGAAAGGGACAAAGCTTAATGGCACCAGAAATAACAAAATCAAGAATGGTCCTTGTTTTCTTCTGAAGACAAGAGGGTGAGAGATGTTTCAGGGAGATGCCATCACTAGACAAAATGAAGATCTGATTCCATCCAAAATTCTGACCAAGTCATTGATAACAAGTGCCCACTACAGGAGACCTCAGAAGTCACCTAATCCATTCCTCTAATTTTCTGCAGTTAATATAGGGCTTTTCTCAGACACAAAGAGGCAGAACCCAGAATTCAGACCAGGTCTTCTGACTTTAAATTCAAAGTTTTTTCCATTTTGTTACACTGCCTTTGTAAATAAGATGCTCTCCACATGGACAAGATAAAGACAAGGGGAGGATGGCATATGATGGTGGAACTGACCTAGCTGACTGGCCAGAAACAAAGAATAATTATTAATAGATTGATGCAAAATTGGAAGGAGGTCTCTTGAGGAATGCCCCAGGGGGCTGTTCTTGGTTCTGTGATCCTTCACATTTTCATCATGCCGAGGCGGCGGGATCATCAAACTTTCAGAAGGTCCACAGTGGGGAGCAATAGCTCACATGATTAGACCTAGGTAGGTTAGAACATCTAATAAGAGGAGATTCCATAGGAGTAAATACAACATCTTACACTCAGGTTAAAAAAAAAAACCTTACTTTTTGAGAAGAGGTAGGAGTGACCAGATAGTAGTTTGAGAAAGATTTGGAGGTTTTAATGTGGTTCAGTGAGTGCAATATGGCCACCCACCAAGTTAATTTAATGTTAAGCTTCATTAAAAGAGGAATGGAATTTATAACTGGGTTGGTAGATTGTAAACTCTTTGAAGGTAGGGGCTATTTCAATTTTGTGTTTGACTCACGTGAGATGATATCACACATATAAGTCAGTTAATCAATGTTGAATCCAACTGGGAAAGCCTCAGGGCTCTGTTCTGGTAAAGATCCATCTGGCAGAGACAATCAGCTCTGGCAGCCATGCTTTTGAAAGTGCATTGATGAGCTGGAGAGCATCCAGCTTGAGGTGAACCACCTAAAAGTCATGGGTTATGTGGGGATTAGTTGGAGGGCCAAGGGACCTTAAACCTGGAAAAGAGAAGGGAGGGGATGGAGGATAACTATTTCTAGTTACTGGAAGGGCTGCCACGTGGCTGAGGAATTAAACATGTCCAGTTTATCCCCAGATAATCAAGGGCAGTAGAGGAGAGTCACAAAGAGGCTAATTCTGACTGGATTTCAGGGAAAGTCCTGGAGCATTTTGAGCTGTCTTAAAGTAGTATGGACTGCCTAGGGAGGGGGAGGTGGTGGAGAGATCCTGTTCCTTGGAGGTCCTCAAACAAAAGCTCAGTGGTGCCTCGTTGCGGGTTTTTTTTTTTTTTTTTTTTTTGCAGGGCAATGAGGGTTAAGTGACTTGCCCAGGGTCACACCTAGTAAGTGTCAAGTGTCTGAGGCTGCACTTGAACTCAGGTCCTTCTGAATCCAGGGCCAGTGCTGTGTGTCCCTGGGAAAGTCACTTCCCTTCCATTTACCTCCTTTTACTCATTTCTAAAATGCATACAATAATAACTCATCTCCTAGGCTGTGAGGATGAAATGAGAAAATATTTCCTGGCACATAGTAGTGCTATGTAAATGCTAGTTATCACTATTATTTTTAGATACCATCTGTGGTCCTTTCCAACTCAGTAATTTCACAGTAAAAAATATAGGGTCCTTACAAAACTTGCCTCAGAATGTCATTTAAAACCAGTATGAAAGACACGGTCAATGCACCAACATATATAGTATGGCCCAAACCAATAGAAAACCTCGAAGTTTGCTAATCAAGCAAGTCAGCAGTTACTTGCCCACCCAGGAACATCTCCTCCGGTGTCTTCCGTCCGAGCAGAGTAATAAGCTGGCTCACACTGGGAAGGTTTGCAAGGCCTCTGACTAAAGAATAACACTGTCCATGCACGGGTCTTACCTTTTGTTCTCGCATAGTGACTTGTGTGCCACAGGGTTCCCCAGGGGCTATGGGAGGTGTTCCATGTTCCAAGGGCAAGTCCTCTCTGGGGCTAGCATCTGGGGGGTGTTTGTTTTGAGGGTCACTGTGGGCGTGTGTGACACCACTTTTGTCCAGAGGGTGGAGACAATAGGGAAGCTCCCCAAAGCAGCTCCCAGAGTCTTCTGGTTGTGGTTGTGTCCTCCCAGAGCAGGGAGAGGCAAAGGACCCATCCTGCAGGGCTTCACCAGCAGGCCTCTCGCTGTTGTCTCTGATGGTATCAGCACATCTCCTCCGCTGCTGAGCAATCACAGCAGAATGGAGCAGCTGTTTCTCAGGCAGAATTTCATTTGTTCTCAGAGTCTCTGAGAAATCTCCTTCGGGAGCCTCTCTGACTTGACTTACTCTGAGGGTGCTGCCAAGCTCCTGCTTGTCTCCATTAGGGTCCCAGGTGGCTTTCTCTTTACTCTCTTCCATAAGAAAAGATGCATGGCCAGGTTCATTGGCTATCCCAAAGGCTCCCAAGGAGACTGGTGACTCCCGATCCTCCTCAGTGCCCAGGGGCATCTTCACAAAGCTACCTGCCCCATTCCTCCTCCACTGACTTTCCGTTTCCCTGTCTCCACTTGTCTGGTGGTTCACGGCACCCAACTTTGTCTCTGCATCACTCTCCTCATCAGAGACATGGACCAGAGTCTCTGTGCTGGCCTCCAGGGAAAGGAGGCTCTCCTCTCCACCACAAGTGTCATTTCCTTCCAGTTCTCTTGAGACATTTCCTAGGAGCTGCTCAGGGTAGTTGGACAGCTTTGAGGCCTGACAGCAGTCTGGCAGGGATGCCCACCTCTGGTGGTGGCTCCCAGTCAGAGCGCCTTCCTTCTCCATGTTCTTGTGCAAGCTATCAGCTACCAGCCCATGGTGGCATGCTGGGGTGGGGGCATCTGGATGAAGGAGCAATCCCATCCGCTGAGTGACGTGCTCTTCCCAGCTCCGCTTCCTGACTGCCACAGACATGTCCCTGCAGTCCAAGAGGGGACCCTGGATTTTTCTAATCCAAGGGATACCCAAGGAGGTTAGTTAGGTCATCAAAATCACCAGAAGAGATGAGAAGCTCTCAACATTTCCACACCTGTAAGGAAGACAGAAGAGTTAGGGCCAGATATATGTCCAAGGGTCAGTCAAGTCTCAAAGTTTGAGGGCAATTAAACAAGACTATCAATGTTACCTGAAAGTGGTATTTAAAAAACACCACCATTGGGGGGTAGGTAGGTGGTGCTGTGGATAGAGCACTGGACCTGAATTCAGGAGGACCTGAGTTCAAATCCAGCCTCAGACACTTGACACTTACTAGCTGTGTGACCCTGGGCAAGTCACTTAACCCCCACTGCCCCCACGAAAATAAATAAATAAATAAATAACACCACCATAATATGCCAAATGAGAGGCAGTGTGTCTTACTGGACAGGGAGCCTGAAAGACCTGGGTTCAAGTCCTATCTCTGATATACACAGACTCTATGACCTTCAGAAAGCCACTTAATCCCTTCATGTTTTGGCTATGCAACTCTAAGGCTATTAATCACGGTGAAGGTATCAGTCTACATTGGTAGAGGGAATTTCCTCATTAGGAGTTCCCTATGTAACTGCCATCACAGCTCCAGGACTTGTTGCTACATTTCTGTTAAATGGTTCCAATAGCTGTCATACTGTTACTAATAACACACCCTGTTTCTGCTTACAGACCCTGCCTTTCTAATTAGTCTCTTCCGTCTCTAATTAGTCCAATTAGTCTTGGGAAAGCAGGAACCCCCAGAGCAGTGACACCTTCCTCTTGGGAGTAGATCTGTGCTCCTTAGGATGGTACCATGGAGCCAGAGACAGAGAAGGAAGAAAGAGAAAGAAGAAAGAGAAGAGGGTGTATTGTCCCCCGCCTCCCTGAAGCTGGGATGATGATTCAGTAACGGACACTGAGAAGAAGTGGTCATTATGGTCGCTGGAAACCCAGAAGAGAGCAGTGTCATCAAAACCAGGAAGTAAGGAAATGTTCCCCAGGAGAGGGTGACGGTTAGTGAAGGATTGGAATGAAGGAAGAAAGGGTCGTCATGGGCTGGGAAGACCCTCATTCTCAGGCAGCTTTGGAGTGAGCAGCTTCAGTTGCATGCCAAGGACAGAAGGCAGAAGGCAAGAGTTCTGAAAAATCCTAGAGGAGACAATCAACGTGTGTAACAGCTTTATTCCTGGGAGTTTGGTGGCGAGAGGAAGGAAACACAGAAGAATATTTTGGAGAGATGGGAGGAACTATGGGGCCTGTTTAAGAACAGAAGAGACAGGTCTGTTTATAGGGAGTAGGGAAGAAATGAGTAGATATGGAGAGACTGATAATTAGAGCGCGAAAGGTGCTAATTGTGGTGGCGATCTACTGGAGTAGTCTGGAGAGGCCAGGCTCAGGGGTACCTGTGGGGAGATTAGTGTTGGCCAGGAGAAAGGTCAGCCTTTCCTGGACAGGGATAAATAGTGAGGAAGGGGGAAGGGGGTGTCGGAACGCTGTATGAGGTAGAGAAGGGGAGAAGAGCAAACTCGGGGCCAATGTCTCTCTTTTCTCAGTAAAAGCGGTAGAGATGCTAAGGTTGAGTGGGACGGGGGTTGGGACTGCCACTGGGGGCAGCCTATTGGTGTGGAATGAGACATTGTGAGACATGGCCAATGCTCTGGCTTTCTTTGCCTAATCATACTTCTGTGTGATAAGGATCGGTTCTGTTGAGAAAGAGAGACAGAGACAAAGAAAGATGTCAGCAATGTTTAAAAAAAAAAGTTAGTCTCTGAGATGGTGTGGGCAGCCCTTGGCCTCTTCACTCACTACAGGCACCACCTGGGCTTCCCACTGGGACTGAGCCCTGGGGCATACATTTCTCCCTTCTAGTCCTGACATAGGAATTTCCAGCATGGCCTTAGGGGGCCTCCTCTCTTCCTCTGGGGGGAGGGTGACTCTTCAGGCTCTGCCTGGCTTCATAAATCCAGCCTCCCCCCTTTACCCATTGTCCAAGGGCACAGAGTCTTCACTGCCTGCTACTGCCCTGTCAGAATCTGAGGTCCCTAGAAGACCTCTTCCAACTTCCCTAGTTCTGGCTTCTGGAAATGCTAAGCCCACCCATTTCCTGCTTCCCATACATCAGACCTGCACTGGTGTGTCCCAGTTGGGGGCCACCGCTATTGTCTATCCCCATTAATAAAAGGGAGCAGAGGGGCCATGGAGGGCCCCCCGACTCCCTCGGATCTTCTGGGGACCTTCTAGGGACCCAAGCCATGGCAGAAAAGGGGGAAAGGCAGAGGGGTGTCAGAGCCCTTCCTTCCCAGAGAGTGAGCGCCTTCCCTGGGCTGCACTGAACAAACAAATGGAACCATTTGGGGTTCCTTTGATGTCTTTTAAAACGACTTTTCCCTCCAAGCCTCAGCATTTCGTCTGACTCAGAATGAAGTCAGTGCCAACCGTTCCTTTGGGAGTTCGAGTGTCAGCCCTTCCAGACTGAGGCCACTGTCCTAGGATTCAGCGGGCAGAGGGGGAGGGGCTCTCTTTGTGTGGACACACCTCAGACACCAGAGTTTTAGTGAAGACCCCCAAGGCTGTAGGGGCTGCTGAGATTAAGGCTCCCCTGAGGCAGGGTTCTCCAAACCTCCCCAGCCCGCTCCAACCAGTGACGAAATTCAGTGTTCTCAGCACTAGAACCAGGATGGGCAACCAGGGCCTCACCCCAGGGTGACAATGTTTAATAACCAGCTCCATATTTGAAACATTTTAAAGTTTAATCTGCACTATTAACATTTTCTCCACAATTTTCTTAAATCTAAAGTATCAACAAAGAAAAAATCAATCCCTAGTTGGTAGCATTTGAAGTGCAAATGTGCACACTGAAGATTTAACCAGGAGCTCTCTTTTTCTGAGCAGGCTGCCTGCCACACCTTCCACGTGTACTGCACCCTCTGTGGAGTTTCCATTACTCTTCCAGCCCCATCCCCTTGGCATGGATGGGCTCCTGGGTCCTTCGAGCTTCTCTTCTTCTGTTTCCTTCTGAAGCCCTATCATGCTGCCTGCCTGGACCCCTCCCGGTAGGTTATAAAGGCGCATCGGGGATGCGGTGTTGGGGAGGGCTCAAAGATGGGGGAAACCAGGATGGGCTACCCCTCCTCTTCCTGAACACTCATGGAACATACGGCTCTCTATAAAACGAATTTATATAATATTAAAATAATCCATCCTCTACCTTCTCATAATCTGGGGACCAAAGTGCCCCAGAAGACATCACTCTGTCACTAAGCCTTTATTGGGAGTTTGCTGAGTACCAGGCATGTGGTAAGTGCTAGCCCCCTCATTCTACAGACAAAGCTTAAAGAAGAGAAGAGACTTAGCCAGGGCCACTGGGCTAGGAAGAGTCTCAGGATCCAGCCCTTTAGCCTGGGAGCCTAGTGCCTGCTCCCCTCCCCCACACTCCCCCAGGTGGGCAGGAGGAAGGAAAGCTCTCAGGGCTGAGCTAATCTGGCCTGACTGGGTGTCTCTTGTACAAAGCTGCAGGAGGAGGACCTCCGTGGGAGAGAGAGGAGGACCTCCACACTCTCACAGGTTGCCAGTGGGACTGAGTCTCCTCTACTCTGATTCTCCTTTCTTGTGATTTCATTGAGATGCATTTAGCCATGCTTCAGTCAGGACTGGTCATAAGGAGAAGGCCTGGCCAGTGACAAATCCCAGAACCCTTGCAGTTACCAAGGTCTTCCTCCACCATCTTTAAAGACCTCTGGGGAAAGAGAGGTGGGGTGCTCTTCCTAGCTCATTGTCAGCACTATGGACCTGATTGATCTGCTGAGAATTGGCTGGTTGCCAAGATAAGACAGATGGAAAGGGTGGAGATGAGGTCTGGGGATGGGCACAACAGAGGGTGAAGGGAGGGAAGCAGGGGCCTAAGGGATCACTCCATTGTGCCCAGATCCCAGTGGCTCCCATCTCTTGGTCTCTGGGTCTCCTTTTTCCACTGGGATATTTGGCACCATCTTTAGAGTCTTCTTCCTTACACCAGTCCCTGTCTCTTCTGACACCTTGGTCTCCCATATGTCAACAACCTCAGCCCCTTTGATCTCTGTCTTTATTCCAACTCAATCATGAATGACTGTGGGCATGTAGCCACTGCCCCCAAACCGAATTTGCCCCAAGCAAAAGGATTCCTCCTGACAGCTCTAGTCTGGCTTGCATTTCATTGGCATTCATAGTGTTCCCTGTGCCCTTATCCTGCAGGCCAGCTCAGGGGCATGCATTGGAAATGGAGGACCCTGAAAAGGCCAGGAGTGAGTTGGACCTCCTTTGGAGAGATAACAGCAGCCAGCAGCTGGTGGGCCACCAGCACTTGGGCTGTGTTTCTAAGTCTGTCTATGGAGGCTTAAAATGGGTCAACTATTTGTTGTTGCAGTTCTGGTGAACAAAGGACACTGTGGCATTGGGACTGGAGCTTGGGACAGGCTGGGATTCTTATCATGCTATCTGTGGGACTCTGAGTAATTGTCTTGGCGTCTGTGAGCCTCGGGGTGCTGTCTAGCTGAGAAGGTACAGACAGCCCATAAACCCACAGGTCTGGGAGACATTGACATTATCTGGAATTCAGTGACATCACTTTGTATCTGAGGATCCATCCTTGACAGACACCAGGAGGGGCCTTCAAGGTGAGGAGAGGGGAGGGGCTGGTTCCTCTAGTTTGGTCCCCTCTTAATTCCCCACTCTTTACTCTGAAAGATGACAAAACAGGCCCTCTGTCCTTCAGTGATAAGCTCTTCTTCTGCCCAGCATGGTCAAGGTCTGTCATTACAGCCTGGAAGAAGGAAGGCCATGGCTGCCTCAGTCAAGGGAGGAAGGAGCAGAATTGGGGTCCCAGATACCAGGGTTCTTAGGTCTTCCAACTCCTGAAGGGAAGACTTACTACACATGTGCCACTGGGGCAGGAACCTCCGTGGCCTGATTGAAGGCACCAAGGAGTACTCTTCATTCAGGTGCCAAGTGGCTTTCTCTATCCAGCTCTCAGCTCAGAACCTGGAATGTGGGAAGCAGTTGTTGGCGTAACTGTAGGACTGGCACGGGTAAAGACAGGCAGTGTTCTCTAGAGCAAAGACTGGACACAGAGGGGCTTGGGTCAAGTACCATCTCTTTGGCTGTGTCCCCTCAGGCAAGACATTTTCCCTCCCTCTGCCTCAGTTTCCTTATGAATAAAATAGGAGGTGAGAATACATGGGCTTTACAGCCCCTTTGAGATCTCAATCTATGATGCCTATGGCTTCCTGACCATTCCTTCCAATGGTGCAAGCCCATCTGTGCCTAATCAACTTGGGTGAATCTTGTCCACATTCTCCCATAGGTTCATGATGAGAGGTCCACCCAGTGTGGTGGAAGCCTTCCCTCTAATTGTAGTAAACCCATTGTTCCTCCTTTTTATCATGAGATCTGCCCACCTTCCCTTCTTTCAGTTTTCCTGATGGCTTTCTTTTACTCCTGTTCCTTTTGGAGTTGCTCCTTGCTTCTATATTGAAGGTGCCCCCTTCCACCCTGCATGTCTCTACTGCCCCTCTGTTTGATGTTCATTCTTAGTCCTTTGGACACTGTTGGGTTCCCTGTCTCACAGCCATATACCAGCCCTGGCAGAATATGGGTATTAAGAATCGGTCCTTTATTTCTGGGTCATTGAAGGACGTTTGTGATTCCCTGAAGGCAATCTGGCTCACTCTCATCCTCCTTTTTAATCCTGGGCACATTGAGTTGGTGCCACACACACATATGAATAGACTAACCCTATATATGGGATGTCTATCCAATTTCAAGGCCTTATTTGGGCAACAGACTTTCTTCCTCCCCATGGAATTTCATGTGTGGGTGGCCAGACCAAACCTATTTGTGTGGTTACTGATGTCTTCTAGAGGCTCTGCCATAGCCCTGGGCAGCCTATGGGAAGTCAATGCAAAGAGGATAATTGGGTGGAAAACTCTCTCCTTTAGGGGGTCCCTCTTTACCTTGGACACTGCCCTGACTCTCCTTAAGGGGAGAAAAAAACAACAACAAGAGGAAGGAAGGGGGTGGGAATGTCATAGGACCAGATTCAAATAAAACTACAAAGCAATAAAATTTAGCTGGTGTTTGTTAGAACAAAGAAAAGGTGACCCACAGAACAGATTAGGTATACAAGACCCAGGTTCAATTAAATATGGTGGTACAGTGTTGGATAAACCCAAGGATACTATTTATAGGGGTAAGGACTCACTATTCAACAAACAAATGCTAGAAAAACTGGAAAGCAGTCTGGCAGCAACTAGGCAGAGACCATCATCTCACAATAAATGCCACACTAAGCTTCAAAAGAGATTCATGACTTAAATATAAAAAGTTAGGCCACAGAGACATTGGATGAGGAGAAGAGATATCTTTATAAGGGGATCAGTTATACTTAATCTTGCATCCTTATGGGTCAGGGGAATGTTCTTGATTCTACAAGGGAAAGAGATGATTGTAAAAGGTCTGATTGATCATTTGGATTAGATTTTATAGATGAGGAAACTGAGGCCCAGTGAGGTGAAGTTACCCGCCTGCAGTAACACAGGCAAGTACACATCAGACACAGGAATTCAACCCATGACCTCTGGCTCTGGAACCATGGCTCCTTGTCTAGTACCAACAGCTCAATGCTCTTTTGGATCTTGTGGATCCTGACCCAATTATCCTCTGTGTTATCTGTTCTATAGAGCTTGGGGGTCACATGGATGCAATGATCTATGGGCCCTCATGTCATCCTCCTTCCTTTGTCCAAGAGATTAGTCCTTGACACAAAGTCATCTTGCTGTCCACCCCAGTACAGTGCCTGCCCTTATACCTGCAGATTACAGCACACACGTTAATTTCCCTTTGACCACACTGACCTCCCACTTAAGCATTTCCAAGACCAGGGCTTTACTTCAACCACTCACAGGGGTGATCATCAAGAGTTTCATGATCCAGATGGGTGAAATTTCTCTCTGGTCCTTTTAGCTCCCCTCTGCCCCTCTTTCTCTTTATTCTTTGTGGTGACCATTACCTCTAGTCAATCCCCTGTTCCTTGCTCTCCCCCTCTATCACCCCTTCCTCGATTTTACTTCCTTATCTTTCTAGTCTGGACCCCATAACGAGGGAGCTTCAGCTCTATTCTTTCCTCTCTCATTTGTTCTCCTGTCCTACTTCAAGCCTTTGGTTACTGCCACCACCATGTCTTGGAGAAGTTGTATTTCTTGGAAGAAGTCACAGCCCTTTGTGGGCTGGGTCCATTAAAGACTTATCCTCCTCTGGTCTCTTGCTGGTAGCACCCTAATCCTTCCCTTCCCTCCACAGTGATTTTTCCAAACCTTATCTTCCTTCCTTCAGGCACCTGTACCAATTCTCCCATTTCTTCTCAGTAGCAGACCTTCCCTAATACTTCATGGTGTGTGGGGTCCCTCACCTCAAAAGCCTTCTAGCTTATTCCCCAGTCTCTCTTCTGTTCCTCCCACATCTGATGGCTCTTCTCCTTGTCAAAGCCAATTCCTCTCCTTTTCCCCTTGATCCCATCCCTCTGCTATATCCTCTGGGAGGCTGCCCCTTTAATTATCACTGCCACTGCCCTCATCTTTAATCTTGACTTATCATCCAGATCCTTTCCTGTAGTCTACCAATAAGCCTAGGTGTCCCATACCTTAAAATAAACAAACCAACAAAACCCAAACAAAAATTTACCATCCTTAAAAGCTATAGCCTTATATTCTTTCTTTCTTACAGTTAAACTCCTAAGAAAAAAAATGGTCTGTATTCACCACCTCCATTTCTTCACCTCCCACTCACTTCTCAAATCCTTAAATTCTGACCTCACTCAACTGTTTTTCCCCTCAGCCCTTCATCTTGCTTGACCTTTGTGCAGTTTTGGTCAGTCAACACCACGTCCTGCCTTTTCTCAGATCCTGCTTATTTCAATGGCTCCCATGATACTTTTCTCTCTCAATTCTCTTCCTAACTAACCCTTCCTTCCTAGTCTTCTTTGCTGGATCTTCATTATTCACATGTCTGCTCAGCAAGGGTTATCTTCTCTTCTGTCTCTACAGTATCTCTCTTGGTGATGTCATCTCCCATGGCTTCAATTTTCATCTCTACATAGATGAATCCAGAATATATACATATATATACATATACACACCATGTACATATACATGTTGTGGAAATTTATTTTGATTTGGGGACCCTACCTTTAGGCTGAGATTAGTAAGCCTTAGGCCCTCAGGATCTCTTCCCCCCCCCTCCCCCTCTGCTTCAGCTGAGCCAAAAAGCCCTTTGGGCTGTACAAGACGCCAGGTCAGACAGCTGGGGGGAAAAAGCCCCCAGCTCCCTCCGACCTGAGTGGAGGTATCTGAGAGATGCTGGGCTCTGGCGTAGCCTGTGCTGAGGCACCCCCCACACACACACCAGCCGCAGCCCTAGGTGGAGGATTAGCTTGGTCTGTGGGGGCGCAGGAAGCCCCGAGATTTGAGTGGAGAGAAGAAAAGGTATTTATAGACCTGGGGGTTAGACTCAGGGGGCTGAGGAGATTAGAGAGGTTTGGACAGATGGGGGGTTTGGTCAGTCAAGGACAGACGAGAGAGGCTGAGAAGAGGTTCGGACAAGGGGTTCGGATGGACAAGACGAGGCGGAGAAGAGGTCAAATGGCAGCTGACGAGATTAGAAAGGGGGGGGGGGACGACAAGACAAACAGTAATACAGGATTAGGAGCAAGGAGGAAAGGCCGGCGGACAAGATTAAGAAAGGTAGCAGAGAGAGGCAGCTAGGTGTTGCAATGGATAAGGCACTAGCCTTGGATTCAGGAGGACCTGAGTTCAAACCCAGCCTCAGACACTTACTAGCTGTGTGACCCTGGGCAAGTCACTTAAACCCCATTGCCCTGCAAAAAAACCCAAAACAAACAAGAAAGGCAGCAGAGGGCAGACTGACAGAGCAGACAGAAGGTTGGTGAGAGAGAAACACAGGGGTTCAGCAGTGGCAGTAAGGAGAGGAAAGTTAGAAGCCAGGGGGATTTACAAAGTGAGAGGGGCTCGGAGTTAGAATAAAGGACCTGAGTGCCCTGAGGCGGGCGTGGCTAAGGCCCTTATTGTATTAAAAAGGTTACAGGCAGGGGCAGCTAGGTGGCGCAGTGGATAGAGCACTGGCCCTGGAGTCAGGAGTACCTGAGTTCGAATCTGGCCTTGGACGCTTGACACTTACTAGCTGTGTGACCCTGGGCAAGTCACTTAACCCCAATTGCCTCACTAAAAATAATTTTTAAAAAAATTAAAAAAAAAAAGGTTACAGGCCTTATTACAAACCAGGGAAAGTGTAACATGCCCTGAGGCAAGTGGCGGCTAAGGCCCTTATTGTATTAAAAAAGTTTGAGGCACAGCAGGTAGGAAAGAGATGCAGTGGAAAGAGATGCACCACAATGTAGTCAGGTTGTACATTTTATTTCCCTGTATTCTTAATTTTAAATAGTATCTCATAAATAAACTCTGCTTTGATTATTTAGTTAAGAGCCTTCTTAATATTTTGCTTATCAATTTGGGAGTAGAGCAGTGTGGCGGAACTTTATAAATTAGCCCACATTCAATTCATGAAGTCAGATAGCCAAACACTCAAAGGTCCCCAGATTAGTCATCCACAGATTAGGCCCCCCAAAATTAGCCCCAGTCTGTCAAAAATATTTTCACAATGTACACATACATATATATACAAACATACATACACACACATACATACATATCCAACCCATACTTCTTTCTTAAGTTCAAATCCTATGCCACTAAGAGGATATTGGGCATCCCTGCCCACCCTCCCCAGCCTTAAATGGGTGTCTCACAGGCACCTCAAATGCAACATATCCCCAGTTAAGCTTATTATCCTTCTTAACCTCAATCCTCTTTCCACCTTTTCTATTTCTTTTGAGGAAACCACCCTCCTAATGGTTAACCAGTTTTACAACTGAAAAAATGCCCTTTATTCTTCCTGGCATCTCACCTCCAATATCCAGTTAGTTGTTGAGTGCTGTCCAAGTGACCTATCTAGCATCTTTCAAATTCAGCTCCTTCTGTCCACTCTCCCAACTGTCACTCAAGGAGAGAGCTTTACCACCTCTCCCCTGGACTAATGCAGACATCTATGAGTTAATTGGCCTCCCTACTTCCAGCCTCTCAAAGTCATCATTCAGCCAGTGGACAAAACCATCTGATTCTAGTGGTGCCTTGCTTAAGGACCTCTCAGTGGTTCCTAATGGCCTCTAGGGTGGAATACAAACTTCTCAGCTTGCCATTAAAGTCCTTCTGTGTTCTCCTCTCAGTCTAACTCCCCAGACATTTCCCACAATTCCCTTTCACTCACCCTATCTTCTGGACAAAATGGAGATATTTGCTTTTTATCAAATTTGATATTTCATCTTCTACCTCTGTGACTTTGCAGAGATGGAACTTTATGCCTGAAACATACTCTCTCTTTCTCTGAGTAGCCCCCAAAGTTCATTGCCTCCAACAGGAAGCCTTTCTTCACCCCAGTGTTAGTTTTCTCCTTCCTAAAGTTATCTTGTATGTGTTTCCTGCCCACCCCCACTTCACCCCCAGAATGTATGTTCCCTCAGAACAAAGCCTAGTTTTCATTGTTGTCTTTGGATACCCAGTATCTGGCACAATGCCCTATGAAGACTGGACATTCAATAACTATTTGTTGAGTTGAATTGAATGGGACAAAATAGAGGATCAAAGGGGCAGCTAGGTGGTGCAGTGAATAAAGCATTGGCCCTGCATTCAGGAGGACCTGAGTTCAAATCAAGCCTCAGACACTTGATACTTACTAGCTGTGTGACCCTGGGCAAGTCACTTAACCCTCATTGCCCCACAAAAAATAAAAAATAAAAATAAAAGAGGATCAAATTCAAGGCAAAAGATTCAGGGAGTGATGCCATGAGTACTTTGTACCTTTGGTGACCAAAGAATCCCACTAACAAAAAATCTCTAGGAGAAATTGGCCCAGAAATGATGGGGAACTCTGGAGCATGAAACTCTGAACTCACCAAGAGAAGCCAGCAAATTTGGCTTTAATTCCTGGCAAGATTTTAGAACATATTATGCCTTCTGACCCTTAACCCCATTCTTCCTCCTTGCTATGACCTCCAAGCCCTCAAGCACTCAGTTCTTTCCCAGACCATCTCCCCCTCCACTCTGTACTTTCCTCCCTTCCTAATATTGACCCCCTGTGAGCCAGTTCAATTCTATTTTGTCCTTGACTCTCTTGTCCAATTGCCCTATGCAGATGACTCCAAGCTAGAGGAAATCATGACTCCCTCCCTTGAGCCCATCACAACCATATGTTACTGTCATCTCAATTAGGTCTTTGCAGCTCCCACTACTTGCTAACTGATCTGTTAACTTCCTTTCCAAACTTTCCTGTCTTTCTTCAAGGCTTCCACAGAACCCCTTATCTGCTCCTTCTCAGCTGAGGACCTCATGCCTCATCTGCCCCTGAAAAAACTGAGGCCATTCACTGAGAGTTCCCTCTTCTCTCCTTTTCCTCATCTCATATCACTCAGATGCCTTTGGTCGCTGCCCCCTCCTTCACCCCTGTCTCACATGAAGAGGTGGGCCTTTTTGCTGATGTATACCTCTCTACCTGCACAAGTGACCCCATGCCATCCTATCTCCTCCAGCACATTGCCTCCTCTATAGTTCCCATGCCCTTACTTTTCTTCAGTCTTTTCCTGTGTACTGGCTTATTTGATCCTGCCTACAAACATGCCCATATCAGCCCCATCAAACAAAACAAAACAAACAAAAACAAAAACAAAGAATCCTCAGTCCTACTACAGCTAGGATCCTAGCTAGCTATCATCTCATACCTCTCTTCCTCCTCATGGCTGAACTCCTTGAAAGAAAGTCTTATCCACTGGCTGCTTTCATTTTCTCTCCTTTCCTTCTCTTTTAAGGTCTCTGCAATCTGGCTTCTGATCTCATTATTCATCTGATACTTTGCTCTCTCCCAAATTACCTTAAAAATATTTTCTTGATGTCTTTTGTTTTTATCTTATTTAAATCTCTCTCAGGATCCTTCTCCATTCTCTCAATCCTGGATTACCAAGAAAATCAGAGAAGAGGAAGAAAGCAAAACAAAACAAAATCAGCTAAAGCGATCAAAGTATCTGAAAAGTCACCATCTCATGCCTATTGCAATAGCCTGCAGGTGGGTCTTCCTGCCTTGAGTCTCTCCCTGCTCCAGTCTATCCTCTGTTCAGCCACCACAATGGTCTTTCTCATGTGCCAGACTCTTCATGTCACCCTCCTCTATGCAGTGAATCCCAGCGGTTGGACCACACTCTCTTTGGTGTTCAGTGGTCTTCATCCCCTCATCTCCTTCTACTTTTACAAGCTTCTTAGCTCCTTCCTCTCCTACACGTCCTCTACAATCCAACGCCACTGGCCTGCGGACTTTTCCTTGAACAAGACTTCCCAGCTCCCGAGGCTGAGGATTTTCACTCTCTTTTCCCATCTCTGCCTCTTGGCTTCTCTGGCTTCCTGTTAGTTTCAGCTAGAGTCCCATATTCTGCCAGAAGTCTTTCCCAGTCTTCCTTAGTGTTAGTGCTTTCCCTCTTCGATGATCTCCAGTTTATCCCGTATATAACTTGTTTGTACACAGCTGTTTGCCTGCTGTCTCTTCACTAGACAGTGGGCTCCTTGAGGGCAGGGGGCATTTTTGCCTTCCTTTGTATCTTTAACTCTCTGTAGTGGTAGAACCTGTGCTCTGGCATATAGTAGGTGCTTAACGAATGTTGCTAATTTATTGAAGATTAAATCAAATAGCATAAAGTCTTGGACTTGGATCGAAAATATGAACCTCCCTATTATAATGGAGGCATTGTTAGCAATTTGCTCAAAAATAATTTGGTCCAATTATTGGATGGCTAATCAACAGTGTAACACTGTGGCTGAAACAGTTGATTAATTCAATCTTGCACTGCATAGAGAGGCAAGGTCTCTAGGAATCAAGAGGTGATGGATGGCTCCTTTCTACCCTGGTTAGACCATTCCTGCAGCACTGGAAGCAGGTTGGGGAACCACTTTCTTCAAGAGGAGTTTTGAGATCAGATGTGATTCTTTTATTAAAAATTTTTTATCAGATGTGATTCTTTACCATTCTGAATCAACTGTGCACAGACCATTGACTTCTTAAAACTGAGTGTAATTAGTTCCAGATTAAAAAGAAATAAAAGTAAGATCTCATTATATGAAAGAAGGCAACTCAAATGTGACCTATTTTTAAAAGCTGTTAGGTTTCCTCCCTTCCAAATGGAGAAGACTGTGGACATCAACACAGAACTATCAGTATTTTCTTAGGAAGTATAAATGTTTACATTGAAAAGTAAACCATTTACATGGAAAAATTATTTCTCAGTAAATAAATTTCACATCGAGGAGACAAAAATGCCTAAAACCAAACTCATCTAGCCAACACTTACTCAACTTAACAAGGAGAGTGATATCAGAACCCAGTGCAGTGACATTTTAGAATAGGAACACATCTGTAAAATCTTAGGGAGGAGGAAGGAGGCTGAAAGATTAGGAGTGATCTAACTCCAAAAAATGGCCAAAGCCAGTGGTTGGAGAAATAAGTTTTTGAAATGATTTTTAGGTGACCCAACTAAGTTTACTCATCCTGAGAGCATCAGAGAATAAAACCGGGAGGAGTATAAAAACAAACAGTCAAGAAGTGGAGCCTCTGGAACTTGTTTGGACTCTTGTCACCATCAAGTACAAGGGAGCTCCTGAATCTGGTGTCTAAGGTCCTGGTCCTGAATGAGCTTCATTAGCAAGGCGAAATGGTATGGAAGAGAACAGGAAGCAAAGAGGGGAAGGGTAACTAGGCTCAATCAAGTTCATACAAAGTTCATCTGTGCTTGAGGAGATGACATTTCAAAAGGGCAAAAAGACTGTTTTTCAAGGTATTTGAGAGAGTAAGAGGTCAAAGGATCTTGACCCTTACAAAAATAAAATAAAATAAATCACTATTATCAATGAGATATACCAGTAATTAGTGATCCATGTGTCTACTTTCTAGCTCTAGAATTTTTTTATGGGAATAAAAATTTCAGAGCCTCCTCTCTCTGGTGTGAGGGCATTGTGACAAAAGTTTTGAGAAGGGAAAAGACAGGTTTTCTCTAATGACATTCTATAGATCCACAATAGATTACAAGGTTTAGGGAACACAAGACTCAACCACAAGATATATGTTTTTTGATGATTTTAGACTGTTGATTCAATAGTATTGATTCAGTAGAGAATAGTTTGTTTAACAATCCCCTAATAATTAACATGTAGAGAGGCCTAAAGAGATATACATATATATATATACACATATATATGCACACACACATGTAGGTATATATACATATATGTGGGCATATATAATTATATAAGAGCACATGTGTGTGTATATGTAAGTGTGTTGTGTTTGTATGTATGCGTGTATGCATGTACGCACACATATATAAAAGCTTGCCAAAAGTGAGCGCCATTTTCCTGAGCCCATCCATTGCAATGTCTAGAGAGAACCTTCCCACATTATGGTGACTGATTACTTGGAGCCCTAGAACATTTCAGAGCTTCTTGGATGAGGTCTATAACCATTCAAGTGAATTTGACCTAACTATTTACACAGGAAAACCCAAGTGGACGAAGAATGACTGTAGTAGAAATTGTGATAAGTAAGTGGCCAAACACCTTTTATAGCTGGCCCATAAGGACAGATATAGCAAATGGGCAGTGAGCTTGGCCCAGACCTAGGGAGGCAGAAGAGAACAGATGGGATTTCCCTTAGGAAATATAATTCATTTGTGGACCCTAAGCTTCTCCTTGAAACAAGGGCCAACCTCTTTACCAACAATATTATTCTATTGTTGCAGTAGGGTTGTGAGTTACTGAAATATCTCAGAATTAAAGTTGGGGATCTCCTAAGAGAACAGAGATGTGCCTACTGATTGTGATTGTGTTCTGGCTCCAAGAGATTCTGTATGAAAATTTGTTCTGGAGATGTGGCATTAAGTTTATTATCAAGGAGATGAATGTTTGGGAAAGAAGATGGACCCATCATACAGGGAGAGCTACCTTTGGACAGCCTATGTACTTCATTGGTCACCATGGATTACAGAAGGCCTGAGAGAACTGGTCCCCAGAAAAGAGACCAAGATCATCTGGGGTATCATGTCCTCACCCCAAAGGGTGTGTGTGTATGTATGTTTGTGTGTATGTGTGAATGTGTGATCAACAAATCAGAGGGTGGGAAGAATCCCGAACTCCCCCTTGTAGTCAATTATGCAGCTCACTATCAGCAGAACCACCCTTACCTTTATCTCCAAACACCTCATCCTCTATATGCCTTTGTATTCTCCCAGCCAGCCTCCATTGGAGCTGGGGTTTGGTCTCTCAGAGCAATTAGACCTCAACCAGATCCTCATAGCAAGACCAGCTGTACAGATGCCTTGGGGAAGTTGCCCTTCCCTGTCCAGCATACCTACCTCCTGGATACCAGAGCAACCTTGGGCCTCTCAAAGGATGATGGGCTCTGTGATCACGAGGAAGACCCCCCATCCCATGCCTTTATATTTTGGATGAGACAGAGGCAGTCTCACAGGAGGAGCATGGATGGCTGGGCATGAACCACATTTCAGAAGCTGTGACGTGATTTTTTCCTCCTCAGAAATCATTTCCAATTTATTTGTTCTATCTTGTTTGTACATAGATTGAATGAGATTATATTTGTAAAGTGTCTCATACAGAGGAGGGGCTGGGCCTGGAGAAGAAGTTCACATCCTGCCTTGGGCCCTTCTAGCTGTGTAGTGCTGGCCAAGCCCCTTCACCTGTCTGCCTCAGTCTCTTCATCTGTAAAATGGGGATCAGAATCTACCTCCTGAGGTTCTTGTGAGGCTCAAGTGAGAGAATATGTGGACAGCCCTCACACAGTGCCTGGTCCTTACCAGGTGCTCAATTAGTCCTTGTCTACCTGTTACCTGCTTCTCCAGACTGTGAGTCCTTGGGAGCTCAGTGCAGTGCCTGGCATACAGTAGGAGTTTAATAGTTGCTTAGACTTTTCACTCTTCCCCACCCTTTTCCAGCCACGCAGGCAAACTGGCCATTCATCCCCTGCGGTGGCCAAAGCCCATCAACTTCCCCTCTGCAGCATCTCTCTAATTTGCCTCCTTCTTGGCTCTCTCTCTGGCCTGGGGCAGGCCCCATTGCCTAACCCTTGGACGGTTACAGTAGCTGCTGGGGGGGGGGGGAGGTCTGCCTGCCCCAGGTCTCTCCCCATTCCTGTCCATTCTCCATTCACCCACCAGAGCTGCCTTCCTGAAGCTTACATCCTCTTACTTAATCAACTCCAGTAGCTCCCTATCACTGCCAGTGTGAAGCATGATTTTACTTTATGTCTCCCTGTTAAAATGTCTACTTTGGGCCAGTCTCATAACATCCGTTATAATTCCTGTGGTAACATATAGAGAGAATTGCCCAGGAAAGGGCTCTGGACCTATGGGCTTGTCCCATCAAACATCATCACTGGAGCTGCTGGTCCAACCAATGGGTCCTTTCATATGGTGGGGAGGGGAGTTACTCTATGTCCTTCCCTCCCTCGACAAGCATTTATTAAGCACATGTAGTGAGCTCAGCCCCGGAGATGTAGAAGCACAGTGAGCTGAGCTCTGCCTCTGTTCTGGGCATAAAGCATTTGGGGAATGGCAGCCAGAGAAAGGAGGTTCTGCTTAGGGCTAGAGAGGAGAGCCTTGTGCCCATAGATTGATTGCCTCATCCTTTTCAGGAGCTGTTGGCAAGGTACCTACCCTGGGGAGACCCTGGTGTCCTAGTGGACCCTGGAAGAGATGCAGTCCAGTTGGAGGCCCTCTCTCCCTAGCCCTGCCTCTTGGAACCCCCAGGTTCTGTCACTCATGGCTCAGTCCAAGGGCCACCTCCTTTACTAGCCCCCACGCTGGTCCAGTCCATCCTCAACCCCAATTACTTGTTTTGACTTATTCTGCCTGGATTTCACCTTGAGTAATATGTGCCTGTGTTGTTCTCATCCCCATCCCCAGCAGAAGGGGCTGTTTCATTTCTGTCAGTCCAGTGGCCTGGTGCACACAGCAGGTGCCTCAACAATGCTTCCTGGTTCATTGACTAACTCAGTGACTGATGCAATAATGTGGACTAGAGACTTAGGAGCATCTTGTGTGAATAGGTCATGGTCTCCCCAAGAGAAGGAGAGTGCAGACAGTGCCATCAGGGACCTAGCTACACATTACAATACCCCCTCTCCCTGCCTCTCTCCTCCCACACACAGTGGATAAGGGCCCAGAGGAGACAAACAGACTGTTTTTAAATCAGGTCACATGTTCTGAATAATCTTCACTAGTTACCAAAGAAATGCCACTTCAAGCGACTTTTTGGCACCATGTCAGATTGGGGTGGGGGATAAAGGTTTGCTTCTTCACTGCAGGCAGAATCATGAACCAGAAGAATCATTTCAGAAAGCAATCTGGCCACTGACCATTTGGCCCAATGATTCCGCTGCAAGGAGCATCCCCCAAAGGTGTTGTCAAAACTAAAAGTACAAAGAGATGAGCCCAGCTGCCCCAGCACCTTTAATGGACATTAATGCAATGAAATGATGCTGTTATGAAATTAAGGCTGTAAGAAATATAACAGGAAGACCAGCTCATGGGAGGAACACAGAGAGCCCCATCAGGATCTTTATGAAATGAGGCAAAGGGCGAAAAGCCGAGTCAGACGAATCAAGTACAGGTGGACTCTGGTCAGATAAAAAAAAAAAAAAGGAAAAGGGAGGAAGAAAGAACGAGAAACACAGACCTCCATGGGAGGTTCGGAGGAAGGAACTGGGGCCCCGGGGTCTCAAGGAGGTCATTTATTCCAACATAAGCCAGCCTAATTCATCTTATCTAGGTTTCATACCGAGCTGACAGAAGACTCTTGGAGCAAGGACATGGGGACAAGCATAAATCATTTATTCCTGCAGGCTGAGCTTTATCTAACCACACAAAATACAGCCATCCACGCTACCTATTTTGTGAATACACAAAATAACGGGGCTGGGGGTGGCTTTTCCTAAGCTCAAAGTGCCACTGTGAAGGCCACATATGTCACCTTCATCGATTTTTCTGAAATGCTCCTATTGTGGGTGACCCAAACAGGGAATCCAGGGTCCTTGACTAATCTTGACTTCTTCTCCTTCCATTGTGACCATGGGCCAGACAAGACAGGAAATCAGTTTTGAAATTTCAAGCATGTAATTTACATTTTTAAGATTCCCCCTTTGAAGTTGTGTCTTGTACCTGAGTCCAAAATGGGCAGCCTGGGGAGAAACCTCTTGGACTCAGATTGTGTGTGTGTGTGTGTGTGTGTGTGTGTGTGTGTGTGTGTGTGTGCCCATGTCCAGTGGAGCCCTAATATTAAAGACAAGTCCCTGTGGCTCCATTTGCCCTCCCTGCTGATGAGAGAAGTAAAAAAGAAAGTTATGCATCCCACTCAAGTGAAAATGCTGTCTCTCTGTGTTTTTTGGTATCATGTCTAAGAAAAATATGAATTGACAATCTGTTTATAAAGAAATGTGTGGAGAAAAGTGGGCTGAGCGAATGTGCCTTCCTGTTCTGTTTGTTTTTCTTTTTCTTTTTAGGGAGAAAGTAAATCAAACTCACACAGACTTTATTTTAAACCTGACATGTTGCTCGCCATCTCTGCTGCACAGTTCCCTATTAGCCACCATTCCTACCCTTTATCTGAGCCTGGAAGCTGCTGGCCATTACAAGATGCTGCCATTTCTCCCCCCAAAGCCTCTTACCCATTGAGGGAATAACGCAGGACAGGCCACCACCAGCACTGAAGCTCCCTGAAGCTCTAAGTTGGACATCCTAGGAGTTTCTCCCATACTCAAAGTCCGGCTCTCACTGTTCAGATCCTGACTCTGCCCTGGGCAGAGACTAAACAACATCTCTTTGGGCAGCCAGAGGGAGGCAGAGCCAAAGGCCAGAATCCTGAGCTTCTCTCCGGCAGGAACTCATGTCTGCTAAATTCAGACTGATGCTTTGTGAGAGGGGCCTCCACAAGAAGGCCCCAGATTGCCTGGAAAGTATTTCCTGCCAGGGGGAGAGAGAGAGAGACAGAGAGACAGAGGCAGAGACAGAGAGATAGAGACAGAGAGACACAGAGAGAGAGACACATACACACACAGAACATGATAGGAAGAAAGAGGGAGAAGGGGAAAGAGAAAGAATGAAGACAGAAAGGAAGAGAGACTGCATGATGGAAGGAGAGGGGGGAGAGAGGCAGAGAGAGAACTCAAGATGGAAAAGAGAAAAAGAATGAAGGAGGAGGCCAGAAAGGCAGTGAGGACGAGCCGACAGGAAGCGGACCTGGCCGGGCATTTGGAGAATGTTCCCTCTGTACTCCAAGTGCTGGTGCTAATCTGTCAAGACTAGAAAACGTTCTCTACAGCTCTGGCCTGCCCAGATATTTTCCATCCTAAGCTGCTTACAGTAAGGTCGTTCTCACGGCCCCAAACAGAGGCCCCCCCGTCCTCCAGCCTCTCCCAACATTCTTTTTCTTGTTGGGACTCCACAGGGAATCCTGGAAAGGAGTGGGCCTTTTCCAACCCCGATTTGCAAGCAAACCCTCTCCTATATGGAGATTTAGTACCCCTCCCTGGCAACAAAACCCCTAGCCCATGAGGCTGCCTGCTAGGACAAAAGGAGCTGGGAGCCCAGCTTGGCCTTACCTTGGGTGGGGGGGCACTGAAATTGCCCCCATCCATCTGAGGAAAAGGAGATGACCCCGTCATCCAGAGCCTAGGTAGATTTTGTTGACAAATAAAACCCTGGTCACTGGACTTGCCAGGGGGCTTCAGGGAGATCCTGGTCCAATTCCTGCTCCACCTACTGCCCCCGTCAGTGCCCAGAGCCCCTTTTGGGGACGGGCTCATCTATCTCTCTCCTCCGGGTTGCCTGTGCCTCCTCCAAATGACTTCCTCCGAAGGAAGGAGCGGCTCCGGGCTGGGAGCATGGACTCTCATTTGGTTTTGATTAAAACCAGACAGCCTGCTCTGGAGAAGTCAGCTCTGGACTAAGCTCATGGAAACTGCTGGGGTGGCTTCAATTAAGGCACCAATTAATGATGGACAGGAGCTGGTCTTGCAATGAACGAATGGGCCCAGATACAGAAGGAGAGCAAGGTCAAGGCATTGCAGGAAGGAAAAATAAAAGGGAGAGAGAGAGAGAGAGAGAGAGAGAGAGAGAGAGAGAGAGAGAGAGAGAGAGAGAGAGAGAGGAGGGAGGGGGAGAGAGAGAGGAGTTAGGCAAAGACTCACTCCTTTCTGAACAAAAACTGTCCTTGGGGGAAGGGGAAGGAGCACATACCCTGAAGCCCAAGGGACCTCCAAGATGTGGGAAGGCAAAGGGAGGCTATTTTGTTAGCGGAAAGAAGCACAGCCTTCATATCCAAGGAACTTGCAGCTGCCTCCAGTGGGGATGAATGGTCATGCTCATTTTTATTGGTCCTTTAGGAGTTAGGATCTTTTTTTTTTTCCCAGGGACTGGTGGGATGGATGCCAGCCTGGGGTCAAGGGGCAGCTTGCGTTTTTTGGCAGTTCCTCAAATTGAGAGGGACTGGAATGACTACAAATTTTGCTGAGATAACCAGGCCATATAGAAAAAATTAGGGACTAGGATTTTTTTTAATGGTAGCATTCACACTCAGCTCCCTGCCCAACTCTTCTGAATGTTTTCTAGGCCCACAGAAATGGAAGAAATCACAGGCATCCGGTCTAATGCATACCTGAGCCAGAATTCCTTCTATAACATAGTCTAAAACTACTGGTTCCCCTGACTTGGTTTGAGGACATCTAGGACCCTCATAGGAAGCTTATGTACATCATATATCCCTTGCACCCTCCAGCAGTTTTGGATATAAAAAAGTCTTCCTTCTTCTTGAATAAAGATTTGCTTCTCTGTACCATTTATACCATTTCCTTCCTTTCTGTCTTTTCTCTTGAGTCTTGAGACTTTATATTTCAGAAAGGAGTTATCCTGTCCTCTTCTCCAGGTTCACAAAACAAGCAGCACAGGTCTAGATTTCTAGTTACTTCACCTTCCTGACCACTGTCCTAAACATTGCCCAGCTTGTCAAGGCCCATTCTGTAAAGGGGCTCTCCAAATGGGAAACAGTCCAGATGTGGTCTGGGCAGGGAAGAACAGAACATGATTCTGGCTTCCCTTGTTCTGAACCCTCTGCCTTATTCAGTGTAACAAACATTAGGGTTTGGTTTGGGGCTACCATATTGCATTATAGAATCCTATTTAGTTGGTGACTCAATAAAACCCAGGATCTTTTTCTTTTTCTGTTTTTTTTTTCTTTTTTGAGAGGCAATTGGGGTTAAGTGGCTTGCCCAGGGTCACATAGCTAGTAAGTGTTAAGTGTCTGAGGCCAGATTTGAACTCAGGTCCTCCTGAATCCAGGGCTGGTGCTCTATCCACTGAGCCACGTAGCTGCCCCCCAAGATCTTTTTCTAAACAAAAATGGAAACTCTTGTCTAGCCACCTCCATGAATTCAATTAAGCAAACATTGATTAAGTACCTAGCATGTACAAAGAACTGTGTTCAGTGCTTGAGGTCTAAAGATGAAAGATCACATAGTCCCCACCCTCAAGAGCCCTACTTCCCAGTGACACTTATCTTTGTGCATTTAATGGTTTTGAACTTAATTCTAAATTCTCACATTTATACTTATTATGCTTCATCATTTAATAATATTTGCCCTCCCTGGTCTGGCCCATTGAGACCTTTTTGGATCCTGAATCTCACATCCGACATATTAGTGATCCCTCTCAGCTTTGAGCCCACTGAAAATCCAATGAGTATATCATTTATGGCTTTATCCAAGCTACTGATAAAAATATGGAGTGGTGCAGGCTCAAGAGCAGAATCCTGGAATACTCTACCAAAGACCTCCTGTTGTGGTGACATTGAACCATTAGCTCTTTGAGTCTGGACACATTCCACCAGGTTTGAATCCATTTCATGGTATCATCTTTTAAGCCATGTCTTTCTATCTTCTCCAAAAGAACAGTATATTTTATCAAAAGCATGACTAAATCTAAGAAAACTATATCTATAGTATTTCCCTCATCTCTCAATTTAATAATCCTGTACAAAAAAGTAAATGAGATTAGTCTGGCATGACCATTGCTTGTTGAAGCCAGACTAGCTCTTTGTAATCACAGCTTCCTTCTCTGGATATTCACCAACGATCCCTTTAATGATGACTTCTAGAATATTGCCAGGTATTGAAGTCAATCTTGTTGGTCTATAGTTTGAAGACTCAGATCTTTGCCCGTTTTTGAAAATGGGGCCATTTACATATTTCCAACCTTGGGGGTATGTTTTCCATGGTTTTTCAAATGTGACAGAGAGTAGCTCAGCAGTCACACATTCCAGTTATTTCTGGACCAATGAAAGTAGTTCGTTTGAGTCAGGCAACTCGCATTCCTTAAGGGCATCTGGATGCCCTCTTATGATCTCCTTACTATTCTCTGCTCTGTCAATATTTGGGTTGTGTCATTTCCAGTGGAAAGGCCAAAACAAGCAAAAACAAAGTAAAAGTGGACCAGCTTTGCTTTTTCTTTGTTGTTAGTTTTCATCATCCCATCCATGCCAAACATAGGTCCTACTCCTTCTTCAATCCTCTATTTCAGAGGTGAGCTGGTAAATGTTTAAGAACTGGTTCTCCAAGGGATTAACTAGGTGTCACAGTGGATAAAGCACTGGCCCTGGATTCAGGAGGACCAGAGTTCAAATCCGACCTTGACACTTACTAGGTGTGTGACCCTGGGCAAGTCACTTAAGCCTCATTGCCCCCCCTCCAAAACAAACAAACAAAACAAAAATCAGTTCTCCAGAAAATAAAACCCACACATATGCAGGACACACTTTTAAGTTGAATTGGCATTATTAAACTTTTCTCTGACATTTTCTTAAGTCTATACAATTAACAAAGCAATCAATGAAGCCCTGATTCACAGCATTTTCTAATTTCTTAAGTGTAAATGCTCACTCTGAGAATTTAACAGTTGCTTCTAGTGAGCTGGTATGAGCTGGCTCCAGGACATCACTGTGTTCATTCTCTCCCAGTATAGCCACAGAAAAACAACCAACCAACAGAGGCTTTGTTTTCCTTGGCTTCCCTTGCTAACCCTAGCTCATTCTAAGCCTAAATGACACCATTTTTAAAGAGTTGTGCATACCACAGTCATATCTATCCTCGGTTATCTGGACTTGTTTGCATCTCCTGCACATTACTTTAAAAAATCTAAGTTGATGCAAAAAAAAAAAAAATTAGGACACCTAGGTGGCGCAGTGGATGAAGCACTAGCCTTGGATTCAGGAGGACCTGAGTTCAAATCCAGCCTCAGATACTTAACTAGCTGTGAGACCCTGGGCAAGTCACTTAACCTTCATTGCCCTACAAAAACAAAACAAAACAAAACAACAACAACAAAAAAAAAACACACAAAAATCTAAGTTGATTGGTGAACTGCCTGTGCATCTACATGGGTCTTTTCAGACAAATGCCATTTTTCCTTCTCTTTAGATCATTTTTCTTTTTCTTTTGGAATTCCATTCTTGAGCATCTCTCCAGATCTCCTGGGCTGACTTCCCCTAAAGCATTTTCTTCCTTGTGATAACACCTAGTTTTCCTCTGAACTCTTTTAAATCTGCTTTCTCAAAATCAAGGGTTTATGTCATACCATGACCAGATTTTTTTCTCTTTAATACAAGCTCTAGGAAGAAGAGGTTACTTTTTCCCAGGATTTCCATTATTTCCATTCCAGGAACCATTTTCCCCTGTTGGTGAGAATCATAACCAGAAGATAATTTCTACTTGTTGGATCTTCCAACTTTTAAAGGATGAAATTATCGCTTTTTAAATCAAAAGGTTATTAGTTGATCGACTTTTGGCAGAAACAGAGTGTGCCCCCTATTACTCCTTAATCATGCCTCTGTGTCAGGCTTGGGTTCTATTTATTAAATTCCTCATCTCTTTCCTCTTTCTGTTTAGTATAATTTAAAAAAAAAAAAGGGCAGCTAGGTGACACAGTGGATAAAGCACCAGCCCTGGATTCAGGAGTTCAAATTTGGCCTCAGATACCTGACACTTACTAGCTGTATGACCCTGGGCAAGTCACTTAACCCCCATTCCCCTGCAAAAAAAAATCACTTCTGTTATGTCTCCTTTGACTTTCACCCAAGCATTCTCTGATATGCTCGCCTCTCTAGCTCCTGAATTTCCTCACATTAGTCTGCCTTCTCAATAGCCTGGGTACCTCAAAACTCTCAGTGAAGTTTGAGGCTATTAAAGCTTAAAACTGCACTAAGATTTTTAAGACTCCTGCACAATGTTACCCTATGATCCCTCTTATTTATTCTGTTTTAATTTTTGAATAAGGTTTACCCATTCAGAGCCATTGTCCAATCATGGTTGCATCCGATCAAACCTCAGTCATAGCTAAGAGATCCCGCAGCCCTCTGTTCTCTTAGGATCCCTAGTGTCAGTTGTTTGCTACATACATGTTGAGTGTGTGTAGGCACTTGAGATTGTGCATTTTATTAATGGCTCCTTGGATTTGTTTCCTGTGAACCTCTGGGTGCTTCATCTGCCATTCTTTTTCTCTGGCCACTATAGTATACAACTGGAGAGGGATACACACACACACACACACACACACACACACATGCATATATGTACATATATATATGGATAGGCATGCCCCCTCCATGGTTTTACTTTAAATCCTTTCTGAGAACATTGTTCAAGGTTACTGGCAAATATGTACTTATCACCCTTTTTTAGGTATACTCCATCTCTGGCTGGGAACTTGCCATCCTGGTATTTTATACTATGGATCAGAAACCCAAATTCTATTCTTCTTTCTTAGGCAGCTGTTCACTTACAAAATTAACATTTTTTTCTGCATTTCTTATCTTCACTTGGTTGGTGATAGCAAGAGAAATACACCCAGTGTCCCAGTGGTCTCCAATTTCTTTTTTTTTTCTTTTTTCTTTTTGACAGTGCAATGGGATTTAAGTTGCCCAGGGTCACACACCTAGTAAGTGTCAAGTGTCTGAGGCTGGATTTGAACTCAGGTACTCTTGAATCCAGGTCCGGTGCTTTATCCACTGTGCCATCTAGCTGCCCCAGTTTCCAATTTCTTGATGAAAATCATATAATTGTTGGCAATGTTGTTTAGGTTCCTTCTGGATGTCTCATTTATGCTCATTTTCATGAGAAGTGAATGGTTGTTATCTGTTATGATGTCTTAGAGGCACTCTGCTATATCTTGGATCCCAAGGAGACAACAGACTTCTCTGATATTATCAGGTTGACAAATAGCTGCCTTAGTGCCCCTGAGAAGGAAATTACTACCTACTTACTCTTTCTTCCTTTGTCTTTTAGTGAGCAGTCTCTCACCTGATACTTCTGTGGTTTTCTTCTATCATTCTCAGGAGGACAAGCAACTTCTTCTACCCCAGAGTATCTCTCTCCCTCCTCTTCATAAAGAGCCTTAGATTGGTTTTTAGTTCTTATTGTCCAGCTATTTTGCTTTCCTTATCTCAGAATTATTCTCCACTATTGCCTTTCCCTTATCCTCTCTCCCCAGTCTTAATTAGTTGCCAAGGCTTGGGGAAATTCTCCATCCAGTTCCTGTCACATCTATTGTCTTCTCTCTGCTCACAGCACAAATACCCTAGGTCTTCCTCTCATCTGGGCAACAGACATAGCCTCATAATTGGTGTCCCAGGTTCCAGTCTTTTCTCCACACAGCTGACAATGTAAAGTTTCTAAAGCAAAACTTCTATGGAATTACCCCCATCAAAAAGTCAATGTTATCTCCAAAATAAAATGCAAAGTGAGTCAATAAGCATTTTTTAAACACTGTATTCCAGACACTGTGCTAAATATTGGAAATATAAAGAACTGAAAACACAGTGCCTGCCCTCAAGGAACTCACAGTCTAATGGGAGAAAACATATGGTGCATATAAGATAGAGACAGAAGAGATGGAAGGTAGCCACAGAGGTAAGGTTAAGAACTAAGGGGAAAAGGAAAAACCTTCTATGAAAGGAGTTTGAGATGAGTCTTGAAAGAAGCCAGAGAAACTAAGAGGCTCAGGTGTGGGAGCAGAATATTTCAGGTACAGGGGTTTGCCAGTACAAAGGTGCAGAGTTGGGAGATGGAATACTGTGTTCAAGGATGTCTGAGAGGGCCAGTGTCATTGGAATGGAGGGTAAGACTAGAAGAATAGGAAGGGGTCAGGGTAATAAGAACATTGCCAAAGGGAAGATTTCATATTGGATCCTGCGGGTAATGAGGAACTACCAAAACTCATTCAATAAGAGAATGACATGGTTAGAACAGTAACATGAAAAAAAAAAAAAAACGCCTTGGTAGCTGAGTGGAGGAATGGATGGGAGTGGGGAAAGAAGAGGCAGGGAGACCCACCAAAAGGCTATTGCCACAGTCCAGGAGATATGGGGGGGTAAACTAGGATTTGCAAGTGGAGAGACAGGGACAAACATCTGAGACGTGTTGTGAAGGTCAAAATAATCCACTCATGTAAGGAGAGATATAGGATAATGGGTATGGAGAATAATAGCTCTGTGTGTGTGTGTGTGTGTGTGTGTATGTGTATGTGTGTGAAATAGCTAAGTGGTGAAATGGATAGAGCTCCTGGCCTGGAGCCAGGAAGACCTGAGTTTACATCTAGCCTCAGACACTTACTTGCTGGGTGACCCTGGGCAAGTCACTTAACCTTGATTTGCCTTAGTTTTCTCAACTGTTAAATGAGGATAATAATAGCACCTCCCTCCTAGGGCTTTTGTCAGGAACAAATAATATAATATTTCTGAAGCCCTTTGCAAATCTTAAGGCCTTATGTAAATGCTAATTGTTATCAAAATTAAGTATGGTGGAGACATGTTCAAGCTTGTAGTCAGTGAAGAAGAAGCCATAGACAGTGAAAAGGTCAAGATAAGAGTGAGAATGACTGTGAGACAATCTACTGGTGAAGAGAAGAAGGGATGGGGTCAAGGGCTTTGGCCAAGGGAAGGGTGGCCATCTGAGAAAGGGGTAAAGGAGGAGATGGGGGAGAAGATGTTTGAATGTTGGGGGATGAGGAGGAGGCTAAATGGGGAGGGCTCAGTGAATGGTGCACACCTCAATCTTATACCCACTTCCCTCTCTGGTTTATCCCCCCTTAGCCACTTTCATATACTACCTGCAGTCATACTGGGGTTCTGTCTGTTACCTGAACAGCATCTCCTACTCCCAGCCTTTGTCCAGACTGTGAGCTTAGTCTTCCTTTTCCCCTCTGCCTCTTAGAATATCTAGTGAATTCCTCATTGGGCACCTCCTGAGCTACCTTCTACTGGATTAACAAGCAAGTATCACCTACCTAGCAAAATTGAGCATAAACCTCTGTAAAAATAGTATAACTGTTTGATCTGAGAAATTATAACTAGCTTTCTAATTTGTAAAATTTTATAACTGGCCAATCTGTGACTTTTATATAGCTGTAATTAGCTGCCCAAGCCAGTCTGTGAGGGGCTATCTGCCTGGAGTTTAAAAAGTCCCCCAGGTTCATTAAGCCCTGTATGGGGACCCAATATGTGAGGGCCTGCCTCTTCCCCAAGACTGCTTCTCCCAGACTGATAAGAAAAAGCCTCTTTGAATTTAACACAAAAACAGGGTTTATTGAGGTGAATAAACTTAGAGATAAGGATAAAGTAAGTAAAATATATGACCTGACTGTGTTTAATTTTCTCCCTGCCTGAAATCTCCTCCCTCTCTGTGGGTGTGTCTCTCTATGGCCACTCATCTTGCACTCACTGCTGCTCCCCTCTTAGCCAAAAGCCGCCCTCATTCTACTCACTGGAAACCCCTTCTTTCCTTTTCTTCTCAGCAGCCTTTTTCCTTCTCAGCTCCCCTGCAACTGTCAGCCCTCTCCATAGCATCCCCCTACCGACTGGCTTCTTCACTCCATTCTCCTTTCACCACACCCTTATCTCCCAGGAACCATGGGCCTGCCCCAAGACACCCAAGCCCCCAAGCTAATTCGTTGGCACCCCCAGGCCTCACCTAAGGCCGTGCCGGGTGTGTCCAGAGCTCCAGAAACCTGTGCATATCCCCCAGCTGAGCGGGGCATGGGCATGGTGCTCAAAGCTTTCGGGGAGAGCAGTCAAGCTGGGAGAGGGGTGGCCCTGTTCGGGGCGCCCAAGGCTAATTTTAGCCTCTTACACCTCCATGGGAAAAATGGATATTCAATGAAAGAGAGGACTTTTAAACATTCCTAATAAAAGAATCAGAGCTGAATAGAAAATTTGACTTTCAAATACAAGACTCAAAAGAAGCATAAAAAAGTAAACAGGAAAGAGAAATCATGAGGGATTCAATAAGGTTAAACTGTTTATATTTGTACATGGGAAAATGATACTTGTAACCAACTTCTAAGAACCTTATCACTGTTAGGGCAGTTAGAAGGAATGTACATGGACAAAAGGCATAATGTGATTTGACTATGATGGAATGGCATCCACAAAAATAAAATTAAGGGGTGAGAAAAAGGAATGAAGTGGGAGGAGGGGGAAGGGAGAGGTAGAATGGGGTAAAGTATCTCACATAAAAGAGGTGTGAAAGAACTTTTGCAGTGGTGTGGAAGATGGGAGTAATGGTGGGCACTACTGGAACCTTACCCTCATTGGAATGGCCTCATAGAGGCAATAACATACACACTTACTTGGGTATAGAAATTCATCTTACTTTATAGGGAAGTAGGAAGGGAGGGGAGCCGGAGAAGGGGAGCTGATAGAAGGGAAGGTGGATTGGGGCAGGTGGTGGTCAGATACAAATAGAGTGGTGACCATGGGTGTGCCACTTCCCTTTTCTGATTCTCAGTTATCACATCCAGAAAGTGGGATCAAGTGAGCTCCTGTGTCTGAAGTGCTTTGCAAACATCAACTTGGTATCAAACCATGAGCTATTATTTAGACTCTTAGCCTTCTCTGGCCTCCCACTGTGCTTTGCCTGTGCCTCACTGATGCTTATATTAGTTGTCTGGGCAAATGTCCTTTCCCTATGAAGTTTGGGAAGCTGGTCTGGGTCAATCTTGGCTGCCTCTTCCAGGCATGAGGTCACGCCCTTGTATACAGTGAATGCCTAATCAATGTTTGTGCCAAAGTAAGGAAGTGGTGAGTGGCAAGAGCACTGCATGCTTTTGTAGTCCATGCAAATATTTGATTGGTCAGAAAAGCATCCTCCTGGGGCCATGGGCTCAGGGTCACCCTGCAAGCCAGAAGTCCAAGAACATCATTTGCTTCCTTTCTGTGATACCTTTGAGCCAGGAGCCACTGCCACTGCCCACAGACCTGCTGCTCAGCAGCAGAACCTGCCCATCGAGTCTTCTGGGAATTCTTAGACCATTCTCCCCTTTGGCTCATACCCCCTTTAAGGAGGGAGACTGCTCTAGGAACTCCCTCCATCCCAGAATCTCTCCCAGTGTCACCAGCCTCTGAATCAGTCTCACTGCTTGCAGCTGGCCCTGATGAAATCAGCAGGGGTCCCGGCTGCCCTCTAAAACTATAGCCTCCTTTCTCAATCTGTCAGTGGTCCCATCAGACCAAAAAGTGGGCCTACTACGTGGCTCAGCTGAGAAGCAGGGGCCTTTCTGGAGCCTGGAATTTAAGCAGAGCACATCCTCTCTCTAGGTTTCATTCACTGGGCCTGGATGCTGGTGGAAACCTCTGCTGTTGGCCAAGGATTCCCCAAGACTTATTTACCAAGCCCCAAGCTCTTCAGCCTAAGGGGGTGAGGTGTGGGGGTGAGAGTGATGATAAGAAGCCTGTGATAGCAGCAGCAAGCTAGAGTAAGTGAACACCAAGAGACAGGCACAGTTAAAGGCCCAGGGAACACCAGGGCTTCTGCTGCTACTGCAATAGGGGTCCTGGAGGTGGAAATGAGGCTAGAAAAGCATAAAGCTGACTGGCACAGCACAAGTGAATATTGTGGGGTGCTTAAATGCTAAGATAAAGCCAGATGCTGAGTTGGGCAGGAGGGAGGCCCACATATCTCATTAAGAAAGGGGTCAGGGGCAGCTAGGTGACCCAGTGGATAAGGCATGGGCCCTGGATTCAGGAGGACCTGAGTTCAAATCTGGCCTCAGGCACTTGACACTTACTAGCTCTGTGAACCTGGGCAAGTCACTTAACCCTCATTGCAAGGCAATGAGGCAACAAAAGAAAGAAAGAAAAGGGTCAGAGCTATGGATACTGCTGAGAACACTGGGCAGGAATCACTTCTTCCTACTTTTCTGGTCTTGTCTTCAACTAGCTCATTCTTTCTGTGTCTGGCATTCTCTGTTTCAAGCTGGCTCAGTCTCTGTTTCTATCTGTCTCTTTCTTTGTGTCTGCCACTATCTCTGTCTCTAACTGTTTCTGTCACTGTCTCTGTCTGTCACTATCTCTGTCTCTGTCACTATCAATGTCTCTGTCACTGTCTGTTTCTGTCACTGTCTCTGTCTTTGCCTCTGTCACCATCACTGTCTCTGCCTCTGTCACTATCACTGTCACTGTTTCTGTCTCTGTTTCTCAGGAACTTTTCCCAATCCTGACTTCTTAAGAGTTTGCTTTGCTTACTCTTTGGATGTTGCTTTAAAACCTTTTTTATTTAAGATAAAGAAATACTGATTTCCATGTTTCTCCTCAAATGTAGCTGTGAAAAGCAAGCAAATGCATGGGAGAAAGAGCAAAAGGAGATTTTTTACCCTGTGACATGAGAGAGATCCAGAGAGAGATCCAGAGAGAGATCCAGAGAGAGATCCAGAGAGAGAGAGAGAGAGAGAGAGAGAGAGAGAGAGAGAGAGAGAGAGAGAGAGAGAGAGAGAAACAGAAGCAAGGCAGAGAGAAGAGATTCTCCTTCTAATTTCTGGAACTTTCCCCATTGGGCAGGTATTATGCTGAACAAAAGAAAAAGTGATTCATATTTGTTATGGCTTTCCCAAATCAGAGAAAGACAAGAGAGAAAGACTAGACATGAATGAGTCAGCATGGTGGGGGGGGAGGGGGGCTTTTGGTCGGGGGGTGGGGGGGTAGGGGGGGTGAGGATTTGTAATGAAGCCTTTCTCAGATAACTTCCACTTCCTTTTGTTCTTTCTGGCCAGTGCAATCCCAAAGCACCAAGCCCTGAAGCACTGAGCCTCACTTGTCTCCTAAATATGTCCGGGGAACTCATTATGTGCTTTATCCCCAGGAATGCTCAGCAGTATATAATCTGGTCTAATTCACTCTACAAATCCAGCCAACAAAAGCTCTTTTGAAGAGCATCGTTGAAGAGGCAGCTCCACATGCCAGGTAGAAAACTGGACTCAGAGTCATGATACCTGGGTTGAAACCTGGGTCTGCCTTAGGCACCAATTAGCCAGAGGAACCTGGAGAAATCACTTACCTTCCCCGTACCTCAGTTTCTTCATTTATAAAATGGGCATAACCACCTTCATGAGATGTTTGTCAGCACTACACTTTGTAAACTTTAGAACAACAAATATGAATTATTCTTTACTGGGCTGTTTCTGTGCAGAACTTGTGCTAGGTGGTGGTGGAGATACAGTTTAGCTAAGACAGGAGGTTGAGCCTCAGGGAGGTCAT
This sequence comes from Dromiciops gliroides, assembly GCF_019393635.1. Taxonomy (NCBI): domain Eukaryota; kingdom Metazoa; phylum Chordata; class Mammalia; order Microbiotheria; family Microbiotheriidae; genus Dromiciops; species Dromiciops gliroides. Next base: position 279,997,588 of record NC_057866.1, on the reverse strand, counting down.
AGCCTAGAAGGTCATTGTCCTTTGTTCTCAAGGAAGACTACAAAGATATCACTTAGTTGGGGTCAAGGTATAGCATGTCCGACTATGGCTGATCAAACCAGTATGAGATGGGAAGGCTCTACCATAGGTTGGGCACAAATCGTCCATATGAACATTGGGAGCGGAGATGTCTAGAGAATTTAGAAATTCGTGCATCTCACATTTCTTTTAAGCTACTGCAATTCTGCTTCACTTATAGACACAGTGCTATCTTTGATGTGGGCACTCCCATGGTGGGCAGTCCTCTGACAGCATCTCCCATGTCTCATAACTGATTCCAAAGTTCTTTATGATCATCTAGATGTAAATAAAATGATGAAATGGCACAAACTGTTGTCCCATTGAATATATGTGGAAACTGAGTCTAAGAGAGCTGCTATGGCTTGTCCAGTAAGTATTTGAACTTTTCTGTGAGCCCTGCCTGCCTGAGCACATTCCCCATGACACCAGAATCTTCTTCCTATGGTACAGAGGGAGAATGAATGCTCAAAACAAAGATAGACTCAAATACAAATGAAATTAGCTAATGATTTGCCTACTTTATACTCCCTCTCCCTCCCCTTGAAGCTCCTAGTTCTATTGAATAATTTAATGTTTCATTTTTGCTTTTAATCAATTCTTCCTTGATTTTTCAGGATTTCTGTTTAAGTATTTGAGTTTTAAAGAATTTGGTTGTTTTTTTTTTAAATACTACATAACTAAGATTAGAAGGGAAAGAGTTAAGAGAGGGGGCAATTTTTGCAACTAATTTCTTTGGTAAAGGTCTTATTTCTAAGATATATAAGAACTGATTTAAATTTAGGAAACTAAGAAACATTCCATAATTGATAAATGATCCAATGATAAGAGTAGGCAGTTCTCAAAGAAATCCAAGTTATCGACAGTCACATAAAAATGCTCTAAATAACTATTAGAGAAGTATGAATTAAAAAAAAAACTCTGAGGTCCTACTTCATATCCATCAGATTGGCAAAGTTGGCAAAAAAGAAAATGGCAAATGCTGGAGGGGCTGTGGGATAACAAGTGCATATATGCACTGTTGGTGGAACTGAGAATGGATCCAAATATTCTGGAAAGTGATTTGTAATAATGTCCCAAAGTTACTAAACTCTGCCCACCCTCTGATCTGCCTGCTCCTAGATCTATACCCCAAAGGGATGAAAGAAACAGCAAATGGAACAACATGGACAAATATATTTATAACATGTCTTTTAGTGATAGAAAAGAATTGGAAATGAAGGAGCTGGGGAATGGCAGCTAGGTGGTATTACAGTGGGTAAAGTGTCCCATTCTGGAGTTAGGAAGACCTGGGTTCAAATTCAGCCTTAGAGGTTTACTAGTTGTGTGAAATTGAGCAAGTCACTTAACTTCTCTCTGTTTCAGTTTCCTTAACTGTAAAATGGAGATAAGTAATAGCATCTACCTCCCAGACTTGTTGGGAGGATCAAATGAGACAATATTTGTAAAATACTTAGCAAAGTGCCCAGTACAGATATTATATGATATAGATGGGATATTGTTGTGGCATAAGACAGGGATGTCATATTGAAATAAAAACATGGCCACTAAACAGTACATAAGGATCCTTTGAGCTACATTTTATTGGAGAAAGCCATATATTAAACATTTTTTTTTGGAAAGGCAATTGGGGTTAAGTGACTTGTCCAGGGTCACACAGCTAGTGTTAAGTGTCTGAGGCCAGATTTGAATTCAGGTCCTCCTGAATCCAGGGCCAGTGCTCTATCTACTGTGCCACCTAGCTGCCCCTAAACATTTTGTTCTATTGTATTTTGTCTCTATTTTGTTTAACATTTCCCAATTGTATTTTACTTTGGTCTACCATACTTGGGAGTGTTGCTGGCCTAAGAAATGATGAAGGGGATAGTTTCTCCCCCCCTTCCTTCCTTCCTTCTTTCCTTCCTTCTTTCTTTCTTTCTTTCCTTCCTTCCTTCCTTCCTTCCTGCCTGCCTTCCTGTCTTCCTTCCTTCTTTCCTTTTTCCTTCCTCCCTTCCTTTTTCTTTCCTTCCTCCATCCCTTTTTCTTTCTTTTCAATGGGTATTGGAAGATGAGATGGAGAAAAAAAAATAAATAGTTGATAATTGAAAGAAATGTTTAAGAAAGAAAGAAAAGATTGACTTTGTACTGTGTCCTTATTCATCTTGAGAAGGCAGGAGGGGTGTCAGTGACTCCTAAAAGAAGAAGGATGATAAGTGTTGAAAAGGACAGGTTTCCATAATCTAGAGAATATTGTGCACTTCTGTACATCCTCCTAGAAATTCAAACTCGATCTGTCCCCAAATGAGCATCTTGCTTTCCCCTCCCCAATATTTCCTCCCTCTTCTGCCTTTAGTCTTTTTATATGGGCTGCCACCATTTCCATATTTGTAAAAAATTATAATTGATTTTTCCTTCTTGTCTCAGCATATGTAAAGCTCTTTGCAATCCTTAATGTGCTATATTAATGCTATTTGACATGTCCTTTTGTTACCTTCACCTCCACACTTTCATATTCATCTCCATTTTTCTCCTTCCACTGAGAGCTAGCATGGCAAAATGGATAAAGTATAAGATCGGGTTCAAATCCTATGTCTGAAAGATCTACACTGAGAGTGGGGGTGCCAATTGCTTGTCCAATTGAATTGACTTAAATTGGTCTATGCCAAAATTCTTTTGACAATGGCTTTAAGGCACACACCAATGAGCTGTGTTCATTCAGTTTCGGGGATGGTCGACACTCATGACTTGGCCCAATGGCCAATTGAGTGGCAAGACCTAGCTCTTGGATTCTGCAGACTAAGACTCTTTCCATGCAGCTGCTGAGATAAATGAGATAACCCTGCCAAGAGTCTGTTAGTGCAATCTCATTTTTTCTCTAAGAATCTCAAAGGTTTAGAATTATCATGTAATGATCAGTAACTATGGTGACTATATTTTCCAAACCCCAGGTCAGAACTCATAGTCTGGCCACAGACTTGTCTTTTCGCAAAAACTCCTGAAAAGTGTATCTTGAGATTAGGACTGACTCAATAAACCCAGGATGTTTGCTGGGCATAGATATATCTTCAAATCAGGATTCACTTTATAAATAATTTAAAAAATAAAGCCCAAGAATCTAATCAAATGAACCACATTGCATTGTCTCACCCATTCTTCAGAAAAAAAAATGTGTAACTCTGAGTTTTCCAAATGTTTTATGAGGCAATGGAAAGTAGCCAAGGACAGCAAAGCATATGGGGATTAACAGTCAGACACAGAGTAGCTTCCAAGATATGGGAAAGAAAAGAAGAAAAAAATGTTTTAAAAAACCACCATCTTTTTTAATATCTTGGAACTCTGATCCCCTCAAGGTCAAAAATTGTCTTGTGAGTACAGAAATACCCATGCTATTTCTAGTGCCTAGAGTCCAGTGGTCAAATGTCTTTCTTATTGTTTATGGGTCTTTTGTCAGTAACATGCTCAGACTACCATACATCCTAAATGCTTCTAGAATTTGGGTCAACCTGGAAGTGTTCCTGGCACTTACTTAATGCTTACCTATTAAAAACGTTGTTCCAAGGAGCCAGGATATTGTTTCCATATCATCAGTGGCAATATAATATGTTTATGAATCCTGATGCCAAACCATTCTTTTCATATTAGGAAAGGTTTTGGAGGCTATGACAAACCCACATAAGGATTGAGTTACGTTTGCTAACACTGTGTTAGCAGTGGCACATTCACATGGGCACACATCTGCATACTCAGGCACACGTTTGTCCTCAGTCACAAAGTCTGACAGAGCCGCATTTCAAAGACAACTGGAAATGCACTCCCAGGCATCTCCCAGAAAGAACGTGACTGGAACATTCATGAATCACCAACAGACCATTTCAACTTTTCTGCAAATTTCTGCAATAGCCAAGCCTTCCACCCTCTACTCTAGGGCTGGTGGTGTGGATGTGCCCAGCCCTGTCCCTGAGGATTGGAAGGCAGAAGGCTTGGCCTTCATCACCCTGGAACATGGCACTTTAGCTCTGGGCTACTTTCCCAGCCTTGAATAATTGATCTGTGACTCCATTACCTTGGACTAGATCACCACTGAGGTCTCTTCCAACTCTCAAGGCATTTTCTGATTCTGTAATCACAGACTTCACCACTTGCAAGAATCTCTCCACATCTATGCATTGTCACACAGCACCCCATTTCTATTATGCAGGATGCATCCAGGAATGGAGGGACTCTGTCTTCTATCAAATGATGCACAAGAAAGAAAAACCCAGTGCTAGCCCCTATCCGTGTTCTCTCCCTCCTAATTACCATGCTCATCCGTAGTTGTTTTCAGGTTGGAAACTCTCCTCCTCCACCACCGCCTCCAATGTAAACTCCTTGAAGGCAGGGATTATTTTCTTGTTCTTGTATACTCAATCTGCAACACTATGCCTTTGCTATGGAGGTCCTTAATAAGTAAATGTTTATTGGATAAGGGGAAAGGGCTTCGTAAAGCTTAAAATTTAGACAGAAATGAAAATTCTGTTAGCGCATTTTATTCTGATTGTGAAAGCATCCTCTCCAAAATAACAGTGATTTCCATGAACATTCACAGCTCCCTCTTCCCATTCTAATCTTCCTCTGTGTCTCCTTGAAATGACAAAGCCTCTCAGCCTGGAGCACAGACAACTATTTTGTGGGCTGAAGAAAAGCCATGATTTCATTTTACTGATCGTAGGATTTGGCACCCGGAGGAATCATTGACATCATCTGCTCCATGCTCTTGTTAAATGAAATAATATTTGTAACAAGCATTTAGCACAGTGCTGGCACATAGCAAGAACAGTAAAAATGTCTACTCCTCTCCCCTCCCCGCTGCTCCTCTCCTCTCACATTCCCTCTGCTCCCCTCTTCTCCCCTTTCCATTACTGAGCCTTAACAAGGCAGCTTGGTGTGGTGAGTTGGCCGGTCAATAATCATTTATTGAGCACTGGCTATGTGCCAGGCTCTGTGCTAAGTGCCAGGGATACAAGTACAAGCAAAAAGAAACAGTCCCTGCCTTCAGGGGGCTTACATTCTAATGGAAGAAAGACACCACATAAAAGGAAGCTGAAAATGGAGGAGATAGCCATGCTGGTGAAGGTGGGAGAATCATAAGCAAAGCTCAGAGAGGAAGGAAGAATAATGGCTGGCTTGGGACCCTTTCTAAAATGCAGGTGCTGGGAAGAGCTCACCAATGGGAGAAGAGAGCTGCAGGAGAGTTGAGAAGGCAGCTGAGGCAGAGAGCTGTATGGGGAGAAAGACATGGATCCAGTGCTTTTCTGAGATACATATTAGCTGTATCACCCTAAGCAAGTCATTGGACTTCCCTCTCAGTTTCCTCAGATGCAAAATGAGGAGAAACATAATGTGTGTATACATACTTATATATATACATACACACGTATATAATACATATATACAGATATGTATATAGATGTGTATGGATATATGTATATGGAGGGATGAGGCAGCTAGGTGGCACAGTGCATAGAGTGATGGGCCTGGAGTCAGGAAGACTCAACTTCCTGAGTTCAAATCTTGCCTCTGACCCCAGCTGGGTGACCCTAGGCAAGTCACTTAACCCTGTTTTCCTCAGTTTCTTTACCTGTAAAATGAGCTGGAGAAGCAAACTATGCTAGTATCTTTGCCAAGAAAACCCCCAAAATGATTATGAAGAGTAAGACATGACTGAAAAATGACTAAACAAAATATATAGAGAGATTTATATAGATAGACCTAGCTATCTACTCATATATGTGTGTGCATATATATATATGTGTGTGTGTGTACCCCATTTTGCATCTGAGGAAAGAGATTTATCTATCTATCTATCTATCTATCTATCTATCTATCTATATATCTATATCTTTACAACTCTTTGAAATGAGATGAAATGAGACATGCCTAACCATACATCTATAGACATATATATATATATAGAGAGAGAGAGAGAGAGAGAGAGACATCTATATATCTATATCTATATATACACACAAAACCCCATTTTTCAGCTAAAGAAACTGAGGCACATATATAATACACACACACACACACACACACACAATGTTTCCTCAGATGCAAAATGGGGTTTTATCTATCAATTTGTGTCCGGGCGTATCTTATTCCATAGGGTTGTTGCAAAGATCAGCTGAGATAAGGACTGTTAGGCATTCTGCTAGCCTATCTTTGGAGTTTTGGAGTTTTGTAGGATTGTATCAGCTTGTGGGACTTCTCATGTGTAAACTCTCTCCTTTGTTGCAGAGGAGATGAATGTGCTTGTAAACTTGTTTGGGGCAGTGAGAATAAATGAGTTGTCCCAGCCAGCACTAGGAAGAGGCAGGGCAAGGACCCACTTTTCCCTTACACCAGGGATGGCTGTGTGCCCACTACGCCCTGTTCCCTCTCTTGTAAGCCTTAAAGTACCATACAAAGGTTGGTTGTTGTTTCTGTTGTCCTCTTTCAAGCTCAAAGGGGGAAGTGGTTTGGTTGTGGTCACACAGCTGGAAGGCAGGAGGGCCCTCTGACTCCAGGCCCAGGGCTGCTTTGGTCCTATGTTGCTGGTACTGCCATGAAGCAATTCTTATGGGTCCTTTGGGGTTCAAAAGTCAATGGTGGAAATGACAGGGGTGACCTCTGGTTGCCCAGGCTGAGGCTGACATCGGAGGGGACCTGAGCAGCCACGGCCCCATGGGTGTGCCAGCTTCCTGGTCCATGGAGTGGGTGTAAGGCATCCAGAGCTGCCCCAGGGCTGCTGCCCCACTCCCTTTTAATACCACCTGGCAGCAACGCCTGGCGGCCAAGGCCACCTGGGGCAGAAGAAGGAGCTATTTACGCAGGCCTCATAATATCGCTCTGTTTCAGCCCTGTAGGCTTTCCAGTTCGGCAGAGAAAGCCTCAGAGCAACAGTCTGGTATCCTGCAGGGAAACAGTTGGGTCATGGAAAATTCCTACCTGGGAACAGCAGGCTGGAGTTGCTGGCAGGCTGGAGCCGCAGGCCAAGATCCTTGGGGCAGGGCCCCAGGAAGAGTCCAGTCCCAACTTCAATCTTTCTGTATCAATGACTGGGAAGAGTAACGTTACATTTACTGTCCAGCATTGATGCTGCATTTGTACATCAATCACCCTGTAAAGTCAGAGCTGGCAAAGAAGGCAGGTGTGTGTGTGTGTGGGGAGGGGTGGGCCAGTGGAGCCTCTATCAGAATTATAGGGCAGCATCTCTCCACCTCCTTACACACAGACCAAGGTGTCAGCTGTGGGTTTTTTTAAATCTCCTGTCCCCAGGATTTCATGGTCCCCTCAAAAAAATCAGTCAATCTGACCTAATCCTTCTTTCATGTCACATGACATGTGGCTCCACCCAGTGGCTCCTCCCTTTACTCTTGGGGTCCTCTGAAGATGCCAGTAAATACACTTCATGATGCCTCCTCATGAGATGAAGCTGAGCCCTCAGGTTGTAAAGACTGAGATTGTTCCAGCAGACACAAGATCTGACAGCTTTCACCAAGGTGCCTCTCTTCCCAGGACCAGCCTTAGTTCTCTCCTTATGGATGAAGGGTCTTGCCATGGGGAGGAAGAGCGGAGCAGTCTGGGAAGGCAGGGAGGAGCTTTGCTCCTTTGCTTTGTTCTGATCAAAGTGCTGCGCCATATTATGGTGAAGTGTTGAAATACCAGTAGTTTGGTTTCATGGAGGCATTAGACGCCAAGCCAAGATAAAAAGCCATGTCTTAGTTTCAGCCAGATTTGTGGACATTGGCAAATAGCAAGCTCTTTGTCATGAATGTACTCAGAGAGAAATTGGTATACAGACTAAGTTTGGGGATGGTGAAGTGGGAGTTATCTTCAAGTCCTTGAAGGGCTGACAGGTGGAGGAGGGATGAGACTGGTTTTTCTCCAAAGAGCAGAACCAGGAGCAGTGAGAGAAAGATACAAGGAGGAAAACCTACCTAATGATTAGACCTGTCCCAGAACAGACCAGGCTGCCCCCAGGGGAGATAGCCTTCCTCTCCTTGGAGGTTTTCTCACAAAGCCTGGACACCCACTTCTCAGGGGTGTTAGAGTGGGATGGCTTTGTTATGCATTGGACTAGCTAGCCATGGAAACCCTTTCCCACTCTCAAATCCTGTCATTCCATCTATGAAGAATAGAGTTAGGGAATTATTACCAAGGTATTCTTTCTGGGGACATTTACAAGAAAATATACATATATATGAGTATTTTTTTTCCACAGAATTTTAACACCAGGAGTTTAAGAGCCTGGAGGGATCTCAGAGAACTTTCAGTCTAACTTCATATTAAACAAACAAATAAACAAGTAAGCAAGCAAATGAATGTTATCAAACAAGCAAGCAACTGAATGAATGAAATAAGTAAGCAGGCAAACAAACAAATAAGTGCAGGGAATTAGTAACCTTAGAGGAAATAGCTTCAGTACAGTGGTGGTATCCAAAACTGGATTTCAAGGGACTCACAAGAGCCAGGGGAAATGGAGGGAAATGGAGGGAATGAACATAGAAAACTTCTTTAGGAATTTGGCTGTGAAAAGGAGAAGAGATGTACAATGGCAGCTCAAGGGGATGGCAGTGTCAAATAAAAGATTTTCAAAGATCATGGACACCTGGTTATATTTGTGGAAGCAATCAGGGGATCAGGAGAGATCAGAGATCAGTGAAAAGAGGGAAAGATCAAAGGGACAAGATCCCAGAAGAATTGAGAGGAGAAAGGAGGAAGACTCCAAATTCAGGATCCACTTCTTCAGAGACTGGAGTAAAGGACAGGAAAACAGGGAATGAAAAGGACTTTTGAGGTGGGGAGTTGGGTAGGAGAGGAAGCTTGTGACTTCTGGTGTCCACCATCATTCAAGTATGAAGAAGAGGGAGTGGGGAGAACATCAGGTGTCCCAAAAGAGAAGACTCAGACTATCCCAAGATGATCATCTTCCACATAGTGCCCATCTGCTATGAATATTGCCCCAGGCACAGTGCTAACTTCTCTTCCCTTATCTCCCTGCCACTCTCTCACTCAGTGATCTCACTGACTCCTAAGGGTTCATTCACCATCTCTCTGAAGATCCCCAAAGGCAGAGGGTGATATTCCTCTAGTCCTATTCCTTCTTATCAAACTCAAAATATGCAGAACAAGAGAAAACAAAACACCTGGATGCATTGACTCACCCCCAACTCACTCCTCTCCTAGAGTTCCCTATTCCTAGCAAGCACACCACCATCTTTTCCTTTAGTCACCCAAGTTTGTAGCTTCAACATCCTCCTCCTCATTCACTCGCCTTAATCCCACATAGTTAAACAATCAGCAAATTTTGCCTCCACAACCCTCCCAGCCAGCCCTTTCTTTCTATTCACATTGGGATAACCTCCCAATTGCTCTCCTGTGGTCAAGTCTTGCTCCACTTTAGCCCAGCTTCTATGCATCTACCAAGGGGAGTTTTCTTTTTCTTTTTTCTTTTTCTGTTTAGAATTTTATTTTCCAAATTACATGTAAAAACAAATTTTGACATCAATTTTTTAAAACTTTGCATTCCAACCTCTCCCCCTCCTTCCCTTCCCACCCACCACACCCAAGAACTCAAGCAATCCAATATAAGCTATACATGAGCAGTCATGGAAAACATATTCACATTAGCTAGGTTGTGAGATAAAACAGACAAAAACAGAACTTCAGATTAAGGAACTGTCAAAAAATGCTTCAATCTGTTTTCAGACATCATCGGTTATTTCTCTGTAGATGGACTGCAATCTTCATAAGTCCTTCAGAGCTATATTGGATCATTGCTGTGCTGAAAATAATCATGTGCTTCCCAGCAGATCATCTTACACTATTGCTGTTATTTTGTATACAGTTCATTTCACTCTGCTTCAGTTCATGTAGGTCTTTCCAGGTTTTTCTGATAGTATCCTGTTCATCATAACTTTTATATAGTACCTTAAACTTGACAATAGTCTAGCAAAGTAGGTATCAGACATTTTGCCATTATAGTCAATCATCACACCTATTTCCCTCCATCCTATTTCCTTCCCATGATATTTACCCTATTTTCTATCTTCTTTTACCCTTTTCATCCTCAAAAGTGTTTTACTTTTGACTGCCCCCTCTCCCTGCTCTGCCCTCCCTTCTTTCACCCTTCCCTCCTTATCCTCTTTCCCTCCTTCTTTCCCCTAGGGTTAAATAGATTACTCCTCCCACTTGGGTATGTATGTTATTTCCTCCTTGGGCCTACTCTGATGAGGTTAAAGTCTTTGAGGTAATTTTTGCATTCTAAATTTTCTTCCTCTCTCCCTCCTCAACCCTCCCAATGAAATCAAGCAATTCAATATAAGTCATACATGTGCAGTTATGCAGAACATCTTCACCTTCCTCGAAAGTGGAAAGTGTTTTGCTTTTTACTGCTCCCTTACCAAATCTGCCCTTCCTTCCTTCCCCTCTCCCCTCCACCTTATCTCTTTCCCCTCCCACTTTCTCTCAGGGCATAATATATTACTATACCCACTTAATTAGGTATGTTATCCCCTCTTTGAGCCAATTCTGATGATAGTAAGGTTCACTCACTCTCCCACTCCTTCCCCTCTTCCCCCTCTTCCCCTTCCCTCCATAAGCTTTTTCATATTTTCTTCATGTGAGCTACCTCTCCCCAGTCCACTTCTTCAAGGGGATTTTTCTAACATGTCTACCATGTCACCCTCTGGCTTAAACATCTTCTGTAGCTCTTTATTACCTCTATTATCTGATATCCAGTCCTCTCTTTGTCACTGAAAGTTCCTCACAACCCAGCCCCTTCCTCTGCTGTCCACCCAGACTTGTCTAGTGGATTTTCTTTATATGCAGTACTTTGTCTCTGGCCTTCATGAATTTGCAATGGCTGTTCCCCATTTCTGGGATGCCCCCCATTTCCAACTCTTAGAATCCCTGGCTTCCTTTACAATTTAGCTCAACCACCACCTTTCGCATGAGGTCTGATTGCCCTCTCCCCATCCCTAAGATTACGCTGTGGTCATTTTATACATATTAAAAATATGCTGAAGGGGCAGCTAGGTGGCGCAGTGGATAAAGCACTGGCCTTGGATTCAGAAGTACCTGAGTTCAAATCCGGCCTCAGACACTTGACACTTACTAGCTGTGTGACCCTGGGCAAGTCACTTAACCCCCATTGCCCCGCAAAAAAAAAATATATGCTGAAATATGTGTGCATTATGTCCTTTATTAGTGAAGGGCCATCTTGAGAGGGCTGTCTCACTGTTGTCTCTGTATGCTCAGTGTTGACCAAGAGTTGGGCCTTCATAAATGTTTGCTTGCTTAGTCAGTTGACTAGGAGGCTACTGGATGATCTCAACATGATGGGTGCCTCAGAGGAAGACAGGTTTCTTGAGTTGCAAAGGGACATTGGGAGTCAGGAGGTAGGTCAAGGACAGTTCCTGCTCCTGCTTAGGGATTTGGGAGGGATGGGGAAGAATCATTCAATACTGGAGAGAGTAGCCAGGGACTCACTGCCTTCTGGGGGAGAAGGAAAATAGGCCTCCAATAACATAGGATGAAAAGAATGTGATGTGGCAAGATATAGGGGGTTGATTAATAACAGGAATTCTAAGTGGTAGAGGGCAGCTAAGTGGTACAGTGGATAGAGTGTCTTGCCGGGAGTCAGGAGATTCTGAGTTCAAATCTAGCCTCAGATACTTACTAGCTGTATGACCCTGAGGAAGTCACTTTGATGTGGGCAGAAATTTGGGGTCAAATTGATCATGAGTCATCCCAAAAGAATTACAAGCCTCAGTGACTCATTTTCCCAAGTTTTATTGCAATGCTGTGAGTGACCACAGGGAGAGAACCAGAATAGTGGAAAGGTATCTCTCAAACAGTGAAAGGAAAGAAAGTTATATTTATAGTATGGATAAATTGATTTATCTGTTTCATTATAATAATCTCTACCTTAAGGAGGTACAGGGGAGGGTCTGTCCTACTCATTATAATATTCTCCACTTTGGGGAGGTACAGGGGAGGGCTTTATCCTAATTTGCAGTTCCTGGGGTCCTAAGCCAATGCCCCCAGGTGGGTACCTTTTTCTGTGGAGGTGTGTTTTGGGGGTTTACATGTCATAAAGTGAATCTGGGGACAAATGTGGCCTTTTCTGTGCATGTCTTCTTTCTGATTCCCATGGCTAGTTTCACATTTTTCAATAGAATTTCTATAGCCTTGTCATTTTATTTAAGGTCTTATTGTTATATGACCTGACCCTTTATGGTTCCATTATGGGTACTGATCACTGTGGGTGAGATAACCTAGCATCCTGACTTGTAAGTTATCCATTACCTGGGGCCTGACTCCCTTTTGGAGCTAATATGGGAATTAGAGCTTGGGTCTTAGGTTTTTCTGTTAACCCCTTTTTTGCCTCCTGCATCAACTTTATCCTGTTTACCTAAGTTTCCTCATCTGCAAACTGAACTGGAGAAGCAAATGGCAAACCACTCCTGCATATTGGGCGAGAAAACCCCAAATGAGGTCACAGACAGTTGGACACAATCGACATGACTGAACAACAACATTGTAGAGTGAGACAATAGGGCTGAGGTGAATAGAGATGAGGAATAGAAGCTGGAGTAGATGTTTTTTAGTTTAATTTTAATTAGTAACTTGCTTTTATAGAATTTTCATCTCCCAATATGAGAGCTTTCCCTTATAACAAAGATATAAGAAAAGAAAGTTTAAAAATCAGTCTAACAAAATAACTAAGGCATCAATTAAGTTTGACAATATGCCATATCCAGAGTCTGCTACCACTTTAAAGAAAGAGTAAAGGCAATTTTTTTCTTCTATTTCTTCTTCTGAGTCAACCCTGGTTATTACAATTATAATGTTTTGTGATTGTTTCTATTTACATGGTATAGTCCTTGGATATATTGTTTCCTTGGTTCTGCTAGCTTTGTTTTGTGTCAGTTCATATAAATCTTCCTGTGCTTCTCTGAATTCTTCCTATTCATCTTTTTTTTTTTACTATGCAGTAATATTCCATGACATTTATGTACCTTATATATATTTTAAACATTTCTCTAGTCCATGGGCATCTACTATATTTCCATGTTTCTGTTACCACAGAGACAGAAAAAATGCTCTCACACCCAATATATATTTGGGGGGGTTATATATTGAATCTTTTTGTAACCTACGTGAGGTAGAGTATTACTTACAATTATAATATGAGAGGTTAACTATTTCTTCCAAATCTAGGGGAACCTGATTACTTCCCTTGGGCTACATGTGGAGTCCAAGGCTGAAAGACTGAGCACTTTGGAACAAGACATCATGTCTTTGGTCTCCCTGATAGCAACAGAGGGAAGGGGAGGGAGCAGGGAGTGCTCACTGTGTCAAGAGTCTCCCATTTGATAGACTTTAAAGGGTGAAACCACCTGCGTTCTTGTTCTTTTCCTTTCTCTCTCCAAAACATGGACATTGAACCGTCTTTCTGAGACTTTCATGCTCCCTTTCTTAGCAGCAAAGACAATAGGACTGCTCAAACATGGTACCCCCAGGACCCACCTGGCATCTAGGCAATTGTGAGCCTGCTGCTTCTCTGCTTTGTGTGCCTTTTCCTAATCCTGAGATGCATGTTTCCTCCTGGGAGGCAACTTTGACAGTCAGTCAATTAGCATTTTATTAAGTACCTACCATATGCCTAGCACAGTGTTGAGTGTTGAGGGAACAAAGAAAGGTAAAAGACTGTCCTTGTCCTCCTGAAGCTTTTAGTCTAAGGAGGATACAACATGTAATAATATAAACACAAAGGGCACAGACAGGCTAAATTGAAAATAATCGGCAGTGACTAAGGCAGTGTGGCAGAAAGGGTTTTTTGTCTTCTTGCAGGACACAACCAGCAAGGATGATGAGACAAGCCCTGTTTTCATGCTTTAAGTATCAACCTCTCACGAGAACATCCAAAAACGACTGATGGCTAGGTCATGTTGGAGACTCTGTCAGTGGGAGCTTTGGAGGGTTTTGTGTTTTTAGCATTACTTTTACATGGAGGAAATAAATCATCTCCTGAAATCTGATCTGCCCTGTTTATTGAGTACCTTTCTGCTCTCTTTTGGGATGCCCCTGAGCCTAGACTTGAGTGAAACCTAAGCTGTGAGTCATTTCCCCCAGAGGCTCCAGAGTATAAGGGAGAGGGGCTGAGCCCCCCATACAGAGCCCAGACTTCCCCAGGAGGGAGCCCAAGTCAGCAGTCAGGAGTCCAGGCTGAGGGGGCTCTTTCATGGGAGAAGACAAGCGTTCCAGTGCCTCATAGCAGCAATGGGATCTCTGGACCCATGGCAAAGCCTTTCTTAAAAGGGCTTTGGTAAGCTGAAAATGCAGGAGTGGAGCAGCAGAGCCCAGATTCAGCCACAGGCTGGCTAACCAACCTCCCCTCCCTGCTGCACTCTTACTGGGACTCCATCTGTTACTGAGCTTAGTGGCAGGGTAGGAAGCCTAGACTTTGAGTGAAGCACCAGCCCTTCATGTAATCCTTTATGGAACAAATATATATGATATATATGATGTAGTGGAGGAGGTGGGAAGGGGAGAGAAAGAGACACAGAGAGAAACAGAGACAGAGACAGACAAAAACCAGATAGACATGGAAACAGAGACAGAGAGAAAAACACAGAAAGACAGAAATGGTGGGGGGGAAGGAGGAAGGAAGAGAGAGATAGAGAGAGAGAGGCAGAGAGAGAAAAAGACAGAGACAGAAACACAGAGAGACAGAGAGAGAGACACAGAGAGAGAGACACAGAGAGAAAAAGACAGAGACAGAAACAGAGAGAGAGACAGAGACAGAGACAGAGAGAGAGACAGAGAAAACCCTTTCAGGGTTTATGATGTGTTCTAGGTAGAAGACAGTGCCATCTTGTGGCAACTGCTAGATATTATAGGATCTCCGAAAGGTCTTGTGAGCTTGGAAATGTTTGAAGACCCATCAGAAGTCTTGTGTCAGAGCGGAAAGGATACAGTCCTGAGGAATAACGCAGAAAAGCAATAGACCAGTTGGGGAGTTGATATGCTGTCCCATCATCCTGGTGGCATTTATTAGCTTTGCTGTTCCCAGAATTGAATTCAGTGGTAGAAATTTTTTTCTTTCTTTTTCTTTTTCTTTTTCATTTTTCTTTCTTTCCTTCTTTCCTTCTTTCCTTCTTTCCTTCTTTCTTTCTTTCTTTCTTTCTTTCTTTCTTTCTTTCTTTCTTTCTTTCTTTCTTTCTTTCTTTCTTTCTTTCTTTCTTTCTTTCTTTCTTTTTTTTTTTGTGAGGCAATTGGGGTCAAGTGACTTGCCCAGGGTCACACAGCTAGTAAGTGTCAAGTGTCTGAGGCCAGATTTGAACTCAGGTCCTCCTGACTCCAGGGCCAGTGCTCTATCCACTGCACCACCTAGCTGCCCCAGTGGTAGAAATTTTTGTATCCCCTACATGATGTTTGAGTTTGCTCTAGCTGGACACCAAAGTTGTAAAGGAGAGAGGGTTTCCTCCCCCTTGGATTTTCTTGTCTCCCCCCGCCCCTTGGTTTTCCTTTTCTTTCTGTCTCTGTCTTCTTGACTATCTGTTTTTTGTCTGTCAGTCTCTCTCTGTCTCTCTGTGTCTCTCTCTCCCCTTTCCACCCCCTCCACTTGTTTGTTTATATTTCTTTTCTTGTTATATCTTTTCATTAAATATTCCTTTGTTAAAGGGAGTTGCTGTTAAAATTAAAACAACTCTGAGGTACCACCTCACACCTATCAGATTGGCTAATATTACAAAAAAGGAAAACAATAAATGTTGGAGAAGCTGTGGAAAAATTGGAACACTAATGCATTGTTGGTGGAGCTGTGAACTGATCCAACTATTCTGGAGAGCAATTTGGAACTATGCCCAAAGGGCCATGGGACTGTGCATACCCTTTGATCCAGTAACACCACTATTAGGTCTGTAGATCCCAAAGAGATCATAGAAGAGGGAAAAGGACCCACATGTACAAAATATTTATAGCAACTCTCTTTATGATGGCAAAGAATTGGAAATCGAGGGAATGCCCTTCAATTGGGGAATGGCTAAACAAGTTGTGGTATATTAATGTAATGGAATACTATTGTACTGTAAGAAACGACGGGCAAGAGGAGTTCAGAGAAACCTGGAAGGACTTAAATGAACTGATGCTGACTGAGAGGAGCAGAACCAGGAGAACATTGTACATGGTAACAGCAACATTGTTGTTGATTAACTGTGATAGACTTGGCTCTTCTCAACAGTGCAATGATTCAAAACTATTTCAAAGAACTCATGATAGAAAATGTTCTCCACATCCAGAAAAAAGAATTGTGAATTCTGAATACAGATTGTATCATGATGTTTTTGCTTTTTGGCTGTTTCTTCCTCCTCCTCCTCCTCCTCCTCCTCCTCCTCCTCCTCCTCCTCCTCCTCCTCCTCCTCCTCCTCCTCCTCCTTCTTCTTCTTTGTGAGGCAATTGGGGTTAAGTGACTTGCCCAGGGTCACACAGCTAGTAAGTGTTAAGTGTCTGAGGCCAGATTTGAACTCAGATCCTCCTGACTCCAGGGCCTGTGCTCTATCCACTGCACCACCGGGCTGCCCATTTTTTCCTTCTTTTTTGAGGTTTTTCCCTTGTGCTCTGATTCTTCATTTACAATATGACTAATGCAGAAATATTTTAATGTGATTGTACAAATATAACATATCAAATTGCTTTCCATATTGGGGAGGGGGAGGGAAGGGAGGGTGGGAGAAAAATTTGGAACTAAAAATCTTATGAAAACAAATATTGTAAACTAACCTTACATGTAACTGGAAAATAGTAAAATACTTTTATTAAAAAAAGGAGTTGCTGTTAATTGCACATTTATAATATCAAGAAGATATCAACTCAACTATGATTTGAAGAAGATGATAATGAAGAGAGAATTGCTTGATTGTAAGTAGCAGGAACACATAGGATGGGGGCTTGAGCGGATGACATTACAAATATATAAGTACTGCAAAAATATTTATAGTAGTTCTTTTTGTGGTGGCTAAGAATTGGAAATCAAAGGAATGCCCATCCATCAGGGAATGGCTAAACAAACTGTGGTGTATGATGGTGATGGAATATTACTGTGCTATAAGGAATGGCAAATAGGACAATTTCAGAAAGGCCTGGAAAGACTTGTATAAACCGATATATAGTGAAGTGAGCAGAACCAAGAGAACATTGTGCACAGAGACAGCAATATTATTTGATGATGAACTGTGAAAGATTTAACTATTCTCAACAATTCCAAAGGGCTAATGATGAAACTTATTCTATCCACCTCCAAAGAAAGAACTGATATCGATTGAACATAGACTGAAGCATGCTATTTTTTTCTTTCTTTCATTTTTTTCATTTATTCAAATTTTCTTGTACAAAATTACTAATGTGGTACATAATTGCACATGTATAACACATATCTGATTGCTTACTGTTTCAGGGAGGGAGGAGGGAATGAAGGGAAGGAAGGAGGGATAAAATTTGGAACTAACAACTGTAAATAAAAAATTTTATTATCTTACAAAAAAGAATTACAAGTACTGCACTTGAACTTGTCATTCATACATTCACTGATTCACTTCACTTGTTCAATAGCTGTTTACTAAGCATTTACAATAACATTTACTCAGTTGTTTACTAAGCTATAGTTTCCTACTAGGGAGAAAGAGCAGTGGTAGTGAGGCATGGCTAGATAGTAGCTTCTCATCTGAAAAAGATGAGAGAGGTTTAAGTGGGATGTGATCTCTATGTGAGTCAACAATGTGATATGGAGGCTGAAACAGCTAGCTTAATTGTTGGCTACATGGAGAAGCTTAGTGTTTAGGACTCTGGGGGAGCGGTCTGGTTTCATTCTGACCTGCTCAGACAATAGCTGTGCTGTTGCATTTAGTTCTGAGACCACATTTTAGGAAGACAGTGATAAGCCAAAGAGCATCTAGAAGGTGAGATCGAGGCTGACGAAGGGCTTGGAATTCATGTCATGTGAAGGAACTGGGAATATTCAGCCTGGGGAAGAGAAGGGGGGAAGTGAGGGTGATCTGGAACGTCAGAGCCCTGGAGGACAAAAGCAGAAGCAGGAGTAAGGAGGTGAGGAAATACACCCTGATAGATGCCTTCCAAAGTGGCCGCAGGGCCTTAGGAGGGGGTAGGGCTCTGGGCCATGGAGGTCCTCTAGGGGGAACTGCTGACCATTGTCATAGTGTGTGTATGTGTGTGTGTGTGTGTGTGTGTGTGTGTGTGTGTGTGTGCTCTTCACCTTTTTGTGTGTCCAGGGTCCCTTTGGCAGTCAGTCTGATGAAACCTATTGACCCCTTCTCAGCATAATGCATGAAATAAAGAGCATGGGGTTTCAGAGGAAAACAATTATATAGAAATACAACACCTCTCTCTCTGTCTCTCTCTGTCTCTGTCTCTCTCCCCCCTTCCCTCCATTCCTCCATCCCTCTATCCATCCATCCATCTATTCGTCCATCTGTCTATCTCTCTACCTATCTATATATCAGCCTATATATGTTCCCGGACCCCAGGTGAAGGGTCCTTGGATTAGAAAGTTTCTTTCTTTCCCTCTGACTCTGCAATTCTGTGGTTTTCAAGGTGTGGAGTTAGGTATGGGGGGAAGCCCTTAGACTGTTGAGTTGGAGGCCCTCTTTTGGGCCCTGCCCACTCTTGTGATGTGCATATATACAAAGACAAACAAAATTTTTCTATACGGAAAACTTGTAATTCATGCTTGCCAGTCAAATGAAGATATTTACTGTCTTGGGGGTGGGGGGGAAGCAGGGAGCCATGGGCAAGGCGGGGGGGGGGGGTAATTCTTTGTTTCAAGGATAGGACTATAAGTGACTGTGTGGCATAGTGGGTAGAATCCTGGGTTCAGAATCAGGAAGACCTGGGTTCAAATGTCACCTCAGACAGTCATGGTGCTAGCTGTGTGATCCTGGGCCAGTCACTTCCCTCTCTGGGCTTCCCCTTCCTCATCTGTAAGATGAAAGGGTTGGACTTGGTGGCGTCTAATGTCCTTTCTAGCTTGAGCTTCATTTCAGAATGTGATCTTAGGCTTACTTCCTCATCTCCAGTGCCAGAGTCACAGGATGCAAAGGAATCAGAGACACCCCTATTCCTACTCCAAACCCATAATTTTACAGATAAGGAAAATGAGGCTCAAAAAGAGAAAGGGATTTGCCAAAAGTCACTCCTTAGGTGTGGAACATCTGGACTCTCTACCTCCTTTCAAGCCTGACTCTGCCCCCTTTTCTGAGCTCCCTCATCCCCACACCCACTCTAATTTCCTTTGTTTACATCTTGTATTGACTTAGCTGAGTACCGGCTGCTTCTTACCAGTGGAAAGGAATGCTACTTGAGAGCAGGGACTTCCTCCCTCTCCTTTCCTCTCCCCTCCCTTCCTCATCTACCCATGATGTGAACTGAAGGTCTTTGGTCTATATTTAACCAAGACCAAAGTGGAGGGAGAGTTGGGGTGGGACTTTTTGTCCGTAGATCATGATGCACTCAATGCAGATTCTGAGGCTGAGATGCAACAGACTATGGTTCTATTCTCTGCTGCTTGTGCTAATTTGGGCCTGACAATCAACACTAAGAAAACAGAGGTCCCTCACAAGCCAACTCTACAATATCCATATGTGGAACTATCGGTTACAGCAAATGGAGAAATTTGGAATGCTGGGATAAGTTCACCTACCTTGGCAGTGTACTTTCCAGGGACATCTGTATAGATGATGAGGTTGATGTACACTTTGCCAGAGCTAGCTCAGTGTTTGGGAGACTCCAAAGGAAAGTGTGGGAGAGAAGAGGTATTAGATGGACCACCAAACTGAAGACTGGTCTCATTATTGTTTGCTTATAAAACCTGGACAGTCCATCCATGCCATGCCAGAAAATGGAATTGCTTCCACTTAAATTGTCTTAGGAAGATTCTGAAGCTCACCTGGCAGGATGAGGGACCAGAGACTGAGGGCCTTTCTCAAGCAACCAAACTCTACTGCAGAGAGCACTTCTCCAATGGGCTGGCCACATTGTTCAAATGCCAAACGCACATTTACCTAAAAGGTTATTTTATGGCGAGCTCACACAAGGCAAGTACTCACATGGAGGTCAGAAGAAGGGGTACAAGGATCCTCTCAAGGTCTTTCTGAAGAACTCTGTATTGTGAGACATGGGAGATGCTGGCAAAGGACCACCCAGCATGGTGTACCCACATCAAAGATGATCCCGTGAGCAAAACAGAATTGTCATAGTACAAAGGACATGTGAGCTGTGCAAATCCAGAGCCATCTCCATCCCAATTGTTTTTTCTTTTTTTTTTTTTTGTGGGGCACTGGAGGTTAAGTGACTTGCCCTGGGTCACACAGCTAGTAAGTGTCAAGTGTCTGAGGTCAGATTTGAACTCAGGTCTCCTGAATCCAAGGCTGGTGCTTTATCCACTGCACCACCTAGCTGTACCCATCATCCCAACTGTTCTAATGGACTACCTGTGGTAGAGCTTTCCAAACTCATATTGGACTGATCAGTTGCAGCCAAACACACTGTCCCCTGACTCCATCGTGATGTCATTGGTCCTATTAGAAAACAAAGAACAAATAACAAGAAACCAAATGATTAAGTATCCTGTGAAACCTGTTCTTCATTTTAAAATCAGATGATGAGGTATCTAGGTGGTGCAGTGGATAAAGCACTGGCCCTGGATTCAGGAGGACCTAAGTTCAAATCTGGCCTCAGACACTTGACACTAGCTATGTGACCCTGGGTAAATCACTTAACCCTCATTGCCCTGCCCTCCCAAATGTTTTCTTTTTCTTTTTTTCTTTGTTTTTGTGGTAGAACTTTCTAAGTTCATATTGGTCTGATCAGGCACAGTCAGACATACTGTACCTCGTCTTGAACACAGTAATGTCATTTTGGTCCTCTTTGAGCACAAAGGACAACAACTGATTAATCCTGGGCAAATTACTTAACCACTTTTCTTCTTTGCAAAATGAGGGTTAGATGATCTTTCTCATCCTTTTCTATCTCTATAGGACACACCAGCTGAACATGAACTGTCTGCTTCTACTGTGGTGGAAAGATGTCAAGAGCTTCTTTCACTTTAGGTGTTGGTCCAAGGTACAAATTATGCTTTTCAGCAGCCCAAATCATATGAAAGAGAGAAAATATATCTCTCCTCTTTCCAATGAGTGTGTATTCAGTATCATAGTTCTTTTTCAATAAAAAACCCCACAAATTTTATCTCTTCTTCATTTATGGGTTGTTGCAGGACTTCAAAAAATTATTTTATAAAGTGGTAATTTACATTTGTGGGCAACCAGGTGGCAACAGTGTATGGAGCACTGGGCCTGGAGTCAGAACATGAGTTCATATTCAACCTTAGACAATTACTAGCTGCATGACTAGACAAGTCTGTTTACCTCAGTTTCCTCACCTGTAAAATGAGTTAGAGAAGGAATGGCAAACCACTCCAGTACCTTTGCCAAGAAAACTCCAAAAGGGATCTGGAGGAGTCAACATACTAAAATGACTTAACAATTTATATTTATTAGTATCTGCTTTGCTGCAGCACCCTCAGGACCATGGATAGTTTCCATTTCACCTACTGCTGAAACCTACTGTGTTAGTCTTCCTGTTGTTTCAGGATATAAGCTCTTTGAGAGCAGGAGGTGTCTGAGTTTTCTATTTGTACATAGTGAGCAATTAATAGCTTAAGATCAGCTAAGTGGCCAGTGGAAAGAGAGCAGTCGATCAGGAAAACTCTGATTTCAAAACCAGTTTCACTTTATTAGCTGTATGCCATTGAACAAAATTCATGTTTCTTTCCTGCTATGTAAAATAGGAATGATAATAATAATGGCATGGAACCTACTTCCCAGGGTAGTTTATCAGATGAGACAATATTTGTAAATTGTTTTTGCAAACCTTAAAATGCTAGCTATTATTAGTAGTAAATGCTTCGTCCATACATCCATTCTTTTTTAGCCCCCCAAACTTAATGGGGCCCGGAACTGATGGCTTTAGGGCAGAGAATACTCGCTTAGAAGGGCTAATTTCAGATATCCTGAGAACACAGTGCCTGGAACATAACAAGCGCCTTAAAAATATTCACTGAGTGAGTGAATGA